>NW_020173040.1:3317552-3382134 GCF_003031525.2 Neophocaena asiaeorientalis asiaeorientalis
CATTTATTTCTGATCTGATCTTTATGATTTCTTTCCTTCTGCTAACTTTGGGGATTTTTTGTTCTTCTTTCTCTAATTGCTTTAGGTGTAAGGTTAGGTTGTTTATTCGAGATGTTTCTTGTTTCTTAAGGTAGGATTGTATTGCTATAAACTTCTCTCTTAGAACTGCTTTTGCTGCATCCCATAGTTTTTTGGTTGTCTTGTTTTCACTGTCATTTGTTTCTATGTATTATTTTGATTTCCTCTTTGATTTCTTCAGTGATTTCTTGGTTATTAAGTAGTGTATTGTTTAGCCACCATGTGTTCATATTTTTTACAGATCTTTTCCTGTAATTGATATCTAGTCTCATAGCATTGTGGTTGGAAAAGATACTTGATACAATTTCAATTTTGTTAAATTTACCAAGGCTTGGTTTGTGACCCAAGCTATGATCTACCCTGGAGAATGTTCCATGAGCACTTGAGAAGAATGTGTGTTCTGTTGTTTTTGGATGGAATGTCCTATAAATATCAACTAAGTCCATCTTGTTTAATGTATCATTTAAAGCTTGTGTTTCCTTATTTATTTTCATTTTGGATGATCTGTTCATTGGTGAAAGTGGGGTGTTAAAGTCCCCTACTATGATTGTGTTACTGTTGATTTCCCCTTTAATGGCTGTTAGTATTTGCCTTATGTATTGAGGTGCTTCTATGTTGGGTGCATAAATATTTACAATTGTTACATCTTCTTCTTGGATCGATCCCTTGTTCATTGTGTAGTGTCCTTCTTTGTGTCTTGTAACAGTCTTTATTTTAAAGTCTATTTTGTCTGGTATGAGAATTGCTACTCCAGCTTTCTTTTGGTTTCCATTTGCATGGAATATGTTTTTCCATCCCCTCACTTTCTGTCTGTATGTGTCCCTGGGTCTGAAGTGGTTCCCTTGTAGACATCATATATATGGGTCTTGTTTTTTTTATCCATTCATCCAGTCTATGTCTTTTGGTTGGGGCATTTAATCCATTTATATTTAAGGTAATTATCAATATATATGTTCCTGTTACCATTTTCTTAATTGTTTTGGGTTTGTTATCGTAGGTCTTTTCTCTCTCTTGTGTTTCCTGCCTAGAGAAGTTCCTTTAGCACTTGTTGTATAGCTCGTTTGGTGGTGCTGAATTCTCTTAGCTTTTGCTTGTTTGTAAAGGTTTTAATTTCTCCATCAAATCTGAATGAGATCCTTGCTGGGTACAGTAATCTTGGTTGTAGGTTTTTCTCCTTCATCACTTTATGTATGTCCTGCCACTCCCTTCTGGCTTGCAGAGTTTCTGCTGAAAGATCAGCTGTTAACCTTATGGGGATTCCCTTGTGTGTTACTTGTTGTTTTTCCCTTGCTGCTTTTAATATTTTTTCTTTGTATTTAATATATTTTTTTAAAGTAATAAAACAACAACAAAAAAACAGCAGAACCCTAGGACAAATGGTAAAAGCAAAGCTCTACAGACAAAATCACACACAGAAGCATACACATACACACTCACAAAAAGAGAAAAAGTGATAAAAATATATCTTTGCTCCCAAAGTTCACCTCCTCAATTTGGGATGACTCGTTGTATATTCAGGTATTCCACAGATGCAAGGTACTTAAGGTTGACTGTGGAGATTTAATCCTCTGCTCCTGAGGCTGCTGGGAGAAATTTCCCTTTCTCTTCTTTGTTCTCACAGCTCCTGGGGTTCAGCTTTGTATTTGGACCCACCTCTGTATGTAGGTTACTTGAGGGTGTCTGTTTTTCACTCAAGACAGGACAGGGTTAAAAGAGCAGCTGATTCAGGGGCTCTGGCTCACTCAGGCTGGGGGGAGAGGGGTACGGATGCAAGGTGATCCTGTGGCGGCAGAGGCTGGAGTGATGTTGCACCAGCCTGAGGCGCACCATGTGTTCTCCCGGGGAAGAACACACCTTGTATTCTTGTCTTGTATTATTGAGTTATAAGAGTTCTTTATATATTCTGGATAGTAGCCCCTTATCAGATATATGCTTTGCAAATATTTTCTCTAATTCTGTGCATTGTCTTTATACTTTCTTATAGTGTCCATTGAACAAGAAAAGTTTTAATTTTGATGAGGTTAAATATCTGTTTTTTCTTTGGTTGCTTGTATTTGGTGTCCATCTAAGAAACCGTTAATCCAGCATCATGAAGGTTTTTATCCATGTTTTTTTCTAAGACTTTTATAGTTTCAGCTCTTATATGTAGGTCTTTGATCCATTTTGACTTAGGTTTTATATATAGTATGAAATAGGGGTTCAGTTTTATTCTTTTGCATGGAACTATTCCACTGTTTGTGGAAAAGGCTATTTTTTTCCATATTGAATTTTCTTGGCACTATTTTTGAAAATCAATTGACAATAAATGTATAGGTTTAGTTCTGGACTCTCAGGTCTTTTCCATTGATTTATCTATCCTTATACCAGTATGACACTGTGTTGATTACTGTAGCTTTGTAGTGAGTTTTAAAATCAGGAAATGTGAATCCTGCAATTCTTATCCCTAGCATTTCCATATTAATTGTAGGATCCATATTATCCAATTCTGCAAAAAGTCTAGCTGGGATTGTATTGAATTTTTAGATCAATTTGGGGAGGATCACCATCTAAACCAGGAGTCTCCAACCCCCGGGCCACAGACCGGTACCGGTCTGTGGCCTGTTAGGAAGTGGACTGCACAGCAGGAGGTGAGTGGTGGTTGAGTGAGCGAAGCTTCATCTGCCGCTCCCCATCAGTTGTGTTACCACGTGAACCATCCCTCCGCCCCAGCCCGGTCCGTGGAAAAATTGTTTTCCGTGAAACCAGTCCCTGGTGCCAAAAAAGTTGGAGACCACTGACCTAAACAATATTAAGTTCTCTAGTCCAGGAATACAGGCTGTCTTTCCTTTTATTTAAATACTCTTTAATTTGCTTCATTGATATTTTGTAGTTTTTAGTGTACACATCTTGTACTTCTTTTGCTAAAGATTTATTCCTTTTTTATTTTTTATGGTGTTGTAAACAGAATTATTTTCTGAAATTTATTTTTGGATTGTTCGTTGCACATGTACAGAGATACAATTGATTTTTGTTTATTGATTTCTGTATCTCACAACCTTGCTGTACTCATTTATTAGCTCTAGTAATATTTTTGTGGATTCCTGAAGATCTTTATATCTAGAAGATCATGTCATCTGAAAATATAGTTTTAATTCTTCTTTTCCAATTGGCTTGCCTTTTATTTCACTTTCTTGCCTAATTACCCTGGCTGGCACCACCAGTATAATGTTGAATAGAAAAGAGTAAGGGGTAAGAACAGATATCCTTGTCTTGGTCTTGATCTTAATGGGGAAGCTTTCAGTCTAAAGTAGCCTGTAGGTTCTTTGTAGATGCCCTTTATCAGGTTGATGAAATTCCTTTCTGTTTCTTAGTAGTTGAGGTTTTGTTTTGTTTTTCCTTTTAAATCATGAAAAGTTGTTGTTTTACAAAGGCTTTTACTGTGTCTATTGAGATAACCATACCATTTCCTTCCCCTGTTTTTTATTAATATTTTGTGTTATATTGGCTGATTTTTGTATGTTAAATCAACTTTTCACTCCTGAGATATATTCTAGTTGGTCATGGTGCATAATCCTGCTGTATGTTGCTGGATTTGATACGCCGATACATTGTTGAGAGTGTTTTCAGTCTTATTTATAGGGAATATTGTTATGTAGTTTTCTTGTGATGTCTTTGTGGATTTTGGTATCAGACTAATATTAGTCTCACAGAATGAGTTGAAAACTATTCCCTCTTTAATTTTTGGAAGAGTTTGTCAAGGATTGATGTTAATTCTTCTTTAATGTTTTGTAGAAGTCTCCAGTGAAGCCATCTGATTCTAGGCCTTTTTTAAACGAAGGTTTTTGATTGTTAACTCAATCTCTTCTCTTATTATAAGTGTATTCAAAATTTCTATTCTTTTTAATCAGTTTCTGTAGTTTGTAACTTTGTAGGAATTTATCCATTTCATCTGTGTTGTCTGACTTTTGGGCATACAGTTGTTTGTAGTATTCCCTTGTAATTCTTTTATTTCTGTAAGATCAGTGGTAATACGCTCACTTTTAATTTTTGACGTTAGTAATTTGAGTCCTCTTTCTCTTTCTCTTTATCCCTCCCTCGTCCTCTCTATTTGGTCAGTGTATCTAAAGGTTTTTCAATTTTAAAATGTGATCTTTTCAAAGAACCAAATTCTGGTTTCATTGATTTTCTCTACTTAAAAAAATTTTCTGTTTATTTCCACTCTAAGTCTTACTGTTTCTTTCCTTTGTTTGCTTTAGTTGGATCTTTTCCTAGTTTCTTAAAGTAGAAAGTTAGGTTGACTTGAGATTTTTCTCCTTTTTTAATATAAGCACTTATAGTTCTAAATTTACCACCAAGCACTTTTTGCTACATTCCATAAATTTTGGTATGCTATGGTTTTGTTTTCATCCATATCAAAGCATTTTCCAATTTCCACATATATATATAAAACATACATACATATACTTGACATACAATATTATATTAGTGATTCAGTATTTGTATGTTGTGAAATAATCCATACTGTAAGTCTAGTTACTATGCATACATGCATACAAAGTTAATACAGTGTTATTATATATTCCTCATGCTGCACGTTATATCCCCATGACTTATTTATTTTATTACTGGAAGTTTGTACTTCCTGATCCTCTTTACCCATTCCAACCCCTCTCCTCCAACGCCCTCACCTCCAGCAACCATTATGTGTTCTCTGTATCTATGAGTCTGGGTTTTGTTTTGTTTTTCAGATTACACACATAAGTGGAATCATGTGGTATTTGTCTTTCTCTGTCTGACATATTTCATTTAGCATAATACAGTCTAGGTCCATACATGTTTTTTTTTTTGTGGTACGCAGGCCTCTCACTGTTGTGGCCTCTCCCGTTGTGGAGCACAGGCCCCGGACTCACAGGCTCAGCGGCCATGGCTCACGGGCCAAGCCGCTCCGTGGCACGTGGGACCTTACTGGACCGGGACACGAACCTACGGCCCCTGCATCAGCAGGCGGATTCTCAACCACTGTGCCACCAGGGAAGCCCGAGCTAATTTTTTGTATATGGTGTAAGATAGTGGTCCAGTTTCAGTCTTTTGTATGTAGCTGTCAAATATTCTCAGCACCATTTATTGAAGAGACTGTCCTTTCCCCATTGTATATTCTTGCCTCTTTTGTCATAAATTAATTGACCATGTATGTGTGGGTTTATTTCTGGGCTCTCTATTCTGTTCCATTGATCTATGTATCTGTTTTTATTACAGTACTGTACTGTTTTGATTACTTAGCTTTGTAGTATAGCTTGAAAGGGAGCATGGTACCTCCAGTTTTGTTCTTTCTCAAGATTGTTTTGCCTCTTCTTTTGTAGTTTCATACAAATTTTAGGATTATTTGTTCTAGTTCTGTGAAAAATGCCATTGGAATTTTGATAGGGATTGCATTGAATGTGTAGATTGCTTTGGGGAATGTGGACATTTTAACAATATTAAAACGAGCATGGAATATCTTTCCATTTATTTGTGCCTTCCTCAGTTTATTTCATCAGTATCTTATAGTTCTTAGTGTATAGGTCTTTCACCTCCTTGGTTAAATTTATTCCTAGGTATTTTATTCTTTTGGATACAGTTGTAAATGGGCTTTTCTTAATTTCTCTTTCTGATAGTTTGCTGTTAGTGTGTTTAAATGCAACAGATTTCTGTATATAATTTTATACCCTGCAATGTTACTAACAGATTTCTGTATATAATTTTATACCCTGCAATGTTACTAGATTCAGGTATTTTAACTGTGTGTGTGTGTGTGAGTGTGTGTGGTCTTTAAGGTTTTTTTTTTTTTTTTTTTTATTTTTTACATATATTGTCATGTCATCTGCAAATAGTGACAGTTTTACTTCCTCCTTTTCAATTTGTTTACCATTTATTTATTTTTCTTGCCTAATTGCTGAGTCTAGGACTTCTGATACTATGTTGAATAAAAGTGGGGAGAGTGGGCATCCTTGTCTTGGTCCTGATCTTAAGGGAAGGCTTTCAGCTTTTCACCATTGGGTATGATATCAGCTGTGAGTTTGTCATATAGGCCCTCATTATGTTAAGGTACATTTCCTCTATATCCACTTTGTTTAGAGTTTTTATAATAAATGTATGTTGGATATTGTCAGATTCTTTTTCTGTACCTATTGAGATAATCATATGATTTTTATTCTTCATTTTGTTAATGTTGTGTGTCACATTGATTGATTTGAGGGTGTTGAACCATTCTTACCTCCCTGGAGTAAATCCCACTTGACTATGGTGTATGATTCTTTTAATGTATTGTTGAATTTGGTTTGCTAGTTATTTTATTGATGATTTTTACATCTGTGTTCATCAGAGATATTGGCCTGTAATTTTCTTTTTTGTGTGTGTTGTCCTTTTCTGGTTTTGTTGCCATGGTAATGCTAGCCCTGTAAAATGAATTTGGAAGTGTTTCTTCTTCCTATTGTTTTTTTAGTTCTACTTTATTTTTGCTCCGATCTTTATTATTTACTTCCTGCTACTAATTTCAGGCTTCATTTGTTCTTCTTTTCCTATTTCTTTAAAATGTTAAGTTGTTTATTTGATACTTTTCTTGTTTTCTGAGGTAGGCCTGTATGGGTATGAACTTCCCTCTTAGAACCAATTTTGCTGCATCCCATAGATTTTTGTATGTCATGTTTCTGTTTTCATTTGTCTCTAGGTAGTTTTTGATTTCTCCTTTGACCTAGTAGTTGTTCAGTAACGTGTTGTTTAATCTCCATGTATTTGTAGTTTTTCCAGTTTTCTTCTTGTAATTGATTTCTAGTTTCATACCATTGTGGCCAGTAGAGATACTTAATATGATTTCCATCTTCTTGAATTTATTGAGTCTTGTTTTATGGTCTAACGTGATGTATCCTGAAGAATGTTCCATGTGAACTTGAGAATTTTTATTCTGCTACTTCTGCATTTAATGTTCTGTAGGTATCTATTAAGTCTATCTGGTCTAATGTGTTGTTTACGGCCTATGCTTTCTTAATGATTTTCTATCTAGATGATCTATTCATTGATATAAGTGGAGTGTTAAAGTCCCCTCCTATTGTTGTTTGCTGTCAATTTTTCTTTTTAGGTCTGTTACTATTCGCTTCATATATTTAGGTGCTCTGATGTTGGGTACATATATTTATAAATGTTATATTTCTTGCTGGGTTGACCCCTTTGTCATTGTATAGTTCCCCTTTTTGTCTTTTATTAGTCTTTTTTTTTAAAGTTTTATTTGTCTGATATGAATAAAGCCATGCCAACTTTCTTTTTGTTGCCATTTGCATGAAATATCCTTTGTTATCTCTTCACTTTCAGTCTGTGTGTGTCCTTACTTCTGGGTGAGTCTCTTGTAGGCAGTCTCTTGTTTTCTGGCTGTTTTTGTAGTTCCTCTCTGTTCCTTTCTTCTTCTCTTTTGCTCTTGCCGTGTGGATTGATGACTTTTAGTTTTATGTTTAGTCTTTTATAATTTTCTTTTGTGTATTTACTATAAGTTTTTGCTTTGTTGTTAACATGGGGTTCACATATGTATCATCCTATGTATATAATAGTCTAAGTTGATAGGAACTTAAATTTGAACGCATTCCAAAATTCTATATTTTTACTCCTCCCCTTCATATTTTATGTTTTTGATGTGTCCACCTTTAAAACAAAAAGGTAAGCAGTTTGGCCAGCAAAATCGAGTTTATTTGGGAATAGCAGAGGAATTGCAATTCAGGATATGCAAACTATGGCAAACCATAGGTAAGTCTGGAGAACAGAGGAGAGGAAAGGGGGCAGTTGGGAGGGGCTGTTCTGAAGGAAATTTCATTGGAGGAGAGCAGAGTTCGGGGTTGTGGCAATTTCTTATTGGCTGGGTTGTTGCTGGACAAGGAGAAAATCTTCCTTCTTCCTGCTGGGGTGTGTAAAGTAAGCTTCTTCCTACTGGGGCATGTAAGGTACACTGTGATGAGTGATATGTGTGGGAGATCCCCCGCTTCAGGACTTCCTGACTCCATTTTGAATGAGGGTTTCTGTTATTCATTTTCACAGATGTCACATTTTATATCTATTTTTTGTACCCCTTAACAAAATATTTTAGTTTTAGTTTTACTACTTTTGTCCTTTAACAACGTTCATAATAGCTAAGATTAATCTCATGCCTTTACTATATATTTATCTTTTGTAATGAGGTTTCATTTATTGTTATTAATTAGTGCCATTTCGTTTTAGCTTAAGGAAATCTTGTCAATGCTTTTTGTATTGAACCAATGTTTTTTGTATTGGTATTGTTTTTTGTTTGGTATTGAACTCCTTAAACTCTTGCTTGTCTGGAAAGCTCTTTATCTGTTCTTCAGTCCTGAATTATAACCTTTCCAAGAAGTATTCTTCATTGGAAGCTTTTTCCCTTTCAGATCTGAATATATCACGCTATTCTTTTCTGGCCTGCAGAGTTTCTGCTGAGAAATCTGCTGATAGTCTTATGGAGGTGCCCTTGTATGTAACAGTTTGTTTTTCTCTTGCTGCTTTTAAGATTCTCTCTAGCTTTGACATTTGACATTTTTTATAATGTGTCCTGGTGTGGCTCTCTTTGGGTTCATCTTGGAACTCTCTGGGCTACCTGGACCTGGATGTCTGTTTCCTTCCTAGGTTAGGAAAGGGTTGAGCTGTTATTTCTTAAAATAAATCTTGTGGCCCTTTCTCTCTCTCTTCTCCTTCTGGGACTCCCTATAATGCAAATGTTATTCTGCTCGATGCCCCACAGGTCCCTTAAATTATCTTTTTTTTCCTTTTTAATTCTTTTTTTCTTTTTGCTGCTCTTTCTGGGTGAGTTCCATTGCTTTGTCTTCCAGCTTGCTGAGCTGTCCTTTATCCAGGCTGCTCTTATATTTCTCAGTTCAGCTATTGTATTCTTCAGCTCCGTGACTTCTGTTTGGTACTTTCTTATATTTTCAATCTCTTTTTTTTTTTTTGCGGTACACGGGCCTCTCATTGTTGTGGCCTCTCCCACTGCGGGGCAACAGGCTCCGGACGGGCAGACTCAGCGGCCATGGCTCACGGGCGCAGCCGCTCCGCGGCATGTGGGATCTTCCTGGACCGGGGCACGAACCCGTGTCCCCTGCATCGGCAGGCGGACTCCCAGCCACTGTGCCACCAGGGAAGCCCTCAATCTCTTTTGAAGTTCTTGCTGTTTCATCCATTCTTCTCCTGAGTTTGTTGAGCATCTTTATGGCCATTAGTTTCCATTCTTTATCAGGTAGATTACTTATCTCCATATCATTAAGGTCTCTTCCTGAGGTTCTATCTTGTTTTTTCATTTGGAACATGTTTCTCTGTCTCCTCATGTGTTTGTGTCCTTGTATTAAAGGAAACAGCTACCTCTCTCAGCCTTGAAGGAATGGCCTTGCTTAGATGATGAACCTTCTTGTTCCACCTTGTCCTAGCTTTTGGTTGTCTCTAGCACCTTTGTGATTGTCTAAATTGCCTGGTTTGTTCTTGATATTCCCTGTGTTGAGGGTGTGCCACGATTTGTCAGTGTTCCAAGGGGAGGAATCTTATTTGTCACCTAGTTTCAGGCTGACTGGGAGTCACACCCTCAGGCAGCAGCTTTTAAAGTATGAAAATACATACACGGCCCCTGTGGGGCCGTGGTCATAATCCCTTCTGGCCTCCAGTCTAGGAGATCTGGAAGTGTCCCCTCGGTGACAGTTGCGAAAATCCGGTCTCCAGATGAGTGTAGTAATTCCCTTCTGGGTGGTTTTGTTGATCTGTAGTGAGGCCAGAGGTATGTGCAAGAGTGATGTCTCCCTACTTACGTGCCCTGGGAGTGCCTCCTTAGCCCCCAGATGTGTGGGGAATCTGAAGCCTCAGGGGAAAGCTCCAGGCTGACTAAACAGGCCTTTCATAAGAAGACTGGGGTTGTGTTTCAGTCTGCTGCCTTTGCAGTGCCTTGGGGGTGGTGGCCTGTCGAGAACTGTCTTTCTGATTGTTACAGCCCCCTGGAGCCCAGTAATGCCAGTCCCTTTGGCCACCAGAGCCAGGTGGTCAAGGGGTGCCCCCTGTGTGGATTGCATGGGCCTGCTGGCTTTAGCAAGGCAGCCTAAGAGTGCAGAGGGCAGGACATGTTCCCCGGCTTCAGCAAGGCAATGAGAAAACATCTTGACTACACGTGCCCCCGGGTTTCAGCAGTGCATTGGGACAGTGCCTTGCCATTGTGCACATGTTGGCTTGAGGCTGGGAACAGAGAATGCCATGGCCACTTTTGCTCAGCTTCCCCAACCGGGGAGTGGGGAATTCTGCACCTGCCCACACTCTTGGGCTTTAGCAAGGCAGTGGGATAGTGCTACCAACACTCACCCCTGCCTGTCTTAGTGAGGTAGAGAGGTGGTGCTGCCTTCAATCTCGCCCGCCTGTGCTGGCAGGGTAGGTGGAAAGTGGAATAACAGTGTCCATCAGCACCTCTGTCTCCAAGGAGAATTTGAACCGACCCCTGCCTTTCCAGTGTATGCTTTTGGGTTAGCAGAATTAGCATTCTTCACGTATAGTCTAAGCGCTTTTCAAACTGCTTTTTTTTGCTAGGTCTTGGGGTGAGTGAGATTGCATGCACGCCCTTTAAAGGGGGAATCTCAGTTTTCTATAGCACTTGGGTCCCTTGTTGGTTTACTGAGCAGACATCTGGGGTGCTTGTGTCTGGTGCAGATCCCAGGGGTTGAGGTGCCTGATGTGGGGCACCAACCCCTCGATTTTCTGGGAGCAGTGCTGGAGTGGTGAGACCCCTCCCTATTGTACACTGCTGCACCAGGGGTGGGATTTTTGCAAGACCATGTCTCTGCCTTTCCTACTTGTCTCAGTTTGGCCCTTTTATCTGTTGTTGTGGATAAACAGTTCATCTAGTTTCCAGATCTTTTTCAGAAGGAAGTGATCCATGTGTAGCTGTAGATTTGGTGTGTCTGTGGGAGGAGGTAAGTTCAGGATCTTCCTAAGCCATCATCTTGGGTCCCCCTCCCCCAATTTCTCTTGAGATTTTTTTCTTTGACCTATTGATTATTTAGTAGTGGGTTGTTTTATTTTTACCTATTTGTGAATTTTCTAGTTTTCTTCCAGTATTGATTTCTAATTTCATTTCATTGTGGTCAGAGAGCATACTCTATATGATTTCAGTCCTTTCAAATTTACAGAGATTTGTTTGAGGGCATAACATGTGGTCTATACTGGAGAATGTCCCATATGCCCTTCAGAAGAATATATTCTGCTTTTGTTGAGTGGGGTGTTCTATAGGTGTCTGTTAGGTTGAGTTGGTTCAAAGAGTTGTTCAAGTTTGCTATCTTCTTGTGGATATTTTGTCTAGATATTCTATCCATTTTCAAGGTGGAAACCCTGGAACTGTTATTGTCAAATTATCTATTTCTATGTTAAATTCTTCCACCTTTTGCTTTATATATTTTGGGGCTCTGTTTTTAGGTGCACATATATTTACAATTGTTATATCTTCTAGTTAGAGTGATAGTTTTATCATTATTAAATTTTTTGGGGTCTCCAGTAATATCTTTTCTCTCAAAGTCTATTTTGTCTGATATTAGTGTTGCCACTTCACATCCCTTTTGGTTACTGTTTGCATGGTATATCTTTTTCCATCCTTTTACTTTCAATCAATATGTGTATTTGAATCTAAAGTGTTTCCCTTAGAGACAGCTTATAGTTGGATTGCATTATTTTTTAAAAATCTGTTCTATCAATGTCTGCCTTTTAAAATTTGAGTGTTTAATCCATTTACATTTAATGTAATTACTAGTAAGGTAGTATTTGTATCTGTTATTTTGCTGTTTGTTTTCTATATGTCTTATGTCTTCTTTTTTCTTGGTTCATCCATTACTTCCGCCTTTTGCATTAAATGCATATTTTTCAGTGTGTCATTTTATTCCCTTGTCTTTTACTACATTTTCGAGTTATTTTATAGTGGTTGCACTGGAGATTGAAATGAACAATTTATAGGAATCTAGTTCAAGTAAATTTAATTACAATAGCTTACAGAATTTTTGCTTTTATGTGTCCCTATTCCTTACCCATCATTTTTTCTGTTCCTGTTATGTAATTACATCTTTATCTATTGTGAACTACATCAACAGAGATATTTAATTGTTGCTTTATGTAGATGTCTTTTATATCAGATTGTAGAAAAGAGTTACAAACAAAAATTTATACCATTTCTAATATTTACCTATGTAGTTACCTTACTGGTGCTTTTTTTTCTTCATGTGGATTTTAGTTACCTATCTAGTGTTCTTTCATTTCTGCCTAATGGATTCCTTTGAGTATATCTTGTAGGGCAAGTGTGCTAGTGACAGACTACCTCAGTTTTAGTTTACCTGGGAACTTCTTAATTTCTCCTTATTGAATGATAATTTTTTTGTATATAAAATTCTTGGCTGAGAGTTTTTCTTTCAGCACTTTGAATATTTCATCTCATTGCCTTCTGATAAGAAATTAACTGTTAGTCTTGTTGAGGCTCTCTTGTCCATGATCAGTTGCTTCTCACTTGCTGCTTTTCATAGTCTCATTGTCTTTGTCCTTCAACAACTTTTTTATGCTTTGTCTAGGTGTGCTTGTCTTTGAGTTCATATTATTTGGAATTTATTGAACTTCTTGGATGCTATACCTCCTATTTAATGTTTTGCATAAAAACTTTGAGCCATTATTTCTTCAGCTATCCATTCTGCCCTTTTTTGTCTCTCCTTTCCTTCTGAGACTCCCATTATATGTGTCTTGGTATGTTTGATGATGTCTTATAGATTTCTGAGGCTGAGGCTGTGTTCCTTTTCTTTCATTCTTTTTTCTTCTCTTCCTCAGACTGCATGATTTTAATTGACCTATCTGTAAGTTCACTCATTTTTTTTTGCCTTTCCAAATCTGCAGTTGATATCCTCTAGGAAGTTTTTAAATTATTGTACTTTTTTCAACTACAGAATTTCCATTTCATTCTTTCTATTATTTTTATGTCTTCATTGATATCCTCTATTTGGTGAGACAACATTCTTTGAACATGTTTAAAATAGCTTTTTTAAAGTCTTTATTTAGTATGTCCAACATCTAGGCTTCCTCAGGAAGTTTCTATTGATTACTGTATTTCTCTGCTGTATATGGACTATGTTTTCTTGTTTACTTGTATGCCTCATAATCTTTTGTTGAAAATTTGAAATTCTAAATAATATAATGTGGCAACTCCGGATATTTGGTCATTCCCCCTTCCTAGTTTATTTGTTATTGTTGCTTGTTCAGTGATTTAAACTGATTCTGTAAACTGTATTCTTTGTCATGTGTCACTACTGAATTTTCTGCTCAGTTAGCTTAGGGGTCAACCAATGATCAGACAGAAATTTCCTAAATACCTGGAATGAGTTAGAGTCCTAGAGGTCTTTACAGAGGGCTGTGTGTAGATATTGAGCCATACTTTCTACACTCAACCAGTTAGCTTGCAGCTCCATTCACTTCCTGCCTGCACAGAACCTCAAGGTCAGTCAGAGACAAGTGCTTAGGGCTTTCTCAGGCCTTTCCTGAGCACGTGCACAGTCCCTGGCTCGTGCATAACCCTTTTCATGCTGTGGCTTTCTAGATTTTCAGGAGTATGTTGGAGCTTTTCCAAGGCCTAATGGACATCTTGTTCCATGGCTTTTTCCTTGAAGCTTTTTGGTCAGCCTATTTTGTGCCCCTTTGTTATCCATTGCTTCTAGTAGCTGTGATTATTAAGTTTTCTTCCATTGTTTCCCACAAATATTCCCAGGGAAAAGACTTTTCATGCTGAGTGGGCTCTGAATCAGGTCAAATAAAGACAGCCTTCTGAGTGGGTTCTTCCAGAGAACCAGCAGACAGGTCACGTTGTGACAGTTCTCTGGGGATGGGGCTTTGAGGCAGCTTCTGCTGTGCTTTGCCTGACTGATGGTACGCACCATGATTGTGGGCTGTTAGTTTCAAGGCTACAGTGGAGCTTGGGAGGTAGGATGGGAATAGGGCAAGCTAAAATGCCACAAATGCTCATTGTTTTTACTGAGATATAGCTGTTTTTCTTTAAGTACTCACTAGATTGCTGCAAACCTCTTATTTATTTCTAAAGTTCTGGAAAAGTTGATTCTGACTTTTTTTGGCCATGAAAAAGCAAGTTTTTCATTGCTTTTATGGTGGAGAGACTTTTCATTGGTCCTTACTCTGCTGTTTTTGCTGTCATACCTCATTTTATTAAATTTTCTGAGTTCTTTATATATTTTGGGTACAAATCCTGTGCAATATATATGCTTTGCAATTATTTTCTTCTACTGTATGGCTTGTCTTTTCATTCTCTTAACAGTGTCTTGGACACTAAGACTTTTAAAAAATAAGACATTAAAAATATTTACGAAGTCCAGTTTTTCAATTTTTTTCTTTTATGATTCATGCCTTGGTATTGTATCTAAGAAATCTTTGCCAGATCCAAGGTCACAAAGATTTTCTCTTGTTCTTTTGATGCAAATTTTATAGTACATTGAAGTCTGTGAGTCATTTGAAATTAACTCTTTTTTTTGTAGTATGAGATAAACACTGAAGTTTATTTCATTTTTTTCCATAAGGAGATCCAATTTTCAAGCACCATTTGTTGAAAAGACTGGCTTTTCTCAACAGAATTGCTTTCGTATGTTTGTCAACATTTTTTGTCCCTGTATTTGTGGGTCTAGTTTTGCAATGCTCCATTGGTCTATTTGTCTGTCTTGATGCTAACACCACACTGCCTTGATTATTGTGTTAAAAAATTCCCGAAAACCCGTGTGTGTGTGTGTGTGTGTGTGTGTGTGTGTGTGTGTGGAAATGAGGTCTCTGGAGCCAAGAACAAACGTTTTATTACTCATAGTGCATCTTGTGTCAGTTCCCCTGGGGGGCGGCATGGTGAGTCCCAGCTGTTCCCCATAAGTATGGTGGGGCTGCACCCTAGGAGAGGAGCTGTGGATTCATGTAGGGTGGCTGGCATCTCTGTTCTTTCTCTCCCAGGTTTATTACACTGGAATATAAGGAAATGGCTACAGGGGAGATGAGTCTCTCTCTAAATCTCTCTCTGACTTTCAAGACATTCACTTCACCCTCTGTGTTATTCCCATGCTGCTTGCTCAGAAAGCCCAGACTGTAGAAATACGTGGAGAATTCTCTCTCAACATACGGTAACTTTTATATTAAACCTTGAAATCAGGATGTATTAATTTTCCAACTTTGATCTTATTTTTCAGAGCTGTCTTAGCTGTTCTATATCTTTTGAATTTTCATGTGAATTTCAGATTCAGTGTTTCAGTTTTATAATGAAGCCTGCTGGGATTTTGGAATTGCATTAAATCTATAGATCAGTATTTTCTCAATCTTGGCACTGGCACTGTTGACATTTGGGGCTGGGATAATGCTTTGTTATGAGAGCTGTCCTCTGCATTGCAGGATGTTTAGCAGCATCCCTGGTCTTTGCTCACTAGATAGCAGAACTATCCCCTGCTCACAAGTTACAACAGCTAATAATGTCTCCAGACGTTGCAGATATCTCCTGGAGGGACAAAGTCACCCCGTGTTGAAAAATCACTTCTACTGATGAATTTGGGGAGAATTGATGTTGTAACAATATGGAGTTTTATGTCTTATGTCTTTAATTGAGGTCTTAAATTTCTTTCAAAGGTGTTTTTTAGTTTTTAGTGTACAGGTCTTACACATCTTTTGTCAGACTTACCCCTGTTTATTTCACAATTTTTGAATAATGTTGTTTTAAAATTTAAGTTTCTGAGTACTTGTTATTAATATATAGAAATTTAGCTGCATCTTGTGTATTGATCTTGTATTCTGCAACCCTGCTAAACTCACTTATTAGTTCTTGTAGATTTCTACAATAGGCTTTTCAAATTTAAAATATTTCAATGCTGTTTTTTAGGTTTAAGTTGTATGTAGATGACTCTTATTTTTTTTATGAAAAATCTCTTTTTTCATAGGAAACATGGGAGGTTTGTGTAGAATTGATGGGTAAATTTAATACAGGGTCAACTTGCCAGGCTTGGAATTCCATTGTTTTTTTGTTGGCCATTATAGTATTAATAGTAATGTAAATAATCCTGGAAGGATGAAAGTGGGAAGTGAGTTCATAGGTCATACATCACAGAGTTGAATAGATGTTTGATGGTCATTTTGCTAATTATCCAAATAAAAGATTATTTACTTTTGTCAGCTTTAGCTAATACTTGTAAAGTATACATCTGTTTGTCATTGTCATCTTTTTTGAGATTATTTCTGTTCTATATTATTTTATTTATAAGATTTAATATTTCAGATAAAGCCAGAATTATCTTCAATTTATATGTTTTGGACTTTGCAGTTGTTTTTTCCGCCTTTGTTAGGGTATAATTGACAAAGTTGTATATATTTAAAGTGTACGATGTGAAGATTTGATATACATATACATTGTGAAATGGCTACCACAATTAAAGAGCACATCCATCACCTCACAGGGTTGCCTTTTTAAATTTTGTGGTGAGAATGCTTAAGATATACTTCTTTAGTGAATTTAAAGTGTACAGTACAATATTATTAACTATAGTCACCATGCCCAGAACTTATTCATCTTATAACTGAAAGTTTGCACACTTTGACCAACATCTTCCCATTTCCCCTACCCTCTAGGGGAAATGGGACGATGTTTTTACATCTTGGAAATCACCATTCTCTCTGTTTCTATCAGTTCAAATTTAAAAAAAAATCTTTTTTTAAGATTCCACATATGAGTGAGATCATATACAGTATTTTTCTTTCTCTATCTGGTTTATTTCACTTAGCATAATGTCTTCTAGGTTTATCCATGTTGTCACAATGGCAGGGTTTCCTTCTTTTATGGCTGAATAATATTCCATTGTGTGGTGTGTGGGTGCACACACACATTTTCTTTATCAGCTCCTCTGTTGCTGAACATATAGGTTGTTTCCCATGTTGTGGCTATTGTGAGTAATACTGCAGTGAACATGGGAGTACAAATAACTCTTCGACACTGATTTTGTTTCCTTCAGATAAATAACCAGAAGTGGGACTCCTGGATCATATGGTAGTTGTATTTTTAATGTTTTGAGGAGCCTCCACAATCATTCCCATGATGGTTGTTCCAATTTACATTCCCACCAGCAGTGCACAAGGGTGCCCTTTTCTCCACATCCTCACCAACACTTGTTATCTCTTGTCTTTCTCATGAAGCCATTTTAACAAGCATAAGGTGATATCTCATTGTGCTTTTGGTTTGAATTTCCCTGATGATGAGTGATGTTGGGCACCTTTTCATGTACTTGTTGGCCATTTGTATCTCTTCTTTGGGAAAATGTCTATTCAGTCCTTTGCTCATTTTTAAATTGGATTATTTGTTGTTGTTTTGCTATTGAGTTGTGTGAGTTCCTTGTATATTTTAGACATTAATCCCTTATCCGGTATATGGTTTGCAAATGTTTTCTCCTATTTCGCAGTTTGCTTTTTAATTTTGTTGATTGTTTCTTTTGCTGTATAGGAGCTTTTTAGTTTGATGTAGTCTCACTTCTTTGTTATTGCTTTTGTTGCCAGTGCTTTTAGTGTCATTTCCAAAAAATTATTGCCAGGACCAATCTCAAAGAGCTTTTTCCTTATGTTTTCTTCTAAAATTTTCTTAGTTTCAGGTCTTACATTTAAGTCTTTAGTTTATATGTAGTAAGTTTTTGTGAGTGGTGTAAGATAGGGGAACAGTTTCATTCTTTTGCATGTGGATATCAAATTTACCTAGCACCACTTTTTGAAGAGACTGTCCCTTCCCTGTTGTGTGTTCTTGGCATCCTTGTCTAAGATTAGTTGGCCATATATGTGTGGGTTTATTTATGGGCTCTCTATTCTGTTCCATTTGTCTGTGTGTCTGTTTTAATGCCAGTGCCATACTGTTTTGATTACTGTAGCTTTGTAATAGAGTTTGAAATTAGGAAGTGTGATGCCCCAGTTTTGTCTTTTTTCTCAGGTTTACTTTAGTTATTCAGGGTCTTTTATGATTCCACAAAAATTTTAGGATTGTTATTTCCATTTTTATGATAAATCCCATTGGGAATTTGACAGGGCATTTGATTGGGAATTTGCATTAAATTTGTGCATCACTTTGGGTAGTTTGGACATTTTAACAGTATTGATTCTTTCAATCCATGAACGTGAAATATCTTTTAGTTTATGTGTTCCTTCTTCAGTTTCTTTCATCAGTGTCCTATAATTTTCATTGTACAGGTCTTTTGCCTCCTTTGTTACATTTACTCATATATATATATATATATATATATATATGCTCTTTTAAATGGGATTGTTTTCTTAATTTCTTCTTTAGATAATTCATTGTTAAGTGTACAGAAACAAAACTGATTTCTGTATATTGATTTTGTATCCTGCAGCTTTACTGAATTTATTAGTTCTAACAGTTTTTTTTGGTGGAGTTTTTAGAATTTTTAATTTGTAAGATCATATCATCTGCAAACAGTTTTACTCCTTCCTTTCTGATTTGGATGCCTTTTATTTCTTTTTCTTGTCTGATTGCTGTGGCTAGGACTTCCAGTACTGTGTTGAATAGAAGTGGTGAGAGTGAGTATCCTTGTCCTGTTCCTGCATTTGAAGAAGCCGTCACCTCCTCTGGTCTTTACTGACTGACTTTGGGGGAGAAATAGCTTCACCAGTCAGTCCAGCTAGGGATTCTGAGGCTTTCTCAGACCTTTTCTGTGGGTATGCCTCCTCCATACTTTTTGTTCCTTCTTGGTGGGGAGTTGTTTTGTTTGTTTTTTGGGTTTTTTTGCGGTATGCGGGCCTCTCACTGCTGTGGCCTCTCCCGCTGCAGAGCACAGGCTCCGGACGCACAGGGTCAGTGGCCATGGCTTACGGGCCCAGCCGCTCCGCGGCATGTGGGATCCTCCCGGACCGGGGAAAGAACCCGCGTCCCCTGCATTGGCAGGCAGACTCTCAACCACTGCGCCACCAGGGAAGCCCCTTGGCGGGGAGTTTTTAAGATTGTCCACCATCTCTCAGTCCCGCAAAGCCAGGGCAGGTACTAAGAGCAGATGACCTCAGTATTCTGGGCAGGGCAAGAAAGGAGTGGGCCTCTAGGGCCGTGTCCTGCAGAGCTGGGGAAGCCAGGAGCCCTCTCAAACTCTAATTTTCCCTCCTGAAGACACTGCAGGCTGAGGGGCCTTCATTGGCACCGAGCATGCCGCCTTGTGGGAAGGTGACACGGGCAAAGTGAAACTGTTCCTATTACTCTCTTCAGTGCCTCTGCTCTTGGATTTTTTGCTTCAGTGCTGTGTTGGAACTCTGCTGGACTCCTGGACTCCCACAAAGGTACTCTTGTCCGTGGGTGGTGGGTCAAAATTGATGTTCTGTGGGGAATGATTATAGACAACCATTCCACCATCTTGCTGCCATCACATCACCACTGTTTTTTTTAAAGCTATTCATTTTTATCCATGTGATGGAGTTATGTTTATTGACAATCCTCAAGTTATATTTGAGCTCCTGTTTAGCTTAAAGGGACCTTCTTATCTTGAGTGTGAGTGTGTGTGTGTGTGTGTGTATATGTGAGAGAGAGAGAGAGAGAGAGTGAGGGAATAGTCCCTATTTTATTTATTTATTTTTTGTGATTCAATATTTTTATTTTTTTACATCTTTATTGGAGTATAATTGCTTTACAATGGTGTGTTAGTTTCTGCTTTAAATTGATCTCTGGGCTTTCTATGCTGTTCCATTGATCTATATTTCTTTGTTTGTGCCAGTACCATACTGTCTTGATTACCGTTGCTTTATAGTATAGTCTGAAGTCAGGGAGCCTGATGCCTCCAGCTCCATTTTTCGTTCTCAAGATTGCTTTGGTTATTCAGGGTCTTTTGTGTTTCCATACAAATTGTGAAATTTTTTGTTCTAGTTTTGTGAAAAATGCCAGTGGTAGTTTGATAGGGAATGCATTGAATCTGTAGATTGCTTTGGGTAGTAGAGTCATTTTCAATGTTTTAGAGTCATCAACAATGTTGATTCTTCCAATTCAAGAACATGGTATTTCTCTCCATCTATTTGTATCATCTTTAATTTCTTTCATCAGTGTCTTATAATTTTCTGCATAGAGGGCTTTTGTCTCCTTAGGTAGGTTTATTCCTAGATATTTTATTCTTTTTGTTGCAATGGTAAGTGTCTATTATTTTAGATACCAAGAAATGTGATGCTCCAAGTAAATGTACCGACGTGTTTTCTTGACATGGTAAGACAAACTGGTCCCTTTATACAGCCTAGAGAGCATTTCAGGCAGTATCTATAATACATGCTTGTGGAGAGAGATTTTCTTCCATAAACTAATTGTCTGCTTTTGTACCACAGTTGTATTTTTTTGGAAAATAGCAGCTCATCGTGAAACACCTTTTGTCTACACATTTTGTTCTCATATTCTGTGACATCTCCTGTTTTGTCTCACTACAGGAGTCTTTTGTCAAGTGGCGTTCTTTTTGTTTGTGCAGTCTGATAGAATTTCCAAAGCTTTTCCCTCTACCAGTGGTTTGGTTTTGCAGGGTGTAAGTTCTGATCTGTATTTCCTTCTTTGTGGACTCTTCTCCTGAACTTATATTTTTAGTCTCTGTGGCATGCCTGCTCTTTTATCCGGCGCCTTCCGAGCACAGTCTGCCCTCTTCTTCGAAGGAGCCCTGGGCTCACAGGGTGCTGTGTGCCTGCGGTGCATGCAGGATGCCAGTCTTTGAAAGACCTTTCTGATCCTGTGATTATTTTTGGAGGAATGTTCTTCCTCTTAATGTCCATATGCTCCTCCTTTTCCTTCTGTTTCTACAGGGGGCACGTTGACTGGTGTTTTTTACTTCGTCTTTTCAAAGTATCATTAAGTGGAAATTTTATTGAGAATAACTTTGTTGTGAAAAATGATAAATACCCATTATCAAACATTGAAGCCATACAGAAAGGTATAAGAAAATAAAGGGAAAAAACCCACACATGCAAAATGCCGCCTTCAAGAACAAGCCTATCCATGATGCCTGGGGAGCAGCGTTTCAGGCATCCTCTGTTCATGGATGTAAGCAGAGGGGATGTGTATAGAGAGTTCTGTATTGTATGTTTTACTTTAAGGATGAATATTAAAATATAAATTTTGTTTTGCTTTAATTTAACAGGAAATAGAATATGAATATGCTTTACAGTCCAGTAGAAAAGGTTATGAGAAATCTTTAGTGGTTGGAGTCATTTTTTTAAATTTCTTTATATTAAAAAATTTTAACACTATATCAATTAAATATTTTTTTAAAAAATTATTTTATTGAAGTATAGTTGACCTACAGTGTTGTGTTAATTTCTGCTTCAAAGTGATGCAGTTATATTGGGCTGGCCAAAAAGTTCATTCAGGTTTTTCCGTACGATGTTACGAAAAACCCGAAAGAACTTTTTGGTCAACCCAATACATATATATACTTTTTCATATTCTTTTCCATTATGGTTTATTACAGGATATTGAATATAGTTCCCTGCGCTGTGCAGTAGGACCTTGTTGTTTATCCAGTCATTCTTTTTCTAGCTAGAAGTTAAAAACTAGAAGTTCAGATTTGCACACTGTCTCTTGAATACCACTGCAGAGGGAATCAGCAGACGCACACTGAATTTCAGGGAACAGTGTAGCACAGGGGTTAACACTTGCACCCAGACAGCTTGGGTGCAAGTCCCTCGGGCACTTGCCCAAGTGCACTGCCTGCTTGACCTTGGGCAGATCGTGAAGCCTCACTGTGACTCATTTCCCTCCTTGGTAAGATGGAAGTAGTAACAGTGTCTTTGTCACAGTTATTTTGAAGGTGGAGTTAGTATTATAATTTATAGGCTGTGTCTGATATATATTAACACTGTTATTTCCCCTTTCTCAGCTTGTTTTTTGCTAGTTAGATCTTTGCGTTTATAGGGCAGGGCTAGTAATGTTTGTATTCTCCTCTGCACCCCTACTGGCTGCAGCATTTCACCATCATCCCATATTTGAGGGCATTTGGTGCTCCCCAGCAGCCCCGCACCACAGCCTCTGTCCTCCGAAGTTGCTTCCTTTACCAAGGGCATCCCTAGCTCCCTTATTTTGGTTGACTTGTGCGTGGCCAGATTTTGTTATCCAGTAGTTTTTTTCTCTAATAAGGGCTCGTAATTGCATTAGTCCTTAAATTCTTGAAGAGAATTGGCTCTCCACTTGAAGGAACACTAGGAATTAGTTTCTTTCCCTCCAGATAATATAGTCCAGCCAACCGGCCCGCCCCCACCCTCCCCCGCCAAAGAAACACCATCCCCTGTGCTGCCCACCATGGGATCTACTCCTCCGTCCTCTTTTTTGTGATGATGGAAAATTTAATGCACCAGAAGAGTGTAGAGAAAATATATATAATATGCACTTGGGTCCTAACATCCAGTTGTAACAAATAATACTTTGCTGTAATTACTTCAAATCTTTTAAAATGAAGTAAGTTCACATGCAACTGAAGCTCCCTTTGTACATGGCCCCCGCCTGCTTTCTCCTTCCTCAGCAGGTGCTGCCATCTTGAACTTGGTGTCAGTTCTGTGTGTCTATAATCAACATGTATCATTGTTTGGTGTATTTTTTTTTTTTTTTTCCCATATGGGGGCCTCTCACTGCCGTGGCCTCTCCCCCCGCGGAGCACAGCCTCCGGACGCGCAGGCTCAGCGGCCATGGCCCACAGGCCCAGCCGCTCCGCGGCATGTGAGATCTTCCCGGACCAGGGCACGAACCCGTGTCCCCTGCATCGGCAGGCGGACTCTCAACCACTGCGCCACCAGGGAAGCCCTGTTTGGTGTATTTTTAAAATTCACATAAATGGTATTTTATTGTCAGTGGTGTTCCCTCTACTTCGTTTTAGTCAACGCTGCTTTCTAGACTTACCCATGGTGATACGTGTAGATCTCATCGTTTACTTTGAATGCTGTGTACTTAATATTCCATGGCATGAATGGGAACCTTACAGTTTTCCGTTTAGTATTTATTACAAGGCGGGGGCGGGGGGGGCGATTCAGCCACCATCCTTGTATCTGACCACGTGTGCTCCTGTGGGGTGTCTCCCTGGGGCACTGGGTCTCAGACTTGCCTGTATATTGGAATCCCTGGAGAGTTAAAAAAATGCTGATGTGTCTCGCTCCCACCCCCAGGTATTCTATGTAATTGGTCTGGCACACAGCCTGGGCATCAGCGTTTAAAAATCTCCCCAGGAAATTTTAATGTGCAGCAGTGTTAGAGAATCCCTGCTTTGGGCACCGCCATCCAATGGAGGAACCACGCATCACCTGTGATAGTTACAGTCTAAGTTAATTTAGACTAACTATATTAAGACTGCAGGGGCTTCCCTGGTGGTGCAGTGGTTGAGAGTCCGCCTGCCGATGCAGGGGACACGGGTTCGTGCCCCGGTCCAGGAAGATCCCACATGCCATGGAGCGGCTGGGCCCGTGAGCCATGGCCGCTGAGTCTGTGCGTCCGGAGCCTGTGCTCCGCGACGGGAGAGGCCACAACAGTGAGAGGCCGGTGTACCAAAAAAAAAAAAGACTGCAGTTCCTCAGTTGTACTAACTGCCTTTCAAGTGCCTAAGAGCCCTCAGTGGCTGGTGCCTCCACAGGTGTAGGACAGTCCCACCAGTGGTGGCGGGAGCACTTGCTGTAAGATGTACACCTGGGTGGGCACTTGCTGGTCAGGGGATGCCCCTGCTTGGCTGTGCTGGCTTCGGATGTGCTGCTTTTCCAGGCAGTTGTCTGTGTTTTCTCGGGCCGCTGCAGCAATTGCTACACGTTTAGTGGCTTAAAACAACTCAGGTTTATGGTCTCACTGTTCCGTAGCAATTCCGTGGCATGTCTCACCGGGTTACGGTCAAGGCCTGGGCAGGCTGTGCTCCTTCCTGGAGACCCGTGGGGGGAATCCATTTCCTTACTCCAGCAGTTCCGATTGCTGGCAGAATTCCGTTTCTGGTGTTTGTAGGACTGAGATCCTTTTCTCCCTGCTGGCTGTCAGCCGAAGTCATTCCCAGCCTCTGGAGGCCACCACATTCATTGGCTAGTGGCCTCCAACTCTGCACAGCCAGCAACAGTGGCTTGTCACATCTCTCCTGCCTCAACCTTGAGTCTAACGGGAAAAGTTCTCGGCTCCTAAGGGCTCTTGTGGCTTGTGGGGTTAGATGGATCCTCTCACCCAGATAGTCCAAGGTGGTCGTCCCATCTCAAGATCCCTCACCTTTATCACCTTTTCAGGGTCTCTTTTGCATAGTCACAGGGCATTAGGGTGTAGGCATCTTCTGATGAAGCAGGAGGGAGGGAGGCAGAAGGGGGTCATTTTTGTACGGCCCATGCTGATTTACACATCCATGCCTGCATCTGAGAGTTACTTTTCATCCACTTGCTCATGAGCACTTAGTATTATTTACTCTTCCACTTTTTCGCCAGTACGAGTGGACAGAGCTATCCCCTGAATACTAGTGAGAGTGGTGAGTTCTTTATTTTAAATGTGATTAAGTTCACCAGTAAAAGCTTTGTGTTGATAGTTTTATATCAGATTCTCCTGGCATTGCTGTCACCCTGGCTTTGTGTATCTCTGCAGGCAGGATGAGCTTCAAGTGGGTTTATTAATCAGAGATTAGATTCTTTTTCTCTCCTGTTCTCTTGGTTCTGTCCTCCTCTGAGGCTCAGCTTTGGCCTCGCAGTGGCAAAATGGCTGCAACAGTTCCAGGCCTCACACCTTCACACTGCCCTGTCTGAGCAAGCGTTTTAGACTTTCTGTTAAGTGGGCCAACTTAGGCCGTGGCCTACTCCCTGACTGTCACAGTGGTCAAGGACTGCCCTGAATCCACCTTTGCTCAGGCCCTAGAGTATGTCCATCCCACGTCTGATGCTCTGGCCGGGGGAAGAGTTTATGGTGATTGGCTTGCACCTGTGAGGGAGCTCCCGGAGCTGGGTGGGTCTGTCCTCAGTACGGCTGTTTCGTTTTTTTGGGTGGTGGGGGAAGGAATGGATGCTGAGAGGGGACCACAACGTCCATGGTTGTCTGAATGCCTCTCTTTTTCTTAGGGTGACTTTTGTTTCCTGTTGTTATGGTTGAATTGTGTCCCCCCAATTCGTATGTTGAAGTCCTAACCCCCAGCACCTCGGAATATGCCATTATTTGGAGGTAGAGTCTTTGCAGAAGTAATCAAGGTAGAATGAGATCCTTGGGGTGGCCCTAATCCAGTCTGACTGGTGTCCTTATAAACGGGAAATTTGGATACAGACCCACACGGGGAAGATGATGGGAAGGCAGAGGGAGGATATAGCCACCTGTAAGTCATGGAGAGAAGCCTGGAGCAGATGCTCCCTCCCAGCCCTCAGAAGGAACCAACCCTGGAGACTTCTTGATCTCAGTCTTCAGCCTGCAGGACTGTGAGACTGTCAACTTCAGTGGTTTAAGGTGCTACAGAACCCATGTGTTGCTGTGGTTGTTTACTATTTTGGGGTATTGCTTATTATTTTTGGTTACTATTTTTTGTTTGCTCCTCTTCTGCAAAGGCAGGGATTCTGTCTGTTTTGTTTTCTGCTGTATCTGCAGTGCCTGGAACAGTGGCTGGCACATAGTAGGTGCCTAGTAAATCAACGGTGAAGAAAGCAAGGCTGTGAAGAAAGGATGTGAACTGGGGTTTAGAGCTGAAATGAAAACCCATGAGATTCAGTCTGATGTGTTTAATGAAAAACATGGTATTACAACGTAGATTTAGTAATTAAGAACAATCACATTTCTCCAATTAATATATCCACAAAGTCAAACAAGGTATTTTGTTGTTTTTCTTCTCAGATTGCAAGTCCAACATATATGGATAGCTTGAACGGCAATCACTAGAAATACCATGAGGCCAAGAGTTCTGGACCTGATAGCCTGTCACCCTGAGTTTTTAACCATTTCTCGCCCCTCAGATCACTCACTTCCCTGCCCCCAAACCTCTGTCAGGGATGGGGCCATCCCGGGGCGGCTCCAGGGGCAGCTGCAGGGCCCCCTCCTTGTCCCCTCCTACCCCCCTGCACAGGGAGAGGTGGAGGGGAATGGGGGAGGGAAGTCAGACTCTGTTGATGAGCTCCTTCTCCAAGCAGGTCGCCTTCAAGGTAAGTTTTAATGTTAGAGTCAAATTAAAACAATACATATATATATGTATGTGTATATATTTATATATGAAGTGAGAGCTCTTGGGAAGGAGGTCTTCTGGAATTTGAAATCCTCATCAGGTTAACGCAGCCCAGGCTTTACCCAGCCACCGTCACAGACCAGGCAACTGACTCATTGGGGGCTTGTTTCTGAGACTGAGACTCATAGTGGACGTCACTACCTCATCAGTGGCAGCATCAGTGTCAGGATGAGGATGCGAGTGTGTTATTTTCACACTCTTTCCTGTGCTGCGTAAGGAGTGGGCCCAGCCTTTCTGTCTCCAAGACCTCCTCCTTCGTAGTTGACTTTGTAAGTCGTCGGTTGGCAGAGCGAGGATGGTGGGTGGCCCTGCGGTGTTGCCTGTGCCCTCACCTGTGCGTGCTGGCCTGAAGGGCGAGTCCCGCGTGTGTCCTTTCTTGGCTCCGTGCCCTTCTTGGGCCGTGACCGGAGCATCCTCAGCTCAGAGTCAGTCTTGACCTGCTGTGTTCCGATTCCTCCACTGGGTCGCTGTTGTCTGCCATGTCTCAGGGTCACGGTTTGGTGACTGTCTCCTTTATCACTGTTGCATGTAATACTGTAAACGATTTTAAGCATCACTGTTGAAACTCAGTATAAACGTACCCCACAGCCAGGTTTACTGTGAGCTTGTGGAGTCTCCTGTCTCCCACCAGGAGGTGTGGGCTGAAGCTCAGGACTCAGGTGCCACCCATCCTGGCCCCTGCACTGTCCGCCTCGTGTCCTGCCCCTTAGTCAGGATTTGTAGGATGGCTGAGTAGGTTGCATCGTGATTACTCAGAACTTTAAGAAATCCTTTAATTGTGAATTCCTAGAATTCCTTGAATGGGTGTCACAACTTTTCTTTCCAAAATTCTAAAGTAAGCCTTTAACCCGGCTTTTCATGCTGACCTTGCAATTCTACTGAAGGTTGTTCTTTCATGGGAAATGAGGACAGTGGGGCCTTGCTGAGATGGTGGGTCGTGGCATCCTGTCCCTTTACCTGGACAGGGAAAGTACAAGGGGATGTCTTGTGGGGGGTGGGGACTGACATTGACTGTGAAGATCTTTAGCCGTCTGCTGTGTCCATAACTAATTTCCTCAATCTCCATTCCTTACTCTCTTAATGCACTCTGGCCCGAACAGCCCTGGGCTTTGAAGACATCCGTCTTTAGAAAGTAGGTGATTTTGCGCTCACGGACGTCTGTGGGAGCTGCTCTGAAAATGTGGGTGCGGGTGCAGAGCTACTGATGAGAGAGTGACTGGAAATAGTTTAACAGTGGGGACTGTCACCTCCGCTGAAGGTGGCATGGAGCCACAGAGGCCGTGCAAGGAGAGAAGGGGGAAGGGCCTGGGGAGGGGACAGGAGGGGGGGCGGACAGGGACATCGATGGGCAGCCCGGGCTGGGTGTCCACCTGCCCCGCCCCCTGGGAATGCTTCCTGCCCCAGCTGCGGGCGGCTCCACTCTTTCCAGGCCGTGCACCTGGGACCTGACCCTGACCCCACATCCCCCTGTTAATGGGAACGTAAAGTCCACCTGAAGGTGACTGTCTGCCTCTTTCTTCTGCTGCCCCTGCAGGTCTGAGCCATGGTCATCTTCGTCTGATGACTGCAGTACCTCTCCACCCCGCCTGCAACCTCTTTTAACGTGGACATCAGTCTGTCCCCCTTTCCCTCTGCGTGGTCAGCCCGCTCTGACCTCGAGTCTCCTCTTCCCTCTCTCTGTCTCTCTCTATCTCAATCTCTGTCTCCATCTCTCTCCCCCATCCCCCACCCCTACCCGTGTAGCCTCTCAGCCCTCTTATTGGTCCTCCCACTGCACCAGGATGCTCCCAGCTGAGAGCCTTGGTCATGACCTGTCCACTTCCCCTGCCCCCAGACAGTGCATGGCCCCCTCTCTCTCATCACCTTCAAGTCTTTCCTCAGATGCCACCTTCTCAATGAGAACCACCTCGACTGCCCTGTTTAAAACTAGGCCTTCCCTGAAAACAGGATCTCGAAGAGACACCCACACACCCACGTTCATGGCAACACTGTTTACGGTGCTTAGTGGAAGCCACCTAAGTGTCCATGGACGGGTAGAACGATTGGATGAAGAAACTGTGATCTGTCTGTAGAGTGGAATAGTACGCAGCCTTCAAAAGGAAGGACATTCTGACATATTCTGCAACACAGACTGGGGACATTTCGCTACATGAAATAAGCCAGGCACGGAAGGACAAACGCTGTATGATTCCACTTACGCGAAGCGCCCAGAGCAGTCAGATTCATAGAGACGGAAGGTGGAGTGTTGGTTGCCAGGGCTGGGGTGGGGAAGTGGGTCCAGGGTTTCAGTTTCACAAGATGAGAAGGTTCTAGAGATTCATAGCACAACAATGTCAATGTGCTTAACTACTGAACTATACACTTAAAGATGGTTAAGGTGGTAACTTTTACATTATGTGTTCTTTTAGCACAATAGAAAAAATGAAAACAGAAACCTAGGCCTCCCCCCATCACCCCTGGTCCCCTTATTTGGTCTCTGCTTTTCCCCTGGAGCACTCATCACCACCTCAGGTGCTTACTTAGGACGTCTCTCATACAGATTGTCGGCCCCACAAGGGGAGATTGTTGTTTGTTTTGTCCACCCATGGTCTGGACCGGTGCTGGCCACCAATCAGGCCCTTCACTAATATCTATTGATTACATGAATGTGCCCCAAATCTCTGGGCCTCCAGACCTCAGAGACCAGGACGTGGACTTGGAGATGCTCCTGCTGATGGGTGTTGTCCGTTAAGCTGAGGGTTTGCATTCGGGTTGGGATACTCTTGTGGGATGTGGACAGACAGGCAGGGTCCAGAGGGAGTACCTCTAAGCTGGAGCAAATACTCACCGTTTCTGAGCAAATATTGTAAAAGTCTTGCTACAGTGAGAACCTCCTGTTCACCCCCCCGCAGGCCTTGAGCTGTGTCACCCATCTCCCCGGTAGTATTGCAACATATGTGCATCACACCCGGTGTATGTCCCCCTCCTCCGTGGACAAGGTAGAGGAGGCCTGGCTTTTGTAGAGGGAAAAATCCTGCATTCCGTTTGCTTCTTCTTTATGGGAATGCAGATCCATGGTTTTGCAAACTAGGTTCTGTGGAATTTTAGGGTTTTCCTACTCCTTTTCAAAGAGAGCACTTGAACTTTTAGTGTTCTTACATTTTGATGTTCAACATAGTGGTTCATTTGGCTGAGGGTTCTGTGGCATATGGCTTTAGGGTTCTTGGGGCTGGGTATTCTAACTGGATTTGTCACTTGGTCCCTTTGCTGCTTGGGCGTTTAAAGCATGTGACCCCATTTCTTTCTTTTGCCATTTTCAAAGGTCAGGGAGAGTGAATCTAAAAGCAATGAGTGGAAAACAGCTTTTCTTTAAGGTTCAGTACTTAAGGTTAAGATATCACACAAAAGGAAGTGTTTAAAGAGGGATTTAAAAAGAAAATCTCAGTGCAGATGAAAAGAGGGTGACTTTTTAATTTAATTTTATTTTTTTTGCGGTACGCGGGCCTCTCACTGTCGTGGCCTCTCCCGCGGCCTTCTATCAAACTGGAGCCGCCAACGCTTCCAGTTTGATAGATGAAAACTGTTAACGTATCATTATTTTACTTAGCATTTCCTGAATTGCTCTTGCCTGTTTTTCCCGCTCTTGGTTGACAAATATGTTAAGATTCAAGTATTTCTTCCGCTCAGGTCAGTGTTCTCAACCGAGCTTCAGACAGAAAAGGTCAGAGAGTGAGCCAAAGAATATGTGTATTTGCACAATGCAGAATTAGATGCCTAAGCTTTGAAGTATTTGCATCAGTTCTTCACAATGTTTTTAAAGAACGAAAACATCATAGATACAGTTATAGTCTCTCTTGTATCTTCCCCCAGCCTATCTTGTTCCTTTCATAACCAAAGAAAACCTTCCTTTTTACTTCATTTCTGTATCTGCAGAATAAACATACAAAGCTTGCACTTGTGTTTTTTAAAAAAATCACACAAGTGGTATTAACTGTGTGTCATTCTGAAACGTGCTTGGAGCATCTTGTGTGGTTTCTCACATCCTTCCAGTGGTGTAGGTTCATTTACTGCCTGTTTGTGATTCCCTTGGAGAATAGATCCCAGTTGTCTGTGCTGTGCTGTGATGACCGTGCAGCATGTTTCTGATGACCCGCCTTGACCCCGCGGTGGCAGAGACTGGAATGTCCCCTCGTGTCCCTTTGCTCAGGTGCAAACGTGTCGGCACAGCCCACACCCAGAAGAATTCTCAGGTCAGGGAATGGGCACCTTAATGCCACTAAAATTCCCAAATTGCTTTTCCAGTTGTTTAGGTCAGTTTGAACTCCTGTTTGGGGCCAAGAAGACTTATTATTTTCTCACTTCCTCTCCAGGTTTCGTGGGACCCAACTTTTACAGTTCTTTTAACAGAAAGAATACAAAATTGCAAATACAAATTTAGACATGAAAGTGGATATTTATTTAGAATGAGAAAATAAGTCACCACAGATGCTTTAAAATGTACCAGATAGATCATACAGTCTAGAAAAAACACATTTTAAAAAGTTAAAGACTTGCCTGACACACCTCTGTAATACTCTTTTTCTACGTTATGTTGCCACATACACCTTGGCTGCCTATTCCTGACGATGATTTTGTCATTTCATTTTCCCTAGATTCTCAAAAGATATTTAGGTTTTTTCCCTTTGGCATTGCTGATTAAAATGATTTTATTTTTTTTATTATAGACATATTATTCACATAACCTAAAATTCACCATTTTTAAAGTGTACAATTCAGTGGTTTTCAGTATATTTCAGTGTTGTGCAACCATCACGCTAATTCCAGAACATTTCCATAACCCCCCAAAGAAATCCCAGACCTATTAGCAGTCACCTCCAATTTCCCCCTCCCCTCAGCCACTACCAACCAATAACCTACTTTCTGTCCCTATGGATTTGCCTATTCTGGACATTTCATTTAACTGGAATCATACAATATGTGCCTTCTGTGTTTGGCTTCTGTTACTTAGCATCATGTTTTCAAGGTTTATCCACGTTACAGCGTGAAGCAGTACTTCCATCCTTTTAATGACAAATGGTATTCTGTTATGTGGATCTATCACATTTTGTTTAACCATTTACCAGTTGATGGACATTTGGGCTGTTTCCACTTTTTTGCTATTACGAATAATGCTGCTATGAACATTAGTGTACTAGATTTTGTGTGAACATACCTTTTCAGTTCTCTAATCTATGTAACATACCAAGGAGTAGAATTGCTGAGTTTAATTCTATGTTTAACATTTTTAGAAACTGCCAGACTGCTTTTTAAAGCAGCTGCCCCATTTTACATTCCCACCAGGAAGGTATGAGGGTTCCAGTTTCTCCATGGCCTCTCCAACACTTGTTTTCCTTTTTCATTTGTTTGTTTGTGTGAATTGGTATCTTGTGGCTTTGATTTGTATTTCTCCAATGATTAATGATATTGAGCCTCTTCTCATGTGCTTATTGGCCACTTGAATATCTTCTTTGGAGAAATTTCTATTCAGATTCTTTTTTTTTTTGCGGTACATGGGCCTCTCACTGTTGTGGCCTCTCCCGTTGTGGAGCACAGGCTCCGGACGAGCAGGCCCAGCGGCCATGGCTCACGGGCCCAGCCGCTCTGCGGCATGTGGGATCCTCCTGGACCGGGGCACGAACCCGTGTCCCCTGCATCGGCAGGCGGACTCTCAACCACTGCGCCACCAGGGAAGCCCCCTCTATTCAGATTCTTCGCCCATTTTCTAATTGGGTTATTTCTGTTCTTATTGTTGACCTGTACGAGTCCTTTATATATTCTGGGTACTAGACCCTTATCAGACCCAATATGATTTGTAAATATTGTAAATATCTTCTCTAATTCTGTGGGTTGTCTTTTTATTTTCTAAATAGTATCCTTTGGCGGGTCGGGGGAGGGATACATTAGGAGACTGGGATTAACATACACACACTGCTATGGATAAAATAGGTAAACAACAAGGACCTACTGTATAGCTCAGGAAACAATATTATGTAATAACCTATAAGGGAAAAGAATATATATATATATATATATGAGTATATAAATAAAACCGAATCGCTGTGCTGTATACCTGAAACTTACATGATATTGTAAACGAACTATACTTCATTAACAAAAATAGTAGCCTTTGATGCACAAAAGTTTTAACTTTTGATGAGGTCCAGTTTATCTGATTTTTCTTAGGTCATATGTGCATTTGGTGTCCTATCCAAGAAACTGTTGCTTATTCTATAGTCATGCAGATTTATACTTATGTTTTCTTCTAGGAGTTTTGTAGTTGTAGCTCTTTTTTAAAAATATATATATATTTATTTATTTATTGGCTCCGTTGGGTCTTAGTTGTGGTAGTTGTATCTCTTAAATATAGGCCTTTGAAACATTTAGAGTTAATATTTGTTTATGGCATAAGACAGGGTCCATCTTCATTCCTTTCTTGTGGATATCTAGTTTTCCTAGCACAGTTTTTGGAAAATATTGTTCTCTCCCCATTGAATGGTCCTGGCATCCTTGCTGAAAATCAGTATCACCCACAAATTGTATACGTTTATTTCTGGACTCTCAGTTCTATTCCATTGATCTGTTTAGTTACCTTTATGCCAGTACTGCACTGTCTTGATTACTGTAGCATTATAGTAAGTTTTGAAATCAGAAAGTGTGAGTCCTCCAACTTTGTAGTTCCTTTTTGAGATAGTTTGGCTAGTCTGGGTCCCTAGAATTTCTATATGAATTGTAGGATTAGTTTGTCAGTTTTTGCAAAGTATTTAATTAGGATTTTGATATGGATTGCATTGAATTTATGTACATGGCTGTCTTTCCATTTATTTGTCATCTTTAATTTCTTTCAACAATGTCTTATGGTTTTCAGTGTACAAGTCTTACACATCTTCGGTTAAATTTATTCTTTTTGCTACTATTGTAAATGCAATTGTTTTCTTAATTTCATTTTCATATTGTTCATTGTTAGTGTATAGAAGAACAACTGATTTTTGTTTTTTGAAGTTTTTCCTCTAACCTTGCTGAACTTGTTTATTATAAGCAGTAATACGTTTGGTTTGTGTGAGTGGACTCTTTAGGGTTTTCTATATATATGATCATATCATTTGACTCCAGTGGTAATTTTACTTCTTTTCTACACTGGATGTATTTTATATAATTTTTTTATTTAGAACTTCCTTGCCCTGGCTAGAACCTCCAATACAATGTTTAGTATAAGTGGTGACAGTGGACATCCTTGTCTATTCCTGATCTTAGGGGGAAGCTTTCAGTCTTTCCCCATTAAGTATGATGTTAGCTATTGTTTTTTTTTTTTTAAACATCTTTATTGGGGTATAATTGCTTTACAATGGTGTGTTAGTTTCTGCTTTATAACAAAGTGAATCAGTTATACATATACATATGTTCCCATATCTCTTCCCTCTTGCATCTCCCTCCCTCCCACCCTCCCTATCCCACCCCTCCAGGTGGTCACAAAGCACCGAGCTGATATCCCTGTGCTATGCGGCTGCTGCGGCTGCTTCCCAGTAGCTATCTACCTACTTACGTTTGTTAGTGTATATATGAGCTGTTGGTTTTTCATACATGCCCTGTATCAGCTTGAGGAAGTTCCTTTCTATTTTTAGTTTATTGAGTGTTTTTATCTTGAAAGAATGTTGAAATCTGTCAAATGCTTTTTGTACATCTGTTCATCATGTAGGTTTTGTGTTTTATTCTATTAATATGGTGTATTATATTGATTGATTTTCATGTTAAGGCAACCTTATGTTTCCATAGTAAATCCCACTTGTTTATGGTGAATAATCCTTTTCATATGCTCTTGGATTAGATTTGCTAATATTTTGTTGAGGAGTTTTACCTCTATATTCACAAGATATATTGACCTGTCTGATGCCTTTATCTGCCTTAGGTTGGAGTGTGTTGTTTAATTTGCACATATTTGGAAGTTTTCTAAATTTCCCTCTTTTATTAAAAAATTATTATGGTCAGAGAACATATCTCGCATGATTTGAATCTTTAAAAAGGTGTAGAGACTTGGGGACTTCCATGGGTAGTCCAGTGGTTAAAACTTTGCCTTCTGATGTAGGGGGTGTGGGTTTGACCCCTGGTCAGAGAGCTAAGATCCCACATGGCTTACGGCCAAAAAAACAAAACAGAAGCAATATTGTAACAAATTCAGTAAAGACTTTGAGAAAATGGTCAACGTCAAAAAAATAATATACAATTTAAAAATGTGTAGAGACTCGTTTTATGGCCCAACATATGTTCTATCCTGATGAATGTTCTGTATGAACTTGAAGGTGTATTCTGCTGTTGTATCTATGAAGTCGGGTTGGTTTATAGTCTTGTTTAGATATTCTCTTTCCTTGCTTGATATTCTGTCTAGTTTTTCTATCCATTATTGAAATTGAGATATTGAAGTCTCCATCTATTATTGTTGAATTGTCTTTTTCTTCCTTGGATTCTGTCAGTTTTTGCTTCGTGTATTTTGAGGTCTCTGTTGTTATGTATATTTATAATTCTTATATCTTCTTGATGGATTGACCTTCATATTATTGTATAATGTTCTTCTTTGTCTATCATAGCATTTTTGTCTTAAAGTCTATTTGGTCTGATGTTAGTATATACACTCTAGCTCTCCTTTGGTTCCTATTTATATGGAATATCTTTTTCTGCCCTTTTACTTTCAACCTAAATCTAAATCTAAAGTAGATTTCTTACAGGGCTCCATGTAGGTATAGTTTGATCATGTTTTCTAATTTGTTATGCCAAATCCTTGCTTTTGGGGGGAGCAGTTAATCCATTTACATAATATGTAATTACTGCTAAGAAAAAATTCACTTCTGCCATTTACTATTTGTTTTCTATGTTTTAAGTCTTTTTTGCTCCTCAGTTACTGTCTTCTTGTGGGTAAATAACTATTTGATACTGTACCATTTTCATTCCCTTATCATTTCCTTTACTATATATTTTGAGTTGTTTACTTAGTGGTTGCCCTGGAGATTACAGTTAGCATTTTAAGTTATAACAAAACAGTTATTATTAATACCAGCTTAATTGTGTACAGAAACCTTGCTCCATTCTTCTCTCTCTTTCTGCTGTTGTCACAAATTGTATCTTTATACATTGTGTGCTCATCAACATAGACCTGTAATCATTGCTTCACGTAGACGTGGTTTACATAAGATAGAAAAAAAGAAGTGACAAACAAAAATGCATTTATATTGTGTTTTGTATTTACCTGTGTAATTACCCCTAGTGATGGCCACTACTTCTTCACATAGACTCAAGTTACTACTTAGTGTCCTGTCACTTCTGCCTGAAGGACTCCCTTTGGCATTTCTTGTAGGGCAGCTATGAACTTCGAGTTTTTGTTGATCTGGGGATGTCTCAGTGTTTCCCTCATTTTTGAACTACAGTTTTGGTGGATAGAATTTTTCGTTGACAGCTTTTTGTCAGCAGTTTGAATGTCATCCCATTGCCTTGCTGGTCTCCATGGTTTCTGATGAGATATGGGCGTTTCATCTTACTGAGGGTTGATTCCACGTGATGAGTGGCTCCTCTTTTGCTGTGTTCATGATTCTCTCTTTGGCTTTTGCCACTTTGATTATGACGTATCTAGGTGAGTGTTTGAGTTTATCCTACCTGAGCTTCTTGGACATGTAGATCAATGCTTTTCATTAGATATGAAATGTTTTAGGCCATTGTTTCTTCAAATATTCTCTGTGCCCCTTCTCTCTCCTGTGCTTCTGAGATCCCCAAAATGTGTATGTGGAGCACTGTGGTGGCACCCACAGGTCTCTGAGGCTCTGTTCATTTTTCTTCTTCTTTTTTTTTTTTTCCCCCCAAGCCTGGACAATCTTAATTGATCTATCTTCAGGTTCACTGATTCTTTCCTCTTCCTGCTAAAATTTGTTGTTGAGCCCCTATAGAGAAATGTTAATTTTAGTTAGTATGCTTTACAGTTCCAGAGTTTCTATTATGTTTTCTTCTTTAATTTCTGTCTCTTTATTGTATTCTCTATTTGGTGAAACATTATTCTGCTGCTCTCCTGTAGTTCTTTAGTCATGGTTTCCTTTAGTTCTTTAACACTTAAAAGCTTATTTAAAGTCTTTGTCCAGGGACTTCCTTTGTGGTCCTTTGGTTAAGACTTTGCCTTCCAATGCATGGGGTGCAGGTTTGATCCCTGGTCGGGGAGCTAAGATCCCACATACCTTGAGGCCAAAAAAACCAAAAAACATGAAAAAGAAGCAATATTGTAACAAATTCAATAAAGACTTTAAAAATGGTCCACATCGAAAAAGAAAAAAATCTTAAAAAAAAAAAATGATGTCTTTGTCCAGTAAGTCCAAGTGTCTATGCTTCCTCAGAGACAGTGTCTTTCGATTGCTATTTCTTCCCGTGTTGGGCCACATTTTCCTGTTTCTTTGTATGCCTTATTTTGTTCATTGAAAAGTGGACATATTGCATATTATTATGTCATAACTCTGGAAACCATGTTCTCCCCTCACTCCAGGCTTTGTTGTTTCTGTTCCTTGGAGTTGTTCTTTGTTGGTAACTTTTCTGAGCTAATTTTGTGAAGTCTGTATTCTTTGTTGTTTGTGGCCGCTGCAGTCTCTGTTCTGAGAGCTTGGTGGTCTGCTAATGATTAGACGTTTCCTTAAATGTCTGCAACACAAAAATGTCCCCGTCTTTGCCAGGAGGCTGTGTGTGCATGTGGGGGCCTGTTCATAATCAGCCAGGTGGCTTGTGTAGAGCTCAAGGTCAGCCAGAGGTGAGAGCTTAGTGCCTTCTCGGGCCTTTCTGGAGCATGGGCGCAGCTCTGCCTGTGCATGGACTTTTAGGTTCCCAAGAATACTTCAGAACTTTTCAAAGCTCTTCTGGGCGTCTCATTCCCCAGCCTTTCGTCCTCAGCTTTCTGATTAGGGTATTGTTTGCCCAGACTGTTATGTATTACCCCAGGCAATAGTGAATAAAACATTTGCCGGGAAATGTTTTCAACAAATATCCCTGAGTAGTAACTTTAGCACTGGGAGAATTCCTAGTCAGATAAAATAAAAATAAGCCTTTTGATCTGGTCTTCCAGGGAGCCACCAGACGGGTTAAAAGAAATAATGACATTTCTTTGTGAAAGAGGCCCATTCTGCTCCCTCTGATACTATGACTGTGGGCTGTTATTTTCAAAGCTACTGCTGGGGAATGGGGGATGGGGCTGTAGTAAAAAAAACCACACAGAGCTCACTGTTCTTACTGAGATTTAGCCATTTTTCTTTGAATAAACACTTCCTGTAAACCTTTGATAATTTTCAGAATTCCTAAAAAAGTTGATTATGACAGGTTTTCCATTGCTTTTATGGAGAGAGAGAATTTTGCATCTCCTTAGTCTGATATTTTTGCTGACATCATTCCTTAAAGTGTTTTTTCCCCCCTAATAATCTAGAAAAGTTTATTTCAGCATATTTAGATTACTGTAGAGTTTAGAAACGTCCATGAAGTTTCTTTCATGTAGGAATGGTAAGATTTTAGATCATTTCAAGTTTATTTGTCCAGAGATTAATTTTAAGATGCTTCCTTGTCCATCTGCGGTAAGTGCTTTGTAGCATGTTTTATAGTGGCTGGACCTCTGGTCCCAGGCTGCATTTCACTGCGTGGGGTGAGCTGGCACAGGGCAGCAGAAGTGTCACTGTTCACCAGTCCTGCTGGGGAAGGGTAGTCACAATCTAATTATACCAACATGACTTCGAATCACATCAGTGTATCCCAAACCAGTTTAACTTCCTCTTTATTAGATTCCAAAACGTCCATGAACAATTACTTTTACAAAGTTTGCAAAAGCGTATGACTGTGTGAATACCATGGGAAGCCAGGGCCTTGTAAAGGGCCCACATGAGTGAGGGGGTCATGAAGCTTACACTTCATTAGCTTTGTAGTAAATCTGCCTCAGGGTATGTATCACTGTTTTAGCTTGTATTTCCTGAGTTTAATGAGTTTGTGTTTATTTTTATGTTATTTGCTGTGGGGATTTCTTGTTCATTAAATTACCTATTCCTGTCCCTTGTTAATTTTCCTGTTAGTGTGTTTGCTTTTTCCTACCAATTTACAGGATCTCTATAGATTGTGGATACTTTTCAAATAATATGTTAGAAATACCTTATCCTAGACTCTAAGAAGAAGTTTAAATTTTGCCATAAGAAGTTTAAATTTTGATGTAAATATGTACTTAAGTGATTTTTGTCTTATTTAAGAAATATTTCCATATGCTAATATTATAGAGAAATTTTCTTATAATTTCTTCTAAAAGTTAAAAAAGTTTTTACATGCTCATCTATAATCTACATGTTTACTTTTATGTGTAGTATGAAGTAGAATTGTTTTAGTTATTGTTTTTTAACCGATGGCCAGTTACCCCAGGATTTTGGGACTGTGTATGTGGATCTGTTTATGGAATTTCTCTTTTGGCTTTGGTCTCTTTGTGAGTTCTGACACTGGTAGCCTTATAATAAGTTGAGGTTTTTCTTAGGGCAATTTTCTTGTATTTCTTTAATTAAAAATTTTTATTCTTCAATATTTTACCCATGAATTTTTTTTTTTTTCTGGCCACGCCACGTGGCATGTGGGATCTTAGTTCCTGATCAGGGATCAAACCCGTGCCCCCTGCAGTGAAAGTGCAGCGTCCTAACCACTGGACCGCCAGGGAAGTCCACCCCTGAACTTTTTAATCAGTGTGTTGGGTTCTGTGAGAAACTGTTAGGATCTTTGATTGGATTTGTGTTTTATTTATAGATGTATTAGAGGAGAATTGACATAATTTTATTTTATTTTTGTCACTTAAAATCTTTTTATTGAAATACAGTTGATTTATAATGCTGTGTTTCCATTGTACAGCAGAGTGATTCAGTTATATATAGATATATAGATATATCTATGTATGTATTCCTTTTTAGATTCTTTTCCATCATAGGTTATTACAAGATATGGAGTACAGTTCCCTATGCTACACACCTGAATGGTACCTCTCCATCCATGACTGCAGTTCTGTGAAAGAGAACTTATGTTTGTTTATTTTATATATGGTAGTATGTTGTTTATTTTATATATGGTAGTATGTATATTTTAATCCCAAACTACTAATTTATCCCTCCCCCCAACCTAATTTTAGTATTAAGCATTTGCATCCATAGATATTTGTTCAAGAATACATTTTAATGTATTCTGGTACAATTGAATGAAAGGTTTGAGAATTAAGTACATTACATGTGATAAATGTGGGTCTGGTGTAGCTTGCTTGAGATTCTTTTCCCTGCCTGAGAATTTTAGCTGCCCCTGCCACCCAGAAACCCACAAACAAACAAAATTCAAACCAACAGTAGAAATAAAAGTATTGTACCAGATGAATAAGGTGCTTTAACAGCTTTCGCCTTGCTCTTTGACTGTAAAAAATTTAAGTTTGAAATACTGAGCTTTGATGAAATAGTACAAGAAGAGTACTAGATGATTTAACTAATTTTTTTTCCAGTTGAAAGAGGAAGTTGATATGTTTAGTTCCATCAGAAGAATGGCCCATTTAACATGTTAAACCTGCCCCTAGGTTCTTCAGAACCTTTTTTTTGTTTTGTTTTTTTAGATTCCATACATATGTGTTAGCATCCGGTATTTGGTTTTTCTCTTTCTGACTTACTTCACTCGTATGACAGACTCTAGGTCCATCCACCTCACTACAAATAACTCAATTTCGTTTCTTTTTATGACTGAGTAATACTCCATTGTATGTATGTGTCACATCTTCTTTATCCATTCATCTGTCAGTGGACACTTAGGTTGCTTCCACGTCCTGGCTATTGTAAATAGAGCTGCAATGAACATTGTGGTACATGACTCTTTTTGAATTACAGTTTTCTCAGGGTATATGCCCAGTAGTGAGATTGCTGGGTTGTATAAGAGTTCTATTTTTAGTTTTTTAAGGAACCTCCATACTGTTCTCTATAGTGACTGTATCAATTTACATTCCCACCAAGAGTGCAAGAGGGTTCCCTTTTCTCCACACCCTCTACAGCATTTATTGTTTGTAGATTTTTTGATGATGGCTGTTCTGACCGATGTGAGGTGATCCCTCACTGTAGTTTTGATTTGCATTTCTCTAATGATTAGTGATGTTGAGCATCCTTTCATGTGTTTGCTGGCAATCTGTATACCTTCTTTGGAGAAATGTCTATTTAGGTCTTCTGCCCATTTTTGGATTGGGTTGTTTGTATTTTTGATATGGAGCTGCATGAGCTGCTTGTAAATTTTGGAGATTAATCCTTTGTTGCTTCATTTGCAAATATTTTCTTCCATTCTGAGGCTTGCAGTGACAGTTTTTCTTCTGAAAGATCAGCTGTTAACCTTATGGGGATTCCCTTGTATGTTATTTGTTGTTTTTCCCTTGCTGCTCTTAATATTTTTTTCTTTGCATTTAGTTTTTGATAGTTTGATTAATATGTGTCTTGGCGTGCTTCTCCTTGGATTTATCCTGAATGGGACTCTCTGCGCTTCCTCGACTTGATTGACTATTTCCTTTCCCATGTTAGGGAAGTTTTCAACTATAATCTCTTCAAATATTTTCTCAGTCCCTTTCTTTTTCTCTTCTTCTGAGACCCCTATAATTCCAATGTTGGTGCGTTTAATATTGTCCCAGAGGTCTCTGAGACTGTCCTCAATTCTTTTCATTCTTTTTTCTTTACTCTGCTCTGAGTTAGTTATTTCCACGATTTTATCTTCCAACTCACTTGTCTGTTCTTCTGCCTCAGTTGTTCTACTATTGATTCCTTCTACAGAATTTTTAATTTCATTTATTGTGTTGTTCAGTTTGTTTGCTCTTTAGTTCTTCTAGGTCCTCGTTAAAGGTTTCTTGTATTTTCTCCATTCTATTTCCAAGATTTTGGATCATCTTTACTATCATTATTCTGAATTCTTTTTCAGGTAGACTGCCTATTTCCTCTTCATTTGTTTGGTCTGGTGGGTTTTTACCTTGCTCCTTCATCTGCTGCGTATTTCTCTGTCTTCTCATTTTGCTTAACTTACTGTGTTTGCGGTCTCCTTTTCACAGGCTGCAGGTTCATAGTTCCCATTGTTTTGGGTGTCTGCCCCCAGTGGGCAAGGTTGGTTCAGTGGGTTGTGTAGGCTTCCTTGTGGAGGGGACTGGTGCCTGTGTTCTTATGGATAAGGCTTGATCTTGTCTTTCTGGTGGGCAGGACTGTGTCCAGTGGTGTGTTTTGGGGTGTCTGTGATCTTATTATGATTTTAGGCAGCCTCTCTGCCAGTGGATGGGGTTGTGATTCTGTCTTGCTAGTTGTTTGGCATGGGGTGTCCAGCACTGGAGCTTGCTGGTTGTTGAGTGGAGCTGGGTCTTAGCATTGAGACGGAGATCTCTGGGGGAGCTTTCACCATTTGATATGAAGTGGAGCCAGGAGGTCTCTGGTGGTCCAATATCCTGAACTCGGCTCTCCCACCTCAGAGGCTCAGGCCTGACACCCAGCTGGAGCACCATGATCCTGTCAGCCACATAGCTCTCTGAACCTGTTCCCTGCCTGTAGAACAGTGTCAGGGTTAGCAACTCGGTTTTGCTGGGAGAATAAGTGCATGTAAAATGCCTGGATCTGACCTACTGAAATCAAGCAGGACCCAGTGGGACTCCTGGACACAAAAGGCTTTTTGAAAAATGTCTTTTATTTTTATTTAAAAACCAAAGGAACTTTTTGGCTAACCCTATATAAATATATATATATAAACACACACACACACACACACACACACACACACACATCTGAATCACTTTGCTGTGCACCCAAGGTATTTTGTATATATCAACAAACTTCCTCTAAAGTTTACATAGAAAGACAAATACCCAGAGAAGCCAACATAATAATGAAGGAGTAAAACCAAGTTAGAAGACTGACACTACCTGACTTCGAGGCTCACTATAAAGCTATGATAATCAAGACGGTGTACTATTGGCAAAATAACAGACACACAGATCATTGGAACAGAATGGATAGCCTAGAAACAGACTCATACAAACGTACTCAACTGACAACAAAGCAAAGCTGACTCAGTGGAGAACAGATAGTGCTTTCAACAAATGGTGCTGTAACAACTGGGCAGCCACGTGCAAACTCTTGACAAAAATTAAAAATGGATCATGAACCTAAATATAAAACATAAAGATAACATAGAGGAGAAAATCTAAATGACCTTTGGTTTGGAAATGACTCTTTAAATAGAACACCAAAGGCGTGATATGTGAGAGAAATGATAAGCTGGACTTCATTAAAATTGAAAACTTCTGCTCTGCGAAAGGCACTGTCAAGTGGATGAGAAGACAAGCCAGAGACAGAAAATATTTGCAGAAGTTATATCTGATAAAGGATTGTTATCCAAAGTAGAAAAAGAACTCTTAAAACTCGACAATTAGAAAACGAACAACGTGATTGAAAAATGGGCAAACTACCTGAACAGACACCTTGCCAAAGAAGATACACAGATGGAAAGTAAGCATTAGTAAAAATTTCATATTTCATTAAGGAATTACAAATGAAAACGAGGTACCACTACACATCTATCACGGCCAAAATCCAAAATACTGCTAACACCAAATGCTGACGAGGGTGCGGAAGCGACAGGACTCTTGTTCATTGGTGATGGAAGTGCAAAGTGGTGCAGCACTGTGGAAGGCAGTTTGGCAGTCTCTTACAAAACCTTGCATACACTTACCATATGATCCTGCAGTCGTGCTCCTTGATATTTACCCAGATGAACTGAAAACTTATTTCCAAGCAAAAACCTGCACGCAAATGCTTATAGCAACTTTACTCATAATTACCCAAACCTGGAAGCAACCAAGATGGCCTTGGTTGCTTCCATCCTGACAATGGAATATTATTTAGCAGTAAAGAGAAATAAGTTGTTAAGCCATGAAAAGACTTGGAACCTTAAATGCAATTTTTGATGCAAATTACTAAACGAAGGCAATCTGAAAAGGTACATACTGTATGATTCTAAACATATGACATTCCAGAGAAAGTGAAACTATGGAAACAGTAAGATCGGTGGTTGCCCAGGGATTTGAAGGGAGGGAGGGAGGGAGGGATGAATAGATGGGGTATGGGGGTTTTTTAGAGCAGTGAAACTCTTCTGTATGATACTATGATGGTGGATACTAAAATGTCAGTATTTATTTGTTGAATTCCATAGAATGTACCAAGAGGGAACCCTAATGTAAACTGTGGACCTGGAGTGATGACGATGATGTGTCAGTGCAGGGTCATCCAGTGTACCCATGTGCCCCTCGGGTGGGAGATGCTGATGACGGGGGAGACTGGGTGTGTAGGGGGAGGGGTGTGTGGGAACTCTCTGTATTTTTGCTTGATTTTTGCTGTGAATTCCAAACTACTCTAAGTCTATTAGTTAAATAGAATTTAAAAATGCAATGTTCAGCTGTATGTGGGGGCAGAAGGTGCGGGACCTGCTCATTCATTGAGTCAGAGGAGAACGGTAGCCGTCCTAACAAGGACAGGGCTGTCAAGGACTAAGTTCTGTGATTTTAAGGGGAGATTCAGGTGCTGCCCTTTTATCTGTGGCCTTCTCCTCGCCTTCAACCCCAGAGTGTCCAGGATCTGTTAGGCATATAATTTAATATTTAATACTTTTTAATAATTAAAAGATTGTTATTTTTAATCTTTATGCCTTAGCAATGTTTCAGAATTTTCATCAGATTATAAGTGGGTGTGGTGATTTCAGGACTAATTCACTCTAAGCTCAGCTGCGGAGGGAACATGTGGTTTCCTTATTTTTGTGTGTAACTAGTCCATCTTATGCATGAATCTTGCATCTGCTTGAAAGTTGGGGCATGTTAAGCATACAGTTGAATATTTTTAATCTTTATGCTTTACGAGTGTTTTTAGATTAATTAATTCTGTTTAATTCAGACAGAGCCCTTAGGTGCTTAGGGCCCTGGAAGCGTGGTCCATAGACTGGGGGTGTCTGCATCTCACAGGAGCATTCCAGAAACACAGGATTTGGGGCCCCATGCAGCTAGAGTAAAAGGATGGAAACACAACACACACTAAGAACTCAGCAGGTGTGCAGCCCTAAGGGGATTCTTCCCTCTCAGAGTGGGCAGGTCCTCAGCCAGGGCAGGGAGGCCATGAGGCTTGATGGGCAGAGGAAGGGGGCTTGGTGGAAGGAGGGGGAACTTGGTAAATGGTTGTGGGTCCTGGTCTCCCATCTCCTAGCAGAGGGGAGGGGGCCATGGAGCAGAGCACCCAACTGGCCTGGACTCAGCAGAGCAAATGAAGAGGGGAGGGGGAGGAGGCACTGAGTGTTTCATTTACCAGGCCACTTGGGCTTCCCAAGGGGTGTGAGTGGTACTCAGAAGATCTCACAGCTTTTTGCTTTTTCAGTCATGGCCATTCTTGTATATACCTTTTTCGATACTTGTCTGGTTATTTCCTTGGGATGAACCCCTAAAAGTGACGTTGTAGCAGGTGCAGATTGAGCTATGTTGTGTTTGTGAAACACCCACTGGATTTCAAAGACGTGGTGTCCATCAAACAGTGTATAATAGTTTGTTAATAATTTTCTATCTTGTTTACATGTTGAAATAATATTTTGGATGGCTTGAGTTGGGGAGACATATGATTAATTTCTTTTTAATGTGGTTTCTAAGAAATTTTAAATTACACCTGATGCTTGCCTTTCTCTTGGGCAGTGCTCCCTGGAGGGAAGCAGAATGTGACCCACAGAACAGTAATTGTCCAGCGTGGTAGAAGCAAGTGTTTAAAGCAGGTCCCAGCTTTCCGCTGTTCAGGTCCACATACCCTGTTCTTCCCAGAGAGACTTTAGGAATGCCCATGCCTGCATGACTTGAACCCTAATCCTGTCCTCCCCAAGAGGGCACAGGCTTGTGTCTCCCCCAGCTCAGGGTCTGGACATGGTTTGCAGGCACCTGGGTCTGATCTGCAAGGAGACCTTCTGGACCACTGCCACCTCCCACATCAGAGATGGGCAGGATGTCCCTGCAGGGCAGCGACTGTCACAGCCCCATCCTGTGGCCCTGGGGTTGGTTGGCAGGTGTAGGGTCATCTGAGATCATTGTTGACCAGGCTTGGTGTTTCTCTAGTACTAAAATTCCCAGAAACATTTCATAGGTTTCGGTGTATACCCATCCTCTGAGCTCTGAGAGCTAATAACCAAAGCCAGAATCCTGGTTTCTTTGTCTCCTAGCAACAGATTCTGGCCCCAGGCCTTATTTTTTTGAACTTTTTATTGAAGTCTAACATATTACACAAATTGTTAGGTGCACAGCTCAATGTGTTTTTTACAAAATGAACATCTCTGCGTAACAAGCACCCAGATCCACTCTGCTCCAGAATGGAGGTCCTGAGAGCATCTTTGTGGCCAAGCATGTGTTGCGGGCTGGGCTTGGGCTGCCGCGTGGAGGGGGAATGAAGCACCAGCTCTCAGGACAGTAGCCAGGATGCTCCCAGGCTCCCGGGAGCTGGGGAGAGGTGAACAGGAAGGACGGGGTGTGTTACAAACCACAAGTCGAGGGAAGTTCAACAGTCAGGTACTCAGGATGACGGAAGGAAGATAGCTAGATCAGATGTAGTGGATCTTCCTACAGTAAACAGCTTAAACTCCCCCATTAACAAAGATTTACTCAGAGAATACAACTGTGTCATAAGCTTTTAAAAAACAGCATGGGTAAAACAAAGGGACCAGGAAAGGTTAAAAATAATGGACAAAGATGTACAGGACAGGTCCAGATGAAAAGAAACAATATTAAATCAAGGCAGAAAGGCATCAAAAAGAATGAGTAAGATCATTTTATGATAACGAAAGGAAAGTGCCACAATGAAGATAAAATTGCCCTGATCATTTACTAAAAATACAACCTCAAAATACATAAAATAAAAACTGAGAAAAATACAGTGAGAAATTGACAAAAATCGCAGTTGTCGTCTCAAAGTTGCTCATTTCTGTTTTTGAGAGTAAGGCAAAATGAATAAATATATGAAATAATTTAATGATATAAAAGGACACTTTAATAGTTTTATAACCAATATTCTGTTCCACCAGAAAATACCATTTATTTCAAGTATTGATGAATCATTTAAAACATTGATTATATTCTAGGTCTTAAGGAAAACATCAGCTTATTCTAAAATGTAGAAATGATGGATCTATGACCACCATTCTGTAAAGCTAGAATTTAATAAAGGGATAGGTTAAAAAATCGTCATTTTTAAGAAAGGCAAAGAAACAAATAAAAATGAATAAATAAAAACATCTACTAGGCCAAATAACCCTCAGATAAGGGGGGAAATCAAAACTCTTAAAATATAGCTTGATATCTTATATATAAAGGCACAAAACAGTAATACTGTTTTAGGAAGCCTTCATTTGTAGCCTAAGTATAAAAATGCACAGAAATAAGAAGAACCAAATATTGAGTGAAAAATTTCAAAAAGGACATAACGGTAATACTCTATCAAATATGCATGATCATAGGAAAATGTATAGTTTTGGTACTTTTATTGTTAAGCAGGAAAAATTTTTTTAAATGAACTGGACGTGCCACTCAAGTAAACTAGGAAAAAAAAGCAATAATCCACATCCAAATAAAAATCGGAGGGAATAAAGATAAAATTGGAGATGAAAAATTAGGAAACATAAAAAGAGTAGAACTGATGAAGAAACCTAAGAGCTCATTCTTGGAAAAGACCAATAAGATAAAGAATCATGTGATAAGAATAATCTTCTTCCCCCAAAGCAGAAAAACAAAGAAAATTATATTGAACAAGAGGGGTAGGTAATGCAGAGGTAAGCATTTAAAATAAGAAATGTTTGTGCACCTCTAATATATTTGAACATCATATTGAAACAGATGTTTTTCTATGAAAAGATACCATCACATTTTCTTAAGAAGTAAAATCCAAAACGGACTAGTATCCAAGGAAGAAATAGAAAAGCTGTATTCGAGGAAATTTTTATAAAGGAAAAGGAATGAGGGGAGATGTTTCCAGCTAGCTATTAAAATGTATTACTGGCACTTCACTAAAACTAGAGACAGAAAGCTCAGAAAAAAATTTGCCCCTGGTAGGAAATGTATTAAAGTATTTGATAAGTGTTGAGTTTAACAAATCAATAAGAAAAAAAGAGAATATTCCAGTAGAAAAATCAGTAAAAAGATAATGTACAGTTTCAAAAAAGAACAAATATAAAAGGCCAATAAACATAAGAAACATGGTTTGAGTCCTGTTAAAAAACCTCACTAGTAATTAAGTCAGAGAAATTGATGACAAGATGACTTTTTTGTTGTTCAGGTAGCCTGGACTTTGGAATTAGATACTTAAGTTCATGTCATCCCTGGCAATCTTCAGCATGTGGTTTGGGGCATGTTGCTTTCATTTTCCAAGCCTCAGTTTTCTCACCCATAAAATAAGCATAATAATTCCTGACTCTTTGGACTGTTGTGAGGGTTAAATGAGAAAATTTATGCAGAATTTTTTTTAATGCTATGCCTGGATCATTATGAATAAATATCAGCTGCTAGTGTTATGTTAGTATTGATATATTTTGTCTATTGAATCAAAAAAGAGTTAAAGGATGGTAAAACCCATTGCTGGTGAAGGTGTGAAGAAACGAGCTCTCACATACCGCCCTTTGCCTGGATGTGCTCTCGGAGAGTAGGACCAATGTCTGACCTATTTATTGTTGTGACATTTCCTTCTGATGTTTTAGCCCAGAATGCCTTCTGAAAATAAGGAGGAGTCAGCTAACCACCCCCCTCCCCATGAATCCTAACAAATGTGAACATAGACTTTTTTTCTTTTGGTGGGAGGTCAACTTTATAGTGGTTTCTGAAACAAGCCTATAATAAAATACACAATACGTTTTTTCAAACTCTCATACCTATTATATAAATAACCAGTTTCATTATTCTGAGGACAAAAAGAATTTCCAATTGTAGTTATAAAAATTACAGAGCTAAAGTTGCATCTTGAACAGTGTAATCTGCTTTCTAAAATTTCTATGTATGTATTATGTCTCTAGATTTCAGACTGTTGCCCCTTGACATTTTGTAAGTTTGCATTTGTTTTCATTTGCCCATCTGTCACATTTTCCCCAAATACGATTATCTTGTCTGTGAGTATTCCTTAATAGACTATTATCTCATGGATAGATATCAATGTGATCAGGATACAGATGCCACCCTTGGCAGGGGCATCACTGAGAAAATGAAATCAGATGCCTGTTGCCATGGTCCCGTCGTCTTTCCCCACTGGGTCCGGTTTCCCTGGAGACAGAAGACATGCCTGCCCAGGTTGAATGGTTGACTAGGGGGAGTGGACACCAGGACCAGCAGCCACAGTGACATCTTATCTCTCAGGACTCCTGTGATGGTCTCGTGTCCACTCTGGGGAACAGAGGGGTCCCCTCTCTCTGTCCTGGTGGTGTCTCTCTTGCCACCAGGTCTTGTTTTGCTGGCCGCCTTGGTTCAGAGTTGACTGCTGTCCGCAGAGCTGGGGGTGGATAGTCCCTCTGCATCCCAGTCCATGTCTGGGGTTGCAGGAGGTTGTCACGGGAGCCGAGGGGAGCATCTTCCAGCAGCGCTGTCATCACAGAGCCCAGCCTGTGTGGAAGGAAGAGCCTGGTGTGTGGCTCTCCCGCTCGGCTTGGTGGTGATCACAGTAAAACGCAGAGCTTACGAGGTCCTGCGCCTGCTGTAACCTGCGCTGGCCCAGGAGCCTTGTCTGTCCCCAGCAAGTCCTCAGGAACGGAGTTACTGTCAACACCGGGCCCCAGACAACGCCTGTTGCCCCCACCCCACTCTGCCTCTCTGTTGTTTCTTTAAAATGATTAATTGTATCTATTGTGGTGTAGTTGACAGGTAACATTATATTAGTTTCAGGTGAACAGCATGATGACTCGATATTTGTATTTATTGTGAAATACAGTGACCAACCCAAGTCTAGTTAACATCCATCACCGCACGTCGTCACAAATTTTTTTCTTGTGAAGAGAACTTTTATGATCTACTCTCTTAGCTATTTTCATATACACAATACAGCATTTTATTAACTGTAGTCACCATGCTGTACATCACCTCCCCAGGACTTGCTTACTTTATAACTGGAAGTTGTACCTTTTTACCCTCTTCACTCATCTCAACAAACTTCCTCAACCCTCACCTCTGGCAACCACCAATCTGTTCTCTGTATCTATAGACTCGTTTTGTTGTTTGTTTTGTTTTTTTATTTTAAATTCCACGTATAAGTGATATCATACAGTATTTATCTTTCTCTGTCTGACTTACTTAATTTAGTATAATACCCTCAAGGTCTATCCGTGCTGTCACAAATGGCAAGATTTCTTTCTTTTTTAAAGCTGAGTAATATTGAATAATATTCTATTGTATCTGTGTGTGTGTTTTATATATATATATGTGTGTGTGTGTGTGTTTCTTTATCCATTCATCCAGTGGTCCCCAACATTTTTGGCACCAGGGACTGGTTTCGTGGAAGAGAATTTTTCCACGGACCGGACCGGCGTGGGGAACGGTTTTGGAATGATTCAAGCACATTACATTTATAGTCCACTTCATTTCTATTATTATTACATTGTAACATATAATGAAATAATTATACAACTCACCATAATGCAGCATCAGTGGGAGCCCTGAGCTTGTGTTCACTTGCCACTCACTGATAGGGTTCTGATATGCGTCTGCAAGCAGTTGATTTATTATGGTCTCTGTGCAGTCAAACCTCTCTGCTAATGAGAATCTGTATTTGCAGCCGCTTCCCTGTGCCAGCTTCACCGCCTCAGCTCCACCTCAGATCATCAGGCATTAGATTCTCATAAGGAGTGCGCAACCTAGATCCCTCGCACGCACAGTTCACAGAAGTGTTCGAGCTCCTATGAGAATCTAATGCCACCGCTGATCTGACAGGAGGCAGAGCTCAGGCGGTAATGCGAGCGACGGGAAGCAGCTATAAACACAGATGAAGTTTCGCTAGGTTGCCTGCCGCTCACCTCCTACTGTGCGGTACCGGCCGTGGCCTGGGGGTTAGGGACCTCTGCATTAATGGACATGTAGGTTGTTTCGGCTGTTGTAAATAATGCTGCAGTGAACATGGGGCTGCATGTATCTTTTCAAGTTAGTGTTTTTGTTTTCTTTGGGTATATACACTAAAGTGGAATTGCTGGATCATATGATAGTTCTATTTTTAATTTTTTGAGGAACCTCTCTACTGTTTTCCATAGTGGCTTCACCAATCCACATTCCCACCAACAGTTTCCTTTTCTCCATATCGTCACCAGTACTTGTTATCTCTTGTCTTTTTGATGGCAGCCATTCTGACAGGTGTGAGGTGATATCTCATTGTGGTTTTGATTTGCAATTCCCTGATGAATAGCGATGTTGAGCATCTTTTCGTGTGTCTGTCTGGCCACCTGCATTTCCTCCAGAAAAATGTCTATTCAGATCTTCTGCCCATTTTTAAAATTGGATTGTTTGGGGGATTTTGGTATTGAGTTGTATGCATTCTCTATATATTTTGGATACTAGCCCCTTTCAGATACATGGTTTGCCAATACTTTCTCCCACTTGGTAGGGTGCCTCTTCATTTTGTCTGTGGCTTCCTTGGCTTGCGCCTGTCTGTTCCATGCTGCATGTGTTTTGGTGTGAACCCGTGCTCTTGGTGGAGGGCCAGACTCTGTTTGGATTGTACAGCGTGGGGCACACGGGTTTCTGCAGGATAATAATTCGGAGGTGCCTCCGCCACGGGAACATGGGGTTTCCTTCTCAGGGTGAAACAAGGAAGAATTGACATGGAATGAATGAGGCGAGGTGTCCACGGAGATGACCCTCTGAGAGACGGCCTTGAACCGTGTGGCGGAGGAGGTTTATTAAGGTTACCCACGCCCACCCACGGCGGTCAGGATGTCTAGATTGTCAGGGAGAGATGACCAGAAAGATTGGACGGGACCACGGAGCTGAAATGTAATCATTTGTGTTTTAACTTGAGATGAACGTTTGTTTCTCCCAGGGGACTAATCTCTGTGGGCTGTTGTCTCTGCAGCCCTGGCCTAGGGGGGCTACCCCGACCAGCCAGACGTAGCGTTTCTGGACGATGGAGCACCAGCCATGTCCTGGTGCTGAATCCTGTGCTTTCCGGGCAGCTTCCTGGTTGCCTTGCACCTTCCCACGTATCTCTTCCTGGCGGGCAAGTCATAAAGATGCTGGGCAACCTGGCCGCCATGCAGCTCTCCTCTCCTGGTAACCAGTCCGTCGGTGCTCTGGCTGCTGCATTGACCTCTCATGGAATTAAAGAAAGATCCCGCAGGACGTGAGGACTGGATGGGGAGGGGCGGATGCTTCAGGACAAAGGGATATCCCTTCAGGAGGGGAGTCTTGGTGGCCAGGTTGCAGGGAAGGAAGGAAGAAACCCAGTGCAAGGAGATAGAGCGGGAGTGGCCCCAGCCTGCCTGAGTTCACCAGGGTGGCCAACCTTGGCACTGACCGGCCTTTGAGGGTGGTGCCCCCTGCAGGGGGTGAGTCTCTGGCGGGCTGGACCTGGGCCGTCTGTCTCAGGGCAGGGGCAGTGCTTGCAGCCGGCGTGATCCTAGGACTGCTGGTCACGAGACTCACAACCACCTGGGGGCTGTGAGGACAGGGCTGGCCGTAGTGCTGGTGGCCATGCACAGCCAACCCTTTGCTTCTGAGCCTTACGACACTGGGCGGGGAGTGGGAGCTCCCACCGTACGTGGCCTAGGCTCTGCTGCTTGAGGATCCAGGTGATCGTGACCCAAGGCCCAACAACAAGGGAATAGAAACAGCTTAGATGGTTTATCCTTGCCGGTTTCCCAGAATCATCTGTAGCCTCCCTGCTTACCTGCCAGCTCCAAGCTTGGTGGTTTGGACTTTCCCTGTAAGTTTGGGTGAGGCCCTGGGGTGGGTGCTGGGCTTTCTGGGACATGGGCCTTTGCTTCAATGTCTGTCATAGTCCACGGCATACCTGTGACTAGGGCGAATGAGACCAGAATGAGCGTTCATGGACTTCAGCATTGTTCTTTACGGCCCAAATGATACCCAGGCCCCTGGTGGATGTTTAAAGGTTGTCCATGTTTCATCCGAGACCCAGTCTTTTTTTTTTTTTTAAGATTTTTTTCTTTTTTGATGTGGACCTTTTTTTTTTTTTTAAGTCTTTATTGAATTTCTACAATATTGCTACTGTTTTATGTCTTGGTTTTTTGGCTGAAAGGCATGTGGGATCTTAGCTCCCCAACCAGAGATCGAACCCCCTGCATTGGAAGGTGAAGTCTTAACCACTGGACCGCCAGGGAAGTTCCCGAGACCCAGTCTTGGTGTGGGAGGGGAGCCCTGCGTTTGGTCCTGACTGTGCTGCCTAGAACCACTCAGACCTCAGTTTCCTCATCTGTTAGAGGAGGGGATTGCGAGGGCAGGAGCCCTTTCCAGGGTCTGGGGCCCCTTTGAGAATTTGATGAGGCTGTGGACCCGTCACAGACATGCTCACCATTCTTAGGGCTGCATGGAGCCTCCCAGAGCCTGTTGGGCCTCCTGGCCTTGAGCTTTTCTGATTGTCATGAGTGAGAGCTAGGTCACCAGGCTCAGCCAGGGGGACAGAGCTGGGGGCTGGGCTCTGGCCCTGAGTTCCATCTGCTGTGAGCCTCAGGTGGGAATTTCCGTTCCTGCTGTGAACTGAAGCCAGTGGTGCCTGTGACCCTGGCTTTCTTGCTGAGCACTGACAGAGCATAAACCAGGATAGACGTCTTTTCTGACAATTCAGTATTTCTTTTTTTTAACTCATATTTTCATGTTCACCCTGAACCCTGAAGGATGTCCTTTAGTTCAGAGGTCACAGGAAACCAAGGCCCGCGGGTGGCTGCCCGCCCCCAGATATGTTTTATTTGGCTCATGCAGTGTTTCCAAATGTTTGTTTGCTAACACTTAAAACTTGGGAGAGTTCACAGTAAAATATGGATCACAAACCCTTTGGCAAAATTGGAAGATCTGGGGCTTCCCTGGTGGTGCAGTGGTTGAGAGTCTGCCTGCAAATTGGAAGATCTGGCTGCACGGGGTCTGGATTCTCACAGAACAGCTAAGGGAAAGGCAGCTGGGCCCATTCTACTGGGGATGCTCACTGGCTGCCACAGGCCCCCTCGGTGACCTTATCTTTGAAGGGCACTTCCTTGCCCCCCTGAGCAAGGGTTTTGGAACCTTGAGGCGGAGAGGGGACGCCTTCCTGAATGCAGTGGCCCCCCCCGTCTGCGCCCGGTACTCTGCACGCACAGGACCTGGCTCATTTGTGGCTCATTTGTCCTTCTCGGGCAGGTGGCGGGGGCAGGAGGGGAGTGTGCCCAGCAGTGCAGACTTGCAGCAGCTCTGGAAGTTCACCGAAAGGAATGCTTCCCCATTTGATGATGTTCACTTATTCTGTTTCACGTTTTATGGATTTCCCAGGGAAAGAGATGCTGCTGTTCAGCTGCAGAAGAGGGCATGTTCCAGCTGCCCAGGGAGGCTCCCCTGACTCAGTCACACCGCAGGTGGGGGGGAGGGGTCACGGGGAGGGGCCGCACACACCTGTGGGGATGCTTGTTGCCCAGGTGGAAGTGGGGAGCAAAGCCTGTCCTGTCCAACGGGGACACTGGCTGCAGTGCTGGGCATAGAAGGCGGGAGTGGGTGCTGGTGGGCTGTCCTGCTCCCTCCTCCTCCTGCCTCCAGCCCTCGCCCCTGCCCTCCTTCCCCCCCACCCAAATCAGGGACCAAGGATACCCACCCGCCCGTTGCTACCTGTCCTCCTTCAGCAGATATTTATAATGCATTTTCATTCCCTCTCTAGTCGTCAAATGTAGGTGCTTGTAAGCTTAACCCTGAAATCTTTAAAAGCTAGAGAAAAGTGGAGACTGATATGTATGTGTGCATGCGTATATGTGTGTATTTGTGTACATGTGTGCACGTGTATGTATTTTATATGTCTGTACATGTGTCTGTATATGTTGGATATGTGTGTAAGTGTGTGTGTGTAAGTGCATTTTTGGTACATGTGTGTAAGTGTATTTGTGTGTAAGTGTATATCGGTGTGTGTATGTGTAAGCGTGCATCTAATGTGCATGTGTGTATTTGTGTATGTGTGTAAGTGTGCATGCGTGTGTACATGGCTGTATGCACACATAGACACACTCTGAAGGCAGAGCTGCCTAGTCTAAAGCATTTTTAAGGTGGGTTTGGCATCTTCCTCCTCTTCTATCCTCTGCTGAATTGTTACCACTGACATTAGACAATGAGGTTAGGGTCAGGGCTTCAGCAGTTAAGCGGTCCCCGGAGAGGGAGACTAGGCCAGCCGTGCTGTCAGGAGAACCTTGTTCTCTGAAGTGTTAATAGCGGGGTTCCAAGCTTTTGGGGGGGATGCGCGGGATTAAGTGACTGCGGCTCACCCTCCCCTCGCTCCCGGGTTGGGATCTCCTCCCGGCTGCACGCGCCTCCGTCTCTTCATCCTCCCGGCCCCGCCCTTCGGGGCTCCCTCGGGGGCGCCTGTCCCCCCTGTGCGCCGTGTCCACTTCCGTCCCTGCCTGGAAGTGCCTCCCGGGGCGCTCAGCTCGAGGGATGGAGAGGGTCCCCGAACTCACATCTGGCCCCCGGGCGCCCTGCCCTCCCTGCTATGCTGAGCCTCGGGTGGCTGGGGCAGACGCTCGCTTTTTCAGAAGAAGGCGCTGGAGGACAAAGTGCGGACACACTGTCCAGTGGGTCCACGTGGCTGGTTTTGGGGAGCCGCGCAGCCCTGGGATCACCTATGTCTGCCTGCGTGCCCCGTGTGGAACCAAAGACCCGTAGCCAGTCTTTTAGGACCCTGTAAGGCCATACCTAGCAGTGGTTGCTGATGTAGAACAAAACATGATGTTTGTCAAATGACTGGATGAACCAGAGCAATTTGTAATGGTGACTTGGTATCAAGAAATGAGCATTGATTAGCAATTAAGCAATGAGCTAATCTAGGAAGAGGGTCAAAGGAAGGAATTGTTCAGCATCTCTGAGGGGTTGTCTCATCTCAGACACCTGGAAGGCACTCTCTTTGGCTGGCTGACCACTCTCAGGACTGTTGAGGTGCATCCATCACCTGCCAATGCCCATCAGTTGGTTGTGGCTTCCGGCAGTTTCCGGAAGGATTGAGAAGGATTTTTGAGGTGCATCTGGGCTGTGACATGATTGACTGGCAGTGTCAGCTGTGATGAGGGGAGGGGCTTGGCGGCCCCAGTGACAGGGATGTACCACCCCTGGGTTGGCCTGCAGGGGTGGGGCTGTGTGTGAGAGAGGGAGGTGGTGAGTTGAGGGGAAGTTTGCCCTGGGGTGAGGCCTGAGAACATGCCCGCCCTGCTCACAGGCAGCGTGTATCCTGGGAACAGGACACACGGGCCCAGGGAGGCTGCACTTACGGCGAATTGGGTACCAGAAACGCAGTAAACGTGGGGGTGCGGGCTCCCCCTCCTCAGTCAGCTTTGCCCTATTCTGCCAGTATTACGAGCATGTTGTGATTTTCTGCGGTGTGTTTGTGAAGCATTATTTAATTCAGCATCAGTTCTTTGCTCTTAGGCTCCTGGAGATTTAAAGAAATCCATTCTACACTTTCTAAAGCTGTGTTGAACATACGTAACACCACCCCCCTGCTGCTTGCTTGTAGAAAATCAGTGGTTTTAGCTCTTCCTTCTGAGTACCCATGGGCGTCGATTTTGGAAAAGGAGAGCAAAGTACTCCCATGGTGGTAAAGAGAATTCAAGCATGGACAGAAATACAGAGGTGGCAGTGTTTCCAGGAACATTCCTCACTGCAGCTGGGGTCTAAGGAGGGGCCCTGCTGGGTTCCTCCTGGGAGGTTTGAATTGAAGCCAGCCTTTGGGGCTGGAAGAAGACTTTTTTTTTACTTTTAATTTTGGTAAAATACACATAAGAAAAATTGACCATCTTCACCATTTTTAAGCACACAGTTCAGTGGCATTAAGTACATTCACACTGCTGGGCAGCCATCACCACCATCCGTCCACCGAACTCTTTTCATCTTGCAAAACTGCAACTCTGTCCCCATGAAACACTAACTGCCTACCTACCCACCTCTCCCTCAGCCCCTGGCACCCAGCATCGACTTTCTGTCTTTAGGAATTTGACTCCTCTAGGGACCTCGTATAAGTAGAATCATACAGTATTTGCTCTTCTGTGACTGGCTTGTTTCACTTAGCATGATGTCCTCAAGGTTTGTCCATGTTGTGGCAGGTGTCAGAATTTCTGGGAAGGAGACTGTCAGGATGGGAGGGGGACCACCCTGGACACCCCCCCTTAACCAGCTCTGGTGTCAGCCCCATCCTGGCTTGAGCCTGGGGGAAAATATGTCTCCCAGCCTTCGGCCCAGCAGGGTTGCTGAAATGGCCTTTGTGCAGGTCCTATGAGAGGTATCACCTTAAACTAGAAGAAATTTTTTAAAAATTGATATTTGCACTTTTTTTGGTATAGCCTCACAGTTGCTGGAGTCCTGGACTGGGGTTATATAAGAAAATCTTTACATATTGAACAGTTTCAAAACAGAGTTAATCGTCATCTGACTGTAAGCAAATGATCTATTTGTTGGTTAATGATTAGGACTGTCTTTTAAAATAATGTTCAAAGTTTAATAAAAATGCATTCCAAATAATAGAGAGAAAAACTTCAGACACAGTTGAAGCTTTGCTAATTAGTATAATCAGCTCTGCAAACATCCACTCGGATTGTTTATCTGTCTTCCCTTCTATTAATCGCTCACTTTTGAGCGTGATTGGTGGTCCAGCACTGCACATCAGACCCCACCTCAAGGATCAGCTTGTAAAATGAATGTTTGCCAGGTTGGCGTTTCTCAATTATAATACGTTCACTATACATTTAGAAATGTTCATGGCTTCACAATTTTGTAAACTCACCAATCCATCAGTAGTTGGAAGGGGTTTGCTCCTGGTACTGGAAACACTGTTCTAGGTCCTTTGGGGGATAAAAGCAAAGCAGTGATGATTTTTGCATTTGGAGCAGCACACGCCATCTGTCCTCAGGAGAAGGAGTGATGGGGGTCTAGAGCAGTGTGGGGTCTCGAGGCAGTGGTTCAGCATCCGGATGCTGGTGAATGGCTGTAAGCAGGAGCAATCGGAAGAGGCTTCAAGGAAGAGGCGTGCTTGAGCCGGGTGTGGTACATGGATGGGGTTTGTCCAGTGGAGAGTGGAGAAGGGCAGTGGGGTGTGGGTGTCCTGAATGTGGGGTGTGAGGGAGGAAGAAACAGTGCATTTAAAAGCGAGTGAGTCACTGTAGAATGGGCCTCTGGGGAGCAGAGCCAGATGGTCCTGGTGCCTGGCAGTTCAACTTTAAATCTTAAGGGTAATGATCCTGGTCCTATAAGGAACGACATGATGAAAGCAGGATGATGTGATTGTTTCACGCTGCGAACCCTGCGTTTAATCCCTCTGACCCAGCCTCAGGGAGGGCCTGTAACTGGGACAGGAAGACTCGGCGGTCCTTTCCTTAGCATTTCAGCCAAGCCGCCTCTCTGCAAGCAGGGTCATACTTTATTCTGGACATTTGGTCTCTGAGGGTGACAGTGATGTTTTGCCACAACCTGTCCCTGTGTAGTGAGAGACGCACCGGCCACAAATCTGGCAGTTACCGTTTTGGCAACTGCTTGGATGTGAACTTTGGGTGGGAAACTCCCTGGGCACATCTCCAAAGAATGGCTTTTACACCTGTCTGTGGCTCATGTCAGAAACCTACGAGGCATCTTCCACCCCGCAGTGTATTTATTTATTTAATTTTTATTTTTTAATGGAGTACAGTTGATTTACAATGTTGTGTTAGTTTCAGGTGTACAGCAAAGTGATTCAGTTACGCATATACACATATCTGTTCTTTTTAAAATTCTTTTCCCATTTAGGTTGTTACATAATATTGAGCAGAGGTCTTTGTTGGTTATCCATTTTATTTTATTATTTTTTAACATTTTTGTTGGAGTATAGTTGCTTTACAATGTTGTGTTAGTTTCTGCTGTATAACAAAGTGAGTCAGCTATATGTATACATATATCCATATCCCCTCCCTGTTGCGTCTCCCTCCCACCCTCCCTATCCCACCCCTCTAGGTAGTCACAAAGCATGGAGCTGATCTCCCTGTGCTATGCAGCTGCTTCCCACTAGCTATCTATTTTACATTTGGTAGTGTATATATGTCCATGCCATTCTCTCATTTTGTCCCAGCTTACCCTTCCCCCTCATCATGTCCGCAAGTCCATTCTCTACATCTGCGTCTTTATTCCTGTCCTGCCCCTAGGTTCATCAGAACTTTTTATTTTTTGGATTCCATATATATGTGTTAAACGGTATTTGTTTTTCATTTTCTGACTTACTTCACTCTGTATGACAGACTCTAGGTCCATCCACCTCACTACAAATAACTCAATTTCGTTTCTTTTTATGGCTGAGTAATAGTCCATTGTATATATGTGCCACATCTTCTTTATCCTTTTATCTGTCGACGGACACTTAGGTTGCTTCCGTGTCCTCGCTATTGTAAGTAGTGCTGCAGTGAACATTGTGGTACATGACTCTTTTTGAATTATGGTTTTCTCAGGGTGTATGTCCAGTAGTGGGATTGCTAGGTCATACGGTATTTCTATTTTTAGTTTTTTAAGGAACCTCCATACTGTTCTCCATAGTGGCTGTATCAATTTACATTCCCACCAATGAGATTATCATATGGTTTTTCTCCTTCAGTTTGTTAATATGGTGTATCACATCCACCATCACCCTGATACCAAAACCAGAGAAAGATGTCACAAAAAAGGAAAACTGCAGGCCGATATCACTGATGAACATAGATGCAAAAATCCTCAACAAAACACTAGCAAACAGAATCCAACAGCACATTAAAGGGTCATACACCTTGATCAAGTGGGGTTTATCCCAGGAATGGGAGGATTCTTCAGTATATGCAAATCAATCAGTGTCCTATGAGGCATCTTGATTCCTCCTTTTCCTTCACTCCGCCCCTCGCCTCTGCCTGCTAGACACACCCTGCTGGGCACCCCCACCCCCGCCCCTGTCTCCATCCTTTGCACCTTCCTTGCTATTCCTTTCGCTGTCTTTCCTGCCCTTCTGCACACTTCTATGCCCAGCAGCAGAGACATAAACCAGCCTCCTCACTACCCTACATAAACTCCCAGCGGGCCCTGTGGTCCTGGGAGACTTTTCCCCACTCAGCTCATGTTGATTTTCCTGACCCTCAAGCCAGATTCTTCCCATTTGTGGGAAGAATCTCCCTCTCCCCCCTCAGTAGCCCCAGAACCTATACAGCCAACCCGTGCATCCCTCCAGTGGTCTCACCAACCCCCCACCTCCTTCTCAGAGCTCCCCTTCCCCAGCACCCAGCCTAAAGGAGCCCTCAGCTGCTGCCCTGCCCCCTGCATTGAATTCATCACTCTGTGAGCTGTCTTGTCTGTTTCCTCCTGCATCTTTAGTACCTGTTTCTCCTAGTTTCTTGGTGACCACCCGCATCTGTCTCGTTTACAGCCGACTCTCCAGCACGTAGAACAGCACCTGGCACTCGGTAAATATTTGTTGGATAAATGGATGGACCTAGCGTTTCATCAACATCGGGCACATCCAGGCCCGGCCTAATCTAGTGTCAGTGATCTCAGATCCCACGTCACAAACAAACAAAGGAAACACCTACTTCCATGAGAACTTTCTGACTCTGAAAATTGTTAGGTGTACCACTGATGTCTCTAAAAGGAGAAGCCTGTTTGGTGTTAATACTAATTAGGTGTTAGTATTAGGCAATTCGTTTTTGTTTTAAACATAAAATTTTCCTTTTAAATTTAAAGAATTTAAAAATCATTTAGATATGACTGTCATCCTGAAGAACTCATGATTATACCAAATATCTTCATTTTTTTTTAGTTTGTTGATGATATTTATAATGGATCATAAAATTGAGATATCAAAGAATTACGAAGTGAGGATGCAACGAGCATGTACTCAGCATTGCCTGGCTGTGGTAAAAACCAAATAAATGTCAGTCTTTCCTTTTATTGCTGCCGTTATTCTTATGTTGTGGGATATTAGGTTTTTATAGTTCAGTTAAATCACCCGTCTGCAGCACGCAGGGTGCCACCTGGGATATTTCTGACTTGGGAGTACCTCGTCTCCTGGAGCCAGTGATGGGGAGCCCCGTGGTCAGGCAGAGCTAACTGACCCAAATCTGACTTTGCAGTGACTCTCCTTTCCTGCTTCTTCCTGCACAGCTGGGAACATTCCTTACTCCCCTTTCCACGTCAGATCCTTCAAGTGGAGAAACCACTTCTGCACCCCATTCCCTGCAAGGCTTTTTGTTCTCCTTGCACATTCAGAGGCTTGTCACCCGCTTTTCATCTGGCACTTTCTGGATGTCTTATCCTCCTGGACGTGGCAGGGGGCGGGGTGACAGCGGTGACTGCTTCCGCTGTGGTATGGACAGCTGCCAGCTGCCTAGCCCGCTGCCTTCGGGGGAGCCGGTGGCCACCCAGAACCCCACGCTTTCTTCCTTTGTCGGTGGTCTGCTGCTCGTGGCATTTTACGAATTTTGGTATCAAGATGCGGAGCATTTGCAACACTGCTGAGTTCCTCTGTTCGCTTCAAAAGTTAGCATTCTAGACTGTTGAGATGATCTCATCTTGGTTTGGGGTGTGGTCCTTCAGAGCGCAGACTGCTGTCGTATCCCCCATGTTCTTGAACCTGTTCCTGTCCACTATCCAGGCCAGGCCAGGGCTTTACTCGGGGCCCGGGACCCCTGCCTACATCTCTCCAAGGCCATGCAGTGGGGGGCTGCTCCGGCCATGTGTTAACATCTTGCTGAAATAAAGACCCTTATCTCCTTAGCATTCCTCTGATCCCCCTTATTCTCTTGACCTTATTAAAAGGCAAAGCAAGATGGGTCTGGCCTGGCACTTCTTCCTGGGTACTCAGGAGTCTTCTGCTTGGATGATCCCCTCTCGTCCGCCCGTGATTGACACCGGGCTTATTGGCGTGCAGCTTCCTCAGTTTGCTTTTCTTTTCATTTCCGCTGCTCCCCGTTATGTTTTTAAATTAATATTAAAAAATCCGTCTAGTGCACAACAGAGTTCAAGTCAAACAGTGCTGACAGGCTGATAATGAAAACAGCTGCCCCTCCCACCCTGGGCATGCACACCCCAGCCCCAGGGAACCGCTTCAGGTCTTTTCCTCGTTTGCTTTTATTCCAGTTTTATGGAAAAAAATGACATTTGTTATTATTTTTTACTGTGGTAAAATATCTTTAACATGAAATTTACCATCTTAACCATTTTTAAGTGCACAGCTCAGTGGCGTTAAGTACATTCACATTGTTGGATGGGCCTAGATATGATTATACTAAGTGAAGTAAGTCAGACAGAGTAAGACAAATACCATAGGATATCACTTATATGTGGAATCTAAAACACTACACAAAGGAACTTATCTACGAAACAGAAACAGGCTCACAGACACAGAGGACAGACTTCTGGTTGCCAATGGGGAGGGAGGTAGGGGAGGGAAGGACTGGGAGTTTGGGATTAGCAGATGCAAACTATTACATATAGGATGGATGGACAACAAGGTCCTACTGTATAGCACGGGGAACTATATTCAATATCCTGTGATAAACCATAATGGAAAACAATATGAAAAAGTATATATATATGCATAATATATAAAACAATCACCTTGCTGTACAGCAGAAATTACACAACTTTGTAAATCAGCTATACCTCAAGAAAATTTTTTTTAAAAGCTACATTCACTGATCTATATTTCTGTTGTTATGCCAATCCCATACTGTCTTGATTACTGTAGCTTTGTAGTACAGTCTGAAGTCAGGGGCCCTGACTCCTCCAGCTCCGTTTTTCTTTCTCAAGACTGCTTTGGCTATTCGGGGTCTTTTGTGTTTCCATACAAATTGTAAAATTTTTGTTCTAGTTCTGTGAAAAATGTCATTGGTAATTTGATAGGGATTTCACTGAATCTGTAGATTGCTTTGGGTAGTATAGTCATTTTCACAATATTGATTCTTTCAATCCAAGAAATTGGTATATCTCTCCATCTGCATAAAATAGACAACGGTTGGGAACCTACTATATAGCACAGGGAACTCTATGTAATGCACTGTGGTGACCTAAATGGGAGGGAATACCTGTATGTATATGGCTGATTCATTTTGTTGTGCAGTGGAGGCTAACACAACATTGTAAAGCAACCATACTCCAATAAAAATAATAACAATAAAAAAACACTACATTCACGTTGCTGTGCAGCCATTATCTTTCCAGGCCTTTCTCACCATGCAGAACTGACACCCTGCACCCATTAAACACTCACATCGCATTCTACCCTCCCTCCAGTCCCTGGGAACCACCACTGGACTTTCCATCTCTATGAATTTGATTGCTCCGGGGACCTCAAAGAAATGGGATCAAACAGTATTAGTTCTTTTGTGACTGGTGTGTTTCACTCAGCATGGTGTCCCGCAGGTTCATCCACGCTGTAGCACATGTTAGCATTTCCTTCCTCTTTAAGGCTGAAAAATATTCCGTTGTACGCATAGACCATACTTGGCTTATCCATTCATCTGTTGATGGACACTTGGGTTGTTTCTGGCCTTCAGCTGTTGTGAATAAAATGCTGCTATAAACGTGGGTGTTCAAATATCTTTTCAAGTCCCTGCTTTCAATTCTTTGGGGTGTATACCCAGAAATGGGATTGCTGGATCGTGTACAGTTATCATTTCTTCATTTTTATAACTGACTTTGTCTTGTTCTCAGACTCATTGTTCACTGGGTAGCAGGAAAAAAAATCTAAAATTTGTCAGTCGATGGTGTCTCAGTGTTTTGATCATGTATATATTTGTGGTTATTGATCTGTTTTAAAGTTTGATTCAGGTACGATTTACAGGCTACACCATTGATTCATTGTAAGTGTCCATCTCAATGATTTTTCGTAAATAATGCAGGTGGGTGACCAGCACCACAACCCTGTTTTGGAACACTCCCATCCCCCAAGCAGCCTCCTCCAGCCTGCTGAAGGTCAGTCCCTGCACCCAGCCTTCCTCTCAACCCTGGGCGCTCAAGGATACATCCCTATTTCTACACATGCCCTCAGCCCGGTGGGCACCCTGAAGCCTGCCTTCCAGATTCCTGGTGGCTCAGACCCCACAGCCTTCTGAACTCTGCAAGGGGTCAGCCCATGCCTCCAGCTACCCTTCCCACCCCCCCACAGCTGCCAGCTCACCCTCTCATATCTGTGTTTAGGCTTTAAACATGTGTTGGATCCTCTTACCTAGGGTCACACTTCCCCATCTCCTGTCCCTGAGGCTCTGTGCCTGTGAGGTTTTGGGGCAGAATAGAGGTGGAGAAGGTCAAGTTATCACTTTTAACCAGAATTTTCTATGCTTCATTATTTTAAAAAACTATCAAAGAGGATTAGAAACTATATATCTATTAGAATTCTGTATCTGTTTTATTGTAAAGGGTTCTAATTGGTTGGAATTTCTTTTTTACCGTGATAGCCTGCAGCCACCATTTGCCCAATGCCTGCCTGCATTTGGGACACAAGGGGTCACACCCGAAAGAAAAGGGTTGCTTTGCTAAAAAGGTAGTGATGGAACTCTTAGTGGTCCCAAGAACTCGCTGAGTACACCAGTCACTTGGCCATCACTTGCCCTCTATCCAGTTGTATTATTAAGAATACCAAATGAAAAACAGCATGGGCGCCTTAAAATCTTACAGAATTACCATATGAGCCAGCGATTCCAATTCTGAGTATCCACCCAAAAGAATTGAAAGCAGAGACTCGAAGAGATATTTATTTGCACACCCACGTTCATAGCAGCATTATTCACAATAACAAACGGTGGAAGCAACCCAAGTGTCCATCAGCAGATGAATGGGTAAACAAAATGCGGTCTTTACAAACAGTGGAATGTTATTCAGCCTTTAAAAAGGAAGGGAATTCTGGCACATGTTCCAACTTGGATGAACCTTGAGGACGTTGTGCTAACTGAAATAAACCAATCACAAATGGGTAAATACTGTACAATTCCATTTACACGAAGTACCTAGAGGAGTTGAATTCAGACACAGAAAGCCACACTGGTGGCTGCCGGGGGCTGCGGGGGGCGGG
>NW_020173040.1:3382191-3389416 GCF_003031525.2 Neophocaena asiaeorientalis asiaeorientalis
GGCGGCGGGGGGGGGGGGTGGGGGGGGGGAGTGGATGGGAATTTGTTCTTTAAAGGAGACAGAGTTTCAGTTTTACAAGATGAAAAGCATTCTGGAGATTGTAATGTGAATGGACTTAACGCCCCTGAACCGTAACCTAAAAATGATTAAGATGGTACATTTTGTGTTCTATGTATTTTACTACAATTTAAAAAAAACCCAGCAAATGAATAATTAGTTCATTTGGGGTAAAATATTGGTATACTTTTGGATCATCAAAAATTTTGGGCGGGGGGGACTTCCCTGGTGGTGCAGTGGTTAGGAATCCGCCTGCCAACGCAGAGGACATGGGTTTGAGCCCTGGTCTGGGAAGATCCCACATGCTGAGGAACAAGTAAGCCCATGCACCACAACTACTGAGCCTGCCTCTAGAGCCCGCAAGCCACAGCTACTGAGACCGTGTGCCACAACTACTGAAGCCCGCATACCTAGAACCCGTGCTCCGCAGCAAGAGAAGCCACTGCAATGAGAAGCCCGCGCACTGCAACGAAGGGGAGCCCCCGCTCACCGCAACTAGAGAAAGCCCGCACACAGCAACAAAGACCCAACACAGCCAAAAATAAATAAATTAATTTAAAAAAAATTGGTGGGGGGGAAACAACTCATGGTTTCTGATTTTTTTGATACTGGTATAAGCCTTGACTTGGAGCACAGTCTCAACTACTATATTTGGCTAACAAACTTATGCGACAGTTGAATTAAATAAAAGTTGGCATTTATGAAATGGGAAATAAAGGATAGTCAGCGGGGTTTTCTGTGACAATACAAGGCAGTAGATTTACAAAATAGGACAGCATCAGGCATGTCCCACATTCATGAAAATAGGTAAAAACACATTTCTTGCAATCAGCCTACTGTTGTCAATCTAGTTATTGTCTTGAGAAAATCCCATTTGTAGAAAATAAATGCTGTAGAGCGAGGCACATAAAGTTGTAACGACAAGTTTTTCCATTAAATGAAAGCTAGAAGGAGATCAGAAAATAATTGAAAAGCTGAGTAGCTTTATTTCTTGTCAATTTCGGGCTCCTAAGAAAAGACTTAACTTCTCGGTGTTATTCACCACCAAGTGCTTATTAATTGAGAAAGTGAGGCTGGTGGCTTGGACGTTCGCTCCTCACCTGGTAGTCAGCCAGTGTCTGTAGTTTTCCAGTGAGTGTGTAGAGGTTTTAGCTTAGAAGAAGCCTGACAGTCCTTTGGTAATTGCTAAATATCTTAAATATGTCAATGACTTGACTCTAGTTAGACATGCTGATTTAAGAATTGCAACTGACACGTGGATGGTTTCCTATTTTTTGGAATTGAACGGTTAGTCTGAAGCCATTGTCTTTAGGTATTTATACTTAAGATTGGAAAGTAGATCACTTTACAACTTTTGATGAAGCCTGATCACATATTAACGTGGCTCTGATGGCATTTGTGCCAGTCCAGGGACTGAATTGAGAATTGTGTTAACAGAAGACACCGCACAAAGGTCGGACTCCCCAGCACAGAGCGAGGGCAGGGGGCCCGTCACCTTCCTGGGCCGAGAGCCTTGCTGCACATGTGTGGGGGTGAGTCACTCGGGAAAGCTAAGTCTCCGTGGGACCCCGGCTTCACCACCTCCTGGCCTCGCCACTCCACTCACGTCCCTTAACCGGTCTGAACGCCATTCTTTTCGGGGTGATAAGTCCTTGGTCACCATGATAATCCTCACATACCCCAATGTATGACTTCTAGTTTGATTAACATACTGTACCTATGAAAACTTAAGAAATGACTATTTCTTATAGTAACAGTGAAGAGTACCTAATGAAGCCGGCGGTCCTGCCCAGCTCCCTTCACCCCTGGCACAGCACGCCTGGCCTCCGGGAGGATGATGGGGGCTCACCGTTCTCGCCTAGGGAATGTTGCAGCAACAATTTTATGGGGCTGTCACCCCAGCGTAGCATGTCCCTCCCTCCCCATCATTCTAGTTTGTTTCGAGCTTACATGCTGAGCAAACTCCTGGGTTGGCCAGAAGAACCAGGGCTGGGTTGGCCAGAAGAACAGCGGTGGGTGGAGGCCGGCTGTGCACCGCACAGCAAGTGGTGGAGACGGCAGTTTCTTGGGACCACCCCTTTCGATCGAATGTACCAGAGACAGAGGCCATGGGTGCCCTGGCCCTGCACCTGGGAAAGTGTAAGTGCAGACATATTTGAAAATCCACAACTCCGGGTATAGTAAGCGCGGGTCTGGACGAGGCTCTTTGTTTGAGGAAGAGCAAACTGATGAGTACTGTGGTGTCTAAGAAAAGGGGTGTCTTCCTTAAGAATCAAGACAAAGTGATCAAGAGTATGAGGCAGAGAAAACATTGTATTACATAGTTGTCACCCTCAGTAGGGAGTTTGCCCTTTTTATATGAAAGTGTATTCCTAGCTCTGATCGTTTAAACATTATGGCACTGGGAGAAGTTGGGCAGACCTGGGGTCCAGAGGAGGGGTGACCATGACCTTGGCTCACTCCTGGGGACGCCTCCAAGGCTGGGCAGAGGCTTGGGTGGGCTCGGATTGCTGTCCTGCTCTGTGGTGCCTGTGGCTCCGACTCGGGGCTCGGGGCCTACACTTTGGGGCTAAGACCAGACACCCCCTTCCTTCAGGTGTGGGGAAGCCACCACCCCACCCACAGGTTACGGGCGAGAGGTTCCTGTCTGGCCGCCAACTTGCTGCATGGAGTTCAGGGTGTGTGTGGTCCACGTTGGTGGGAAACAAGGTCAGACTGCAGATCTGGATTCTGAGGAGCCCCTGGGGCATCTCTCAGGTGTACCTGTGTGGGCGACGCCCAACAGCCTCTTGCTGATTGGTGGGGAGGGGACGAGGGTCCGTGGGGACACGAAGAGAGGAGGGGAGCTTGGCCAGAACAACCTCTGCTCTTAACCCGGGTACAGTCACAGGGATACATAAGAGCAGGCGCAGTGAAGCACACGGCAGCAGAATTGGGCCCTGGTATCAGCACCCACAGGACGGGCATTAATCAGGGCTCAGGGCTCGCTCTGACCCCTTTGGTGCCTCTGCCCCGAGTGCCTGAGTCAGTTCTGGTGCAGATTTCCCACAAAGCCTCGGGGCCGGGGCCACTGTCTTGAATGGTACAGCTGCTTCCCAGGGTGGGAGGTCTGCCAGGGATGAAAGACTGGGGAAGGGTTTGTGCCCTTACTGACCTCAGGGCCGTGAGCAGGTCCTATAGATCAGGGCTCCACTCATTTTCACGTTTTAATTTCTAAACTTTTAGGATCAGAGCTGATATTCACCACAATGTAAAGAAGCCAAGAAGTCAGTTTCTTAGCCTACCCACGGCTGCCCTCCGCTAAGAATCAGTGACTGGACATGGACAGTCAGGCGTGCTGGCCTCTTGCATCTCTGCTTCTGGGAGTTGCACTATGACACTTTCTGCCCTTTGAGATCCCTCTCTTGCCATTTCCTAAGAGTTCTGGAGAAGGCAGGTCTTGGAGTGGTTTGGGGATGCTGTGTCCATGACAGACTGTTTCAATAGCAGAGGGGTCAGTGCTCCACCTATAGTCTCTTCCCATGTTACCTAACAAAACATTGTTTGCTTACTTGTTTTGAAGACGTAACGTTGAATGATCCCCCAATCAAATTGATTCTTATCTCTTCATCAAACTCACTTCTTAGTGTATCTGTTCAGACTTTCTGCACTAACCACAGAAATCTGCTCACTGTACATGAGTTATACTTTCCTGCTTGCTGCCTTTGCACACACCCTCTCTTTGCTAAATCCTATGCCTCAAAATCTGAAAACCCTCCTCCAGGAAGTCTTCCGTGATTGACCTCAGGGACTCCTAAGCTCCCCTTAGCCATTATGTTGCTTGTATTGTGTTAGTTTGTGTTTGTGTGTATTTGAAATACGATCTGCAGAGGTTTGGTGTGGGACTGTACCCCCATAAGGTTGTGAGCATGGAGAGCAGGACTTGTGCCATCTCTGCCTGCACCCTGCCCATCCCCCTACAGTGCCTGGTACTGCCCGTGGAGAGAGCTTGTGGGGTTTGACCGCTGACTGATGGAGAGACTTGGAATGGGTTTAGTGTTGATTTCAGAGGACAGTGCCTTGGGGTCCTCCCTCAGGTAACGGCAACTGTCTGCACCTCTTCCACCTGCTGGTCCTAGATTCATATCCCTGTTCTTCTCTGACACCTTCCCTGCAGTTGGATGAATGAGAGTTTGTCTTGGCGTGCCCCAGCAGAAGAGCATATAATAATATCCTGGCCCAAATTAAAACAGAGCTCATATGGTATTGGTTCAAGGTTTGCTAGTATACAAATAGAAGTGATGAATGGAAATGATATCCTACAATCCTCTAGATTCTAATATATGAAACCTAGCAAGTTTCCAGTGGATAACGTAAAAAGTAAAAGCATAAATGCACTGTTAAGAAATATGAGTGGCTGCATAATTGATCCCAAGAGAATAACAGTAGTGGTAGTGAGAATGGCAGCTGTCAGTCAGCAAGTGCTGCATGACAAACCAGCCCGGAACTTCCCAGTAGCAACTCATTCAGCCCGTGAGTTGGGTTGGGAATGTGTGCTGGGTGTAGCCGGGTGGCTCTCTGGTTGGGCCCACTCAGGGGTCTGCAGGGATGGCCTCCTGCACGTCTAGTGGGGCTGGTTGTCAGCTGGGGGCACATCAGGGGTCACGGCCATGTGGTCTCAGCCCTGCAGGGGGGGGGCTCCTTCGCAGGGTGGTGGTAGGTTCTGAGAGTAGCAAGAGGGCAAGCCCTGGTATGCAGGTGCCTTTCAGGTCTCTGCCTCACCTGTGCCTCTGCTTTCTTGGTCCAAGCAAGTTAACAGTCAAGCCCAGCTCCAGGCGGGGAGAAGGACTCCGTCTTTTCATGGGAGGAGTGGCCGTGCGCTAGACTATTTTGCAATCTGCCACAGGCACTCTTCTGAGTACTTTCCGTGTATCGTGTGTTAGTTATCTCCTGCTGCATAAAAAACCACCCCTAGACTTAGCAGCTGAAAACAACCAACGCTCGTACATCACAGTTTCTGTGGGTCAGAATCCTGGCATGGCTTGTCCGGGTCCTCGGGTCAGGGTCTCCCAGGGTGCAGTGAAGGTGTCAGCCGGGGCTGCGTCATCTCGAGGTGCCGCCCGGGGAGGACAGGGGGACCTGGGTTCCGAGCTCACTCGGTGGCTGTGGGCAGGCCCCTGGGCACTCCTCAGGCTGGACCTGAAGGGGTTCCATGTGAACACCAGGAGGCGGGTCGTTCAGGGCCAGCTACCAGATTGCCTGCCACGTACTGACCTCATGTAGTGAATGCACCCTCATGATCTTCCTTTTGCAATCAAGGAAATTGAGGCAAAGAGAGGGACACACAGTGGGGGAGCTGGGGTTGGATTCCCAGCTGAAGGACCATGACACGCTGCTTGCGTGGAAGACATAATAAGGGAAAGATTGAAACAGCTGACCACAAGTGCATTAGCATCCCGTATGCATCACCAGAATCGGCAAGTCAGGACATAGCACTGTCTACCTGCCAATCCATCCTTATTATACTAAAAGCAGTCATAAATCAATAGGAACACATTACCATCAGATGGAAAAAGTCTGCAACCAACTCGAGTCGGCATGTCACTGAAGAAATATGAAAGGCAAACAAACAGAAAAGTGATGAACCCCATAAGTAATCAGAGAAATGCAAATTAAAACACTTCTTCTTCCCTCCCTCCCTCCCTTTCTTCCTTCCTTCTTTTCTTTTCCACCAAACTGGTGAAAGATCTTTCAAATATTTATCCTCAGCGTGGGCCAGCATATAGGAGGACAAATACTCTGATACCCACTGGAGGCAATGTCAATGGGTGTAATCTTGTGGGAAACAAATGTTTATACCCTTTGACTCAGTCATCCTCTTTTGAAGGGTTGATACTAAAATCAGGGATATCAATAAAATGTATGTGTGAGGATACTCACTGTGGCTTTATTTATCTTAGTTGGAAATTGGAAGCCACCTGAATCTCTAGCAATAGCAGAATGTTTATAGTAGTCATTTCTAAATTATATGGCCATTAAAAGCGTATTTTCAAAGAATATTCAGTGGCCTGGGGGAATCCTCATGTTATGTTAAACAAACACAAGAAGATTCCTGCTACAGTAGAATTCCAATTTTGCACAATGTATGTGTACAGGAAAAAAAACACCTGAATGGAACCAGGTCAAAACGTGAGCAGTGGTTATCGCCAGGGGGTGATGGATATTATTTCCTTTATTCTTTTCTGTGCTTTCGCCACGTCCTTCCTGGAGGATGTATTACTGTCAAAACTGGACACAAAGGCGGCCTGGAGCATCGGCCAAGGCCTGTCCCTTCTGTGTGGCCCTGGGACAGAGCCACTAGTCTCCTCCCTGGGTGTCTGCTTCCCAGAGGTGGAGTCCATGGACCCTTGCAAAGATTCCACTCAGCAGGACTGAGTGTTCCTTGTGTTTTGAAGTCAGGGCCAGACACCCATGGTTAACCTCTCAGTTAGGTCAATGTGTGTTTTTAGTCCCTCCGAAGACAGACTTGAACTGCAGTGACCCCTCCATGCCCACCCCCACTCTGAGGACACAGTTATGAAAGTGTCGGCTGGACATGAAAGCACTGTGACCTCTGCCTTTGGGGACGTTGCTAAGTTTTCTGTCCCTGCACTGTCCTGTCTGGTGACAGCTGGTGACCGTGGCTGTCTTCTCAGGGGTCCCTTGGTGTAGCATTGACCTGGCATTTAAAACCCGGGATAGGGCTTCCCTGGTGGCACAGTGGTTGAGAGTCCGCCTGCCGATGCAGGGGACACGGGTTCGTGCCCCGGTCCGGGAAGATCCCACATGCCGCGGAGCGGCTGGGCCCGTGAGCCATGGCCGCTGAGCCTGTGCGTCAGGAGCCTGTGCTCCGCAGTGGGAGAGGCCACAACAGTGAGAGGCCCGCGTACCGCAAAAAACAAAAACAAACAAACAAGCAAAAACCCCGGGATGTTTCTGGTCCCATCCTTCTGTTGTGTGTGGTCAGTACCCCTGCTGACTGTCACAAGGGTGGGAGGAAGGGGAGTGGGGCCTGGTTCCTTTCCTGTCGGCTCATTTTTTGGGTCTTTGTCCTCCAGTTAATTTCCTTTTGGCCCCTCTCGGCTGTTCCACCCATTTCTGCTCACTTTTCCTGCTGCTCCTCCAGCCTGACCTGGCCCCTGGCTTCAGG
>NW_020173040.1:3389541-3402713 GCF_003031525.2 Neophocaena asiaeorientalis asiaeorientalis
TCCCACTTCCAGCTGCCTCCACTTCTCATGGGGCATGACTGCCCCGTGGTCTTACCCCCTGCTTGCTTTGGGGGTTTGTCTTTGAGTGTTATGTGAGGCACCCCTTAAATACATTCCTTTAGATGAACGAAATGGTTCTGTAGTTGAGAGGTGATAGCTCCCAGTAGTGAAGTGTTTAAGGAAAGAAGACAGGAGGATGTGGGGAGCTTGAGGAGTGGCGCCCACATCTGGAGGATGGACAGACGCCCTCCAAGCAGCAGCAGGATTTCCTCCCTTCTTAGGATCTGCTTTCTGAAGCCGAGGCAGGTAGGACTTTCGTTTGGTGCAGCGTGAGGGACCCTGATATCAGAGTCCACTTAGAAAACTGAAATGTTAGAGCACAGAGGTCATCTGTGTTCCAGGTTCAGCGTCTTCTTAGCCAAAGTTGGTTGTGTCACAGGGTGGCAGGAGGTCCCCTCCCTGGTGTTTCCAAGGCTCCTGGCAGCTGAGGGTCTTGGGTTACCTTTTCTGGTTACTTGTTGCTCAAAATCCCTGCCGCCTGGGGTTTCCCGCCACCCGCATGCCCATATTGCCTGCGTGGAAGTGGGTGTTGGGGCAGTGTGGATCCATCAGCTCCTGACTCAAGGCTGCTGAAAAGCAGACAGCCAGCGACAACCTTAAGCCACTACATGTGTGTGAGTTGGTGTAAATGAAATGTGTATTAAACCCTTCCAGTCTGGGTTCAGGGAGTTATTTGAGAGTTGTCTCTGTCGGAAAGTCTACAAGATGAAGCTAGAAAATACGCATTTCAAAGGAGCCAAGGTAACAATATAAAAAAACAGGCATTTCACATTCTAGAACTTATCTGTTTTTTTCAAGAAACACTTTTTAGGGCTTCCGGTGGCGCAGTGGTTGAGAGTCTGCCTGCCGATGCAGGGGACGTGGGTTCGTGCCCCGGTCCGGGAAGATCCCACATGCCGCAGAGCGGCTGGGCCCCTGAGCCATGGCCGCTGAGCCTGCGCGTCTGGAGCCTGTGCTCCGCAACGGGAGAGGCCACAACAGGGGGATGCCCGTGTACTGCAAAAAAAAAGACGAAGGACTCTCCTCCTTATGTGTAATAATCTACAGAGTGTTTGGCTACTTAAACCATAAAGTGATACAGAATCTTTGAGGATGGTAAAAATAGTAAATCAAGGTCTTGAGTCTGAAGTCAGCACATCATTTTGGTAATGGGTTCAAAGTGTAGCTATGGACATGAGATCTGTTTTCTTCTCTAATAGTAAAGTTTTCGTCATTTTTCATCTTCTGTGCTTTAGTGGTCCTTGAGGATGAGTGACATACTGGTAACTTACACTGCTGAGTGTCTGTTCTATAGAATAAATAAGGCGTCATTACCCACGTTCAGCATGTCATGAACGTAGAGAGCTGTCGGTGTTTGTGTGCATCTCACCTGTCAGTCTCCTTCCCCCGCTTCTCCCGTGTCCAGCCAGCGCTGCAGTCTTCCATCTCCCCAGAGGTGGGCCACCCTCTCGGGCCTCCCCGGGGCCTCTGCTCACATGTGTCCCTTCGTGGAGGCCGTTGCAACCTGCTGTCTGCCCCTCTGATCCTCGTTCAGATGTCACAAGGGACTCCAGACCTGTGCGAAGGCTGCCCTGCTTCCCCGGACCTCAGTGTTTTCCTTTCTCATCTTCAGTCAGACCCCTCTGGTTGGGGTAGATCAGTTTCCTAGATGAAAGGAAAAGCCCAGTTCGGCAACTACGCTTTAATGTCCGGTTCTCGTTCTCATCTGGCCCATTCTGCAGTGACCGTAACAACGTCCCCTCTTATCTCTTTTGAGCCATTTCTTAAATGAACAGTGTTTGTTTTTAAATGAAAGAGTGTTTCCGCAAAATTTCCAGCAGGTGTGTTGTTCTATCTAGTGAGCCTCAGAATCAGAGACCAGGTGCACGCGTTTGGGGGCGGCTCGGAGGGTCTGCTGCCTTGAGCTCCTTGAGGCCAGGCTCTCCTTTACTGACCAGCAGGGAGGGTGCAGTCTGCAGCTGGCCTCAGGGGCCTTGGGGGTGGGGGAGGACAAGGGGATGGTGTGTTTGGAGTTAAGTGTCCCTAGGTCATCATCTCTGGAAAACCCACGTTGTATTTGTGTATCTTCTCTTTTCAAAGATGTTTTCAGATTACTTTTTCCAAAGATAATTTCAAATAGTGTGAGTTACCTAGAGAAGCAGATGGAGAAAGCGAGACTAAATCTGATCCTCCTGGTTGAGCCGTCTCATTTTCAGCTTTACTAAGGCAACGTAAAATTTATCACGGGAAAGAGTTTTCAGAAGCTTGCATGTGAACTGTTTCATTACTGATTTGGAAAGATAGAGCTCTGCATTCTTTCGGTTCTTGAGATGAACACTTTCATTTGTTGATGGTTTCTCTGCCTACCTGTGAGCATCACGCATATGATTACGTTGGTTGTATCAACGCTCAATGCCAGGGCACTGGCGGAAAGAGTCACTAATGCCATTTAGGGTACAGTACAGAGTGGACTTTGTGACCCAGGCCGACTTCCCACAGCAGGCAGTCAGAGCTGCCCTCCTTGGTGCCCAGGTACCGATTCTGAGGTTCCTGAAGGAGGTGAATTCCGTATCAGGAGCATCCCTACGTCAGGGCTGAAGGGCTGACGGGTGCCAGCCACAGGGACTCCTGAATGTCCACTGTGTATCTTCACTTCACGTCTGCAAGCCCCCGCTGTTCACGAGGGATGTCTTTTCCCCCCTTTGTGCTGTTTTAAGGAGGGCTTGTGTCCAGACAGAAAAACGATCCACCTGCAGGCCAGTGTTTTTACAAGCACACCTGGTAGCTTAAAATTAGAAAGAAAAGGGTCTTGTGATCACTTCAGCAGCACCTGTACCAAAATTGGAACGATACTGAGATTATTAGCATGGCTTCTGTGCAAGGATGAGATGAAAATTCGTGAAGTGTTCCGTATTTTTGTACACCTGAAACATATAATATTGTCGGTCAACTATAACTCAATAAAAGAAAGAAAGGAAAGAACCTTGTTACTATATTTATTACATGGAAAGTTTAAATAATTGGAAGTTACATTAGCCTTATTTTTAAGAAACTAAAAAGTTATTCAAGAACCTGGGTACGTGTTTTTTTTTTTTTTTTAATTTATTTATGGCTACATTGGGTCTTCGTTGCTGTGCGTGGGCTTTCTCTAGTTGTGGCGAGCAGGGGCTACTCTTTGTTGTGGTGCGCGGGCTTCTCATTGCGGTGGCTTGTCTTGTTGCCGAGCACGGGCTCTAGGCCTGCGGGCTTCAGTAGTTGTGGCTCGCGGGCTCTAGGACACAGGCTCCGTAGTTGTGGCGCCCGGGCTTAGTTGCTCCGTGGCATGTGGGATCTTCTGGGACCAGAGCTCGAACCCGTGTCCCCTGCATTGGCAGGTGGGTTCTTAACCACTGAACCACCAGGAAAGCCCCCTGGATACTTTTTGGATGGGATGGGAAGTGGGTGGTAGTGAGGGGACCTCAGCCTGGTAGATCATGAAGCCGTCTGCTCAGAACCACCATGCGTCTGGTGAGGGGGAGGCATGTCTGCTGGGTAGCACAGGTGCTTAGATGTGTTTCAGCCTCATCCAGCCACAGAACGGCTTCTTTTCTCTGCGGAAATCTTCGATGGCTTACTTGATTCAATGTGCTTCCAAAGTTGGATTACTTTTCTAATTTGTTGGATCATGGTCCCAACAATGAGATATCACCTCACACCTAACAGAATGGCTGTTGTCAAAAAGGCAAGAAATAACAAGTGTTGACGAGGATGTGGAGAAAAGGGAACCCTCGTGCACTGTTGGTGGGAATGTAAATTGGTGCAGCCACGATGGAAAACAGTATGGAGCTTCCTTAAAAAACTAAAGATAGAGTTGCCATATGATCCAGCAATCCCACTCGGGGACATGTATCCAAGAAAACCCATAATTCGAAAGGACATATTCACCCCAATGTTCATTGCAGCACTATTTACAGTAGCCAGGACATGGAAGCAACTTAAATGTCCAACGACAGAGGAATGGATAAAGAAGATGTGGGGTGTATCTACAATGGAATACTACTCAGCCATAAAAAAAGAATGAAGTTTTGCCATTTGTAACAACATGGATGGACCTGGAGGGTATTGTGCTAAGTGAAATAAGTCAGACAAAGACAAATACTGTATGTTTCTAGTGATATGTGGAACCTAAAAAATAATTTTAAATTATTTGACTTGTGTTTCCAGTTACAGAAGGAGTTTATGCTTATTGTAAGAATTTGTGGTTGGCAGAATAATAGCCACCACCACCACCATCCCCGACAGGCATGCACATCTTAATCCTGGGGACCTTTTAGGTTACGCGGCAAAGGGGGTGTGGATGGAGTTAAAGTCGCTAATCTGCCGACCTTGAGAAGACAGATTGCCCGGCTTTATCTGGCTGAGCCCAGCGTCCTTCTAAGTAGGAGAGGGAGACAGAAGAGGAGAGCTGGAAGGAGGTGTGGCTACGGTGAGGGGTCAGAGAGAGACCACACAGCTGGCTTTGCAGATAGAGGAAGGGGCTGTGAGCCAAGGAGTGTAGGAAGAAGCTGGAAAAGGCCAGGAAATGGATTCATCCCAGAGCCTCCAAAAAGGACGCAGCCCTACTCGCACCTTGATCTCGGCCTAGTGAGACCCGTGTCTGGCTTCTAACCTACAGAACTGTAAGATGACAAATTTGTGTAGCTTTGAGCTGCTGACTTTGTGGTAATTTGTCACAACAGCCATAGAGAATGAGGACAGAAGTGAAATAATACGAACCGTAAAGAAAAGGCTGATCCTACCCTCTCTCCATCTCATGGAGCCACTGGTGACCCAGGCTCTTCCTCCTCTCTGCCTGCCGCTTTCAGCATTGGGCTCTGCCCCACACTTCTGGTCTCAGGGTTACAGCAGGGTGACCTCCTATCCGCATCATATGTCTGTCTGCTGGGCAGCGAGACCTGGAAACAGAAAGCACCTGTTTCAGGGAAGAAAAAGTCTTCAAAGCGCCCCATAGCAGACTTCCACATGCATCTCTTTAGCCAGAACAGGGTCACACAGCCACCCCAGGCGAAGGTGGTCTGGTGGTCTGGGAAAGCAGTGCTTGTTGGACGCATTGGGTCCCAAGCAGATGGGTCCTCTGTGAGGATGGAGGCGGGGGGGGTCAGCATCGGCCCACAGCTTTGTCTTCCATGGTCTTAGAGGTCCAGCACATCCATACTTCAACCTTGTTGGTGCTACGGTCCCTCCCTTCTCTAGAGTCAAGGTCTCGGCCTAGGAGTGGTCAGTACAGGACCACGTGTCCTCTTTTCAGAGATGTGTTGCCTCTCTAGTCGTCTTCACTCAAGGGTTTGCCATTAGGTCATGCATTCCACACCTGGTCATCCAGCCGTCATTGAGTGAGGAACACCCATCAGAGCTGTGGCCTTGCCCCGAGGCTGTTTTGAGGGTCTAACAGATGTCGACTTGGTCCTTCTCTTTGATTCTTCCTAACTCACACATTCCCAGGGCAGAGCTTCTTCCCTGCATTTCTGGTGTTTGGGAATGCGGTGGGCATGCTTGAGACCCCAGCACAGGGAGAAGGTCTTGGTCTGGGAGAGAGCTGGTCAGAACCTTGGTTCCCCTGTGTGCACTGGTGGCCTCGGCAGTGTCTGCAGGATGCCCACGACAGTGGCTGCTGGGGAACCCCTTCGCTCTGACCTGTGTAGCACCGGGGGGCTGGTGAGTAGCCGCCCCTGAGGGATGATGGTGGAAACAGTGACAGCTGTAAAGGCCACCAGAACCTCTGCCCCCTTTAGGCCCAGAAGTGCGTTGGGGCCTCCCAGTTGCCAGGACCCAGGTCTACACTCTGTTCCTAAGTGGATGAGAACGCGAGGTGTGTCTCCTCCCAGATGCTGCCCTGGTTTGAAAGGGCTGCTGGGGAGAGGGGGCTGGTCACCACCCGTGGTTTCTGTCTGGCCTGGACCCAGGCTGCTGCCCTGACTGTGCCGTCCTGTGAGTGCACACCTGTGTGGCCACCCGGGCCTGTTTTGCTGAAAATCAGGACAAACTGCTGAGAAGAACCAGTTCTCAGCAGAGCCCGCTGCTGACCGTGGCCCAGAGTTCCCTGTCTTTGATATTACAAATGAAATATGATTTTTTCAAGAAGAAACATTCTAATCAGGGCTGGGTTCCAGGGGTTGTTTTTCACAGCTGGTAGAGCACAGCCTCCCAGGTTAGTGGGGGGCTTGTTGGGGCAGCTGCTGGCCTTTACCTGATGCGCCAGGGGGGCCCCGCGTACCTGATTTGGACAGTCATCTCCCCATGCCAACGTTCACAGGGTTTATCTGATTTATATAAGGTTTACCTGGAGACATGGATGCATCCTATTCCAAATGCATCCTACCCCTTTCTTCTTCTTCTGTTTTTATTTTTTTGCGGTACGCGGGCCTCTCTGCTGTGGCCTCTCCCGTTGCGGAGCACAGGCTCCGGACACACAGGCTCAGCGGCCATGGCTCACGGGCCCAGCCGCTCCACGGCATGTGGGATCTTCCTGGACCGGGGCACGAACCCGTGTCCCCTGCATCGGCAGGCGGACTCCCAACCACTGCGCCACCAGGGAAGCCCCTGCCCCTTTCTTAACAGTGGATCCGCACTGGGGAGATGGGGTGATCACCAGGTGCAAACTCTTCCTTTAGGACCCAGATGGGGAGTTTTTTCTTGCTGTGAGCGCTTCCATTATCACAGGTTGTCAAGGTTGAGATGAAAAGATAAAATCCGTATCTTGATGACCTCGTGTGTCAGTGTTGGTAGCTGTTTGTAAGTCTAATGTAGTTCCATGGACAACAATCTATACAGTGTGACATTCACTGTCTACTGAGCTGTGTGCCCCGTCCCCTGCGCCGTGGGTGTCCTGATCCCTCCCACCTCACTCAGCTCTTCCCCACTTTCCCTGTAGCTCCTGACATACCATATAACTTACTTATTTATTGTGTCCATTGCTTTGTCGCTTCCTGCCCAGATGTGCGCTCCCTGAGGGCAGGGATCTTTGTCTTTTTCCTTGGTGTGTCCCTGGCCCCTTGAACACTGCTGCTTGGTTCTCAATAAATACGAGTGAATGAATGGAATTTGAGGCAAAAATGATCTGACCCAGGGACTTCTGGCTGGGTCCTGTCTTCCCATAGATGTGCTGGAGGCTTCACTGTGGACAAAATGCAGAGCATCTTGTGCCTGAGGGAGCCGAGGGCTCTTCCCAGAGGGGTAAGGGTGGCCGGTCCCCGAGGATGAGGCTCCATCATTTCTAAGCGGGAGCCCCAGGAGCCAGCGCCTGGCTCACCCTCTCTTGCCCTCGTTTAGTGATGAACCACGTGGTGGGAGTGGCCACTCCCCCAGCCTCGTCCTGGAGAGAGGACAGCGTGAACCTGAGCCACTGCAATCCCTGGGGACTGATCGGGAGGTGGGAAATGGATTGTCATTCCTATAAACCACTGAGATTTTGAGTCAAATGAACAGCTGTGAGACAAGAGAGGTTTTTAGAACGAGGAACACGGATGTTGGAGAGGGAATGGTGTTGGTGTTGTCTGTGTCGAGTTTGAGAGTCCGGGGGGGATCCATGTGTAAGTGGGATGAGCACATGGTGGGAGTGTCCGGAGCTCAGCAGAGGCCCAGGCTGGAGAGGGAGCCTCGGAGCCATTGCCACAGAAAGAGCAGGGGGCCAAGAGGGTGCCTGAGCTCCCCTGCTCTCCTGGGAAGATAGCGAGGGACAGAGCCCCGAGGGACCGACATGTGACACTGCCAGGAAAAAAAGCAAGGAAGAATCACTGGAGATGGTGGGAGAGTCAGGAAGCAACATAGGATGATCTGGGGGATTCGATGAGATGGTCTCTTGCGAACACTGACCGGCACGGTGCCTGGCAGTGGGAGCAGATGGCCCACAAACAGCTGTGCGAGCATGGGATACACATGTGTGTATTCATAAATGCGTGCCTTATTTATAAAGTGTGTTCACACCCACACACCCACACACACAACTGTCTCTCAGGGATCGCGGGGAAGAGCCAAGGCAGCAGTGGGTTTGCAGCTGTGGAACTTGCTAAACAGCATCAAATTCTACTGATTTCTGAGAATGGTCCGTTGGCTTGGGCAGTTGGGTTATGAGTCACTTAGTGTGGGCCACCGGCATACACACACAGCACTCTTTTCATCGTCCCAAACAGACACTCTGCACCTGTTAAACACTTAACTCTCCATTCTCCCCTCCCCCCAGCCCCCGGCAACTACCGTTTTACTTTCTGTCTCTTGGAATTTGACTGTTCTAGGGACCTCATATAAGTGGACTCATTTAATGTTTGTCCTTTTGTGTCTCGCTTATTTCACTGGGGATAATGTCCTTAAGATTCATCCATGCTGTAGCAGGTGTCAGTGTTCCCTTCCTTTTTAAGGCTGAATAATATTCTGTTGTATGGATAGACCACATTTTGTTTATCCATTTATCCGTCGATGGACACTTGGGATGCATCCACAGTTTAGCTATGATGGATAATGCCGCAAGGGACATGGGTGGACGAATACCTTTTCAAGACCCTGCTTCCACTGCCCTTGGGTATATACCTCGGAGTGGAGTTGTTGGGTCATATGGTAATCCTGTGTTTAATTATTTGAGGAACCAGGGGAAGGTTAGTTTTTTGGATGGGGAGACGGTCTGTGTGCTGATGGGTGGAAGGGCGCAGCAGAGAGGCTGAGGGACGTGGGAAGGGATGGAGCCGACCCTGGAGGAGAGGGGTGTGGGATTCAGGAAGACGGGGGGTAGGGAGCAGTGATGGGGGCTCTGAGGATGGTGGAGGGGAACAGGCAGGGAGAGCCCTTGTGTCCAGGGCCGCCTTGCCCCATAGTGACAGGCCTGGGTGACTTGGTGTGGCCGGGGAACAGGGATGTGAAAATTGGCAGCTGACTTATTTTTTGGAAACTGGATATTTATGGTGACGCCAGTCGTCCCAGTTTTGTACTTTTCTCCAGTCAGACTTGGAAACTTGGGGGTGATCTTTTCAACATGTTAATGTTCGAAAGTGGTGGTATGACTATATAGATGAAACGTTAACTTGAGGTTACTTCAGAAAATTTTATGATTAATGCATAATATTCTGTTGTAGGCAGGGTAAAAGTGTTTTCAGTACATATAGTACTCTGTGCAAAGTGACATGCATGTTAGCTGCACCAGGTGTTAAAACAAGAAAAGGAAGTTACGTCACAGCTATAACAATTATTTAATGCGGTGAGGGAAGATGTATTCAGAAGTCAGTTTTTAAGAACTAGAGTGTTTTATGATTTCATTGTAGGAAGTTCAAAAACAGGCAAAGCTCATCAATGGTGGTAGAAATCCCAGCAACAGTGGTTGCCGATGAGGGTAAAACTGGGAAGGGCACAGGAGAACTTCCCGGGGTGGCGGAAACGCTCCTATCTTGATCGGGATGTTAGTTACAGGGTGTATGTATTTGTCAAACCTTATACATAATTGTATTCTTGTGGTCTGTGAATTTCACTGTGTGTAAATTTTACCACAATAAAAAAATTGTGGCACAAAATAATCCCATAGTGTTATGATACCTTCTCAGGGAATTAGACACACCAACAGAAAGGAGAACAATGTCTTTTAAGGGGTGTTATAGCCACAAATCCAAACTATCTGCAAGGTAAAAATTCCTTGGAAATCTATTGAGTTCAAGGTCAGTATTATGTGGCATGAAACAGGTCCTTAGAAATTAATTTCTGTGGGGAGGTAGGAAGAGAATGTTTTATGTGTGTGTGCAGACATAGATACACACACACGAACGTATATGTGTCTCAACCTGCTGGTATAGTTATCACACATGAAATCATAAAAATCACAGTCATACAGCATTTATACAGTGTTATGGGCTGAGTTGTATCCCTGTAAAAGTTCATGTGTTGAAAGCATAACACCCCATACATTCAGAACAGGACTGAATTTCCAGATAGGGTCTTTAAGGAGATAATTAAGGAAGAAGGAGATCATTAGGGTCAGCCTTAATCTAATCTGACTGGTGTCCTTAAGAGAAGAAGAGATTAGGACACACATACAGAGGGAGACCATCTGAGGACATGGAGAGGACAGCCATCTGCAAGGCAAGGGGAGAGGCCTCAGGAGACACCAGGCCGCTGACCCCGTGGTGTCAGACCTCCAGCCCCCAGCCTGTGCTGCTCTGCTATCCACATGGCTGTCAGCATCTTTGTCTCCTTTGACCCCGTTTGTAACATCCCATGGGAAAGGCAGGGCAGATGGTAACTGAGGCCTCAGGTAGAATTAGGTGGCAGAGCTCACTTTGGTCATTTTGCACCAACTCCCGTTGACCATCTCACGGGGCAGGGTAGCTACTTCCAGTTGACATCTCAGTCAGGACGTTTTGTAATATCCGGAAATTTGAAAGGATATGTGCACTGACGTTCTTGCGGCTCAAGACAGACCTAAAAGTGCCAGATCAACATTCATGCATTTTATTTCTGTTTTTAATTCTTATCAACAGTTGGCCTTTATCGCGTGCTCCTTGGGTTTTGCGGTGTTAGAGCAGCAGTGTGTGAAGCCTGGGGAAATCGCATCCTCCTCTGGGCACTGACTGGTCCAAGGGCTCTGCCACCAAGGGCCTAGCCACGCCACACACAGCCCTTAGAGTCTTCCACGTGTAAGGGATTAGATATATTTACTATGATTGAAAAGCACTACGGTGGCATCCTAAATACTGAAGAGCATAAAATGGAAAGTCAAAGTTTCTCGCCTTATTCTTGCAGCCCCAGTCCTATTTCTGGTTCTCAGGGTGAGATTTTAGTTCCTTTGCTTGTTGCCTGCATGAATGTAAATCATATGCTTACATTGCTCTTTTTGATATATTATTTTTAAAAATAAAGTGGGCTTCAAGCATACAAAATGGGTCCAACCCTAATCCTTTTATTCATACACACTCTCTCACCGTTGCATGCATGGCCAACCTTATTAAATTCGTTATTATCTTTAGAAACATAAGAAGTACTTATAAAACCCACCACTGCAGTCAAAATGGGTCCTTCACAATAGGACCCATTTAACCCCCTGCTTCTCCCCACTCAGGTTAACGCACCGCCTGAATCTTATCTAATTCCCTCACTTTCCTTTTTATATAATCTTATTGTATCTATATATGCTGAAAAGTATGTTTTTACTTTGGTTGTTTTTACCTTTTTAAAAAGAGTACCACTCTGTATTTCATCTTTTTGGACTAACCTTTTTCCACTTAACGGTATTTTGTTAAAGTTCCTTCGTGTTGTGTGCGTGCTGTAGTTACACGTTTTGACGGTGCTATGACAACATCACCTGCTCCCCATGGATGGACATTTGAGCCGTTTGCAGGTTGTTGCTGTTGTGAACATTCTCGTTCTCATTTCTGGTGCACATGTTCAAGAGTCTTTTTCTGGGTTATAAACCCAAGAGTCAGACCCTGGGCGTAAGGTGTGTGGATGGTCAATGCTAGCAGGTAACGCTCAACTCTTTTTCAGAGCAATCCCTCTGTTTACATTCTCCCTCCCTGCCCACTCAGTCCTCCTGTGTCTTGATCTTACAGATCCGTGGTCTCTCCAGCCCCGAGCATTGTCAGAGTTCAAAGATTGTTCCCAGTGAGATGAGTGTAAAGTGATCCTTGACCTGTGTTTCTCTGGTCACTGTTCACGTGTCTGGTGGCCACAGGGATGTACGGACCTCGACTGTCTGTATGGGTCCGCTGCTCTGACCTCATGTTTTCTCTTGTTTATAATTTATATTTCTTCTCGTGATGATTTTATGACTTTAAATCGTGAATTTAAACTTCTCTAACGTGGTGCACTGTCTTAGGACAGGATCTCTTGGGTGAGAGAGGAAGTCCGGCCTCCCTCACCTGTCCCTTTACCTCCCAACTGCTGTCACCCGGGCCTTTGCTTTGAATGGTATTTCAGCTCTCGTGCTCGTCTATAAATAGATTCTAAAATTTGAAAACCAGCTGGCCTCATTTTTGGCAAATAATTGTGTGCTTTTTATTCACCATAGAACCAAACTCCAAGGTGGACCGTACCTTTGCTGCCCTAAGGAGAATTGTTCATATATCAGGGCAGAGTTCCCAAACACTTCACCCAGCTGCCCCCAAGGTTACCATCTCACGAAACCATGATAAATTGGTGAAAAGTAAACATTAACATTGCTATCAACTAATCTACAGACTTTATTTGGATTTCACTAGTTTTCCCACTGATGACCTTTTTTGTTCCAGGATCCAATCCTGGGTACATGCATCATTTAATCATCATGTCTCTTTTGACCCCTCTAATATGGAATATTTCCTCAGTCTTTCCTTGTTTCTCATGACCTTGACACTTTTGAAGAATATCGGTCAGGTAGTTTGTAGAACGTCCCTCAATGTGGGTTTTTCTGATATTTTCTCATTATCAGGATGGGGTTATGGGCAGAGGGAAAAATACCACAGAGGTGAGGTACTCTTCTCATTGCCTCATATGATGCTATCGACACCTGACTTATTGCTGGTGATGTTAACCTTGATCCTCTGGTCAAGGTGGTGCAGTTTTCCCCACTGCAGAGTCACCATCCTTCCCCTCCCCAAACTCTAGTCATCAGGAGCCAGTTACCAAATTCAGGCTACGCTGGATGGGGGAGGGTTAAGCTCCACCTCCTAGAGGTCCTTCTAGGAGGACCTGGTGAAGAAATTTGTGGACATATGTTAAAACCACAGTAATTAATAAATATTCTGGGGGAGATACTTTGAGGCAATGTAAGTATCCTGTTTCTCCTTAAAGTTTCGACCACTGACGAGCATTCTTGAGCAGATCTTGGCCTCAGCAATCATCACTGTGGAGTTCTGGTGGTGACTTCCTAGTTCCCGTCTTTCTTTTACAATTTTTATTTGGAATTCTTCTTTAAGGAAGATTTGTCACTTCTGAATAAATATATTTACTTATTAAACTTATGTATTCATTGTGTAAATGTATTTATTCAGTCATTTGAGATATCAATATGGACTCATGGATATTTATCTTATTTCTTATGTTATAATTCAATACTGTGGTTGTTTACTTTGTTGCTCAAATTGTTCTTTCTTTAGCCACTTGGCTCCTGTGTCTCTTTAACACAGTGTTTTCCCATCAACTCC
>NW_020173040.1:3402728-3409367 GCF_003031525.2 Neophocaena asiaeorientalis asiaeorientalis
AGATGCTTCAGGCTCATCTTACATTTTCCCTGCCCCAGCCCTGTTATCAGCCATTTATCCTTTTCTTGGAGAGGGGCATTAGAAACCACAGTCTGGGTGCTAGTTACTAATGAGGTGTCATTGCTTCTAGGCCATCTTAGGGGACAGAACTAGGAAATAAATGTATAGTCAGTTCTCAGTATTTGGGATAGTTTTGTTTTATAAAGCTGCCCTGAACACTGGATTGATAAACTCTGAACCATTGCTTCTGGGGGAAATTCAGGGTTAGGTTCCTGAGGCCATGGCCACATTTTTGTCAACCAATCAATACATAACCGTGTGTTATGTGTGTTTCTGTTTAAAGGCATCTTATTTAACATGTATTGTTGATTCATTTTTTTATCAACTCCCACATCAAAACAGTACTTTATTTTGTAAATTTTGACCCATTATTACTCCCATGTTAATGGTCTCTTTAGCTCTCAAGTGTACAAGGTGAAGATAAAATTTAGTTCAATGGGGTTTCACCTGGAGAATTAATATTGAAGTCACAACCCACAGCACTGTGACCCAGGCCTAAATGACACACGCATTTTCTCTGTAAGGCACATCACAGCCTTCTTTTTTTTCTATTATTTTTTTTTGCGGTACGCGGGCCTCTCACTGTTGTGGCCTCTCCCATTGCGGAGCACAGGCTCCGGACGCACAGGCTCAGCGGCCATGGCTCACGGGACTAGCCGCTCCGCGGCATGTGGGATCTTCCCGGACCGGGGCAAGAACCGTGTCCCCTACATCGGCAGGTGGACTCTCAACCACTGCACCACCAGGGAAGCCCCCATCACAGCCTTCTTGCACTTAGGACACTAGATGGCCCTTCTGAACTATGCTTGGGGGCCATTTTGAACAGTGAAATCACCAACCAAAAACACAAAAAATGCAAAAACCATGGCACTAAGTAGATGGTGAAAAGGACACTTGTTTACAGAATGAGCTGAAACACAAAGGCAGAGCCTTGTTTGACCTCAGCTGGGAACCTCAGCTGGGACCTTGTGCATCGGGCCACTCAAATTATCTGATGCTCTGTGCACATGTGGGACTGCAAGTGGCTATGAAAGCACCTTGAGTCTTGATTTGGGGGTTACAAATAAATTTTAGGGGGTGAGTGAATTTGCAGATATGGAATCTGCAAACCATGAGGGATGACTATAAGTATATTAACCCAGATGTAACATTTCTGTATTTCTGTGTTTATCTATGTGTATCAGTCTGTGTCTGTCTCTCTTAAGCTAAACTGAGTTTGTTCATACTGATATTTCCAACTGTAGCCCAGCCTCACAGCGTTCAATCTAGGTTTCAATCCCCCCTTACTTATTTGTATCTTATTTCTCTGGCTCATTAAATCCCTTTCCTCGAATAAAGTCCCCCATTTTTTATTTTGGTGACAGCAATTCATTGAAGAGGTCAGTTGACCTGTAGACACACATTCTGGGTGTGTCTCGTTGCCTCCTCAGGGTGCTGTTTGGCCTGTTCCTCTATCTCATGAAATGCATTCGAATCTTCCAAGTCCGTTTTACCCTGCAGGCGGGTTGCCTCTGTGATCTTTATAAGGGGGGCCCTCGTAGGGGTGGGACTGTGTGAGGCTCTCCCCTTCATTATGTCTGTAATCTCACTGCTGCCCATGGGGCTGTGGGCTGTCATTTCCCTTTATTTACTTATTTATTTTTTGGCTGCGTTGGGTCTTTGTTGCTGCATGTGGGCTTTCTCTAGTTGCAGCAAGGGGGGCTACTCTTTGCTGTGGTGCGCGGGCTTCTATTGTGGTGGCTTCTCTTGTTGCGGAGCACAGGCTTCAGTAGCTGTAGCACGTGGGCTCAGCAGTTGCAGCCCGTGGGCCCTAGAGCATGTGGGCTCAGTAGTTGCGGCACGTGGGCTCAGTAGTCGTGGCTCGCGGGCTCTAGAGCGCAGGCTCAGTAGTTGTGGCACATGGACTTAGTTGCTCTGCAGCATGTGGGATCTTCCCAGACCAGGGATCAAATCCATGTCCCCTGCATTGGCAGGTGGATTCTTAACCACTGCACCACCAGGGAATTCCTGTCATCTCCCTTTTCAAAGGTGAAAACACCAAGTTCAGCTTGTTATGTGTACATCTATACAGATGCTCAAGGCCAGATCAGGGTTTGGATCCAGGTCTGCTGTGTTCAAGGCTGTACTGATCCCGGTGTCCAGCTCTGCTCTTAGAGCTTCTGAGTTTGACTCTCCAGGACGGGGCCTTGGCAGCTGTATTTTTGACTTGCTGGCTAGGGGACTCTGGCTTTTAAATTTTGTATTGAATTCTTGTTGACTTTCACTCCTTGTTCCTACTTAAGTAACTGACATGTTCCCGCATGCTGAGGCTGGGGCTAAGATGACACCCAGGGGTTGTGGCCACGGGAGTGTTTTTAGGGTAGATGTTCAGGGCTGGATGGGGGGTGAGTTCTCGGTCACTCAGGAAGACACCACTTTTCTCACTCAAGAGCCACAGTCTTGGGGGGAACTATCTTATTTGAAAATATTCTGGGAATTCATCTCTTTGCTGCCAACACCAATGTGATTTGCAGTTATTTTGGAAATCCAAGCACATTTTATCTAACCTACAGGCACTAATGAAGAGCTGATGAGCCACTGGTTCAAATAAATGATTACAGTCAGCAAGAGAAGTGCAAACAGGACCCTGATGAGTGATAATCAGGAGCAAGAGGAAGGGGTGATCTTATTAATTATCCAAACTCTAAATCTAGCTCCAGAATTTTGAATAATAAAAGAAATTAGAGCTGGAATGTTATGTAAAGTGCTCAGTTACTCTTAAAACAGGCCACCTGATAGAGAAGACTGTGTCTGTAGGACATCCTTCAACATTTATTTATTTTTGTGTTTAGAACTGGTTACTCATCTCCTCTTAGAATCCAAATAATCAGTTTATTTTAGTAATTTTAACATTTACTTATTTAATTTTTATATTTTACTGTGAGTTGCAAAAACACTGCAATTATGGTTTCTTTCTTAAATCTGGGCCTTTGGCTCACATGCTCAGGAAAGAAAGTTTGACAGTTCCCCACAGATGTCAGGCTTTGAGAACTCATCGTGGACTGGAAAGAGCCCCCAGTTTCTTTCAATGAGCTGATTTCCCACTGGCCTCTTGCATGGATTGGAGATGCTGAGAACTTGGAGGACAAGCCAGGGATATCTTCCTGAGCTTCAGTTTGGGACAGTTAATGAAGCAGAATATGAAAGACAACTCAAGATTAAAACAAGGTTTTAGTGATTTTTTTTATATGCCTGGCCCCCAGATCCTGTCAGTTTACTCCCTTCCAGCCTTCTGAGTCCTTGGAAAGCTTTACAGTCAGCAGGGAAAACAAGGTGAATTTGACTGAAATTTTGTCTAAAGATTCGGTATGTACTGAAGTAGTATGTTTTAAAATATACATTATGGGAAATCCATCTCATAATGTTACAAATATGTTTGAAAAATATTTTCTACCAAGTAATTATTACTTAAACTAGTGGATAAGCCATGCACTGGTTCAGTTTAACAATTCAGCGTTGAAATCATTGTTTCCTTGTATTTTGACTCTAACTTCTGGATTCATTTAATTTAAGAGCATCCTAATATTGTCAAGTAAAACCGATCTGTTTTCAAAATTTTCTCTATACTGGGCAACCAAAATGAAACTTAGAGGTCAATTATCTTCCCGGGCTGATGTGACTTTGGCTGTCCTGTATAATCCCATTTTCCAATCTCAGTGTTCTCTTGATTGAATCTATAATAAATATTTAAAATTTGAACTTATAAAATAAATCTCTGCTAACAAAACACCTGTTTTAAATATTGGATTCCGCATAGGAGTTTCTCTGGAGAATAAAATTCTTTTAAAGCTTAAAAGCTGCTGACCCCAAGTCCTTGTCCCCTGGAGGCTATCTGCCCGCACTTCCTCGCGATGACCGCGGTGGTTCTCTGCCTATACAGATGCACATAGACAAGACCCGTGGAATACTGCTGACATAGAAAAGATGATTTGATTATGTGACACGTGAATCAAACAGGGACGTGTTTCTTCTCCACGTGAAGGTCAGGTGTTTTACAGTGTGATTCCTGTGCATGAACAGAAAATGACAGATGGCGAGACCTGCAGCATCTGAACTCCTGTCCCATGGAATGGTGGGAAATTCACATGTTCTCACTCTGAGTGAGATGACCAGCTGGACCGGTTCCATGGACCTGAGTGTTCTTAGCCCAGGGCCTGGATCTAGCTTTGTCACCATTGTCCTGTCTACTACATTGGTTGCCTCATCAATAACAAAGTGTTTTATAACACATATATATTTTTTAAAAACCACATTATCTTGAAAGAAGCTGAGTGAGCGCCTTATTTTTATGTCTGCCCTTCCTCTCCTCCTGTAAGGTAGCTTGATCAGAACCAAAGGACAATTTCTAAAACTGTCCTATAAAGATGCTCTGAAGGCGTGGGTAATTTTTATCATCTAAAAAAAAAAAGAAAGAAAGAAAGAAAACGATGATATTGACAAACATAAAAGTTAAACAAGCAGTACTGGAAACTTGCCCCAAGCACCATCCAGGATGTGCTACCTTGGGACAACGTGCTTTTTGCTTTTTCCTGGGAGTGCCAAGTTGATGTACCCAAATCTGGGTCTGGCTGCATCTGTGGGTTTTTGAGGAGCTGGGGTATCCTCCCTTGAAATTTGCATTATTCCTCTCTCTTCGAGGACTTGGAATTGGCAAGTTCACTCCTACCCTGGAAATTTCTGGTGAGCAGACGGGCTACAGATCTCTGAGTTCACGGTTTTGCTGGCTTGAAGATACAACACTAGTGGATTATGGCTCCTGGCTTAATTAGATTCCACAGACTATTTTTAAAAGATTGTGTTCAGTGATCTTTTTTTTTCCGTGAAGAAGTATCTTTGATTTTTAAAATAGTTTTAATTCCTAAATTACTATACAGTAAAATTGACTGTATAGTTCAATGAATTTTAACACATGGGGCTTACAGTTCCCTGAATTTTGACACATGCATGTCTTACATGTGCTGGAATACAGAATCGTTCCATCACCCCAGAAAACACCCTTATCCTGTATAGACGAACCTCTCCCAACCGCTAGGTGCTGGCAACCACTGATCTGCTCTTTATCCCTGTAGTTTTGTCTTTCACAGACAGTCATGTAAATGGACTCCTACAGCATGTAAGCTTTTGAGATTGGATTCATCTGCTCAGCATAGAGCCTTGGAGGTCTATCCAGATTGTTACTGTATAAATAGTTCCTTTCTTTGTTTACTGAGTAGTATCCCATTGTATGAATGTACCTGTTTGTCCACTCATCCATGGAAAGACATTTGGGTTGTTTCCAGTTTTTTTGTTTTTTTTTTTGACAATCAGGAACAGTGTTGCTATAAACATTAGTGTACAAGTTTTTCTGTGAACACGTGTCCATTTCTCTAGGGTACGTATTCAGGAGTGGGCTTGCTGGTCAAGATATGTTAAACAAATGAGTAAAATAATTCCCGCAAATGTCAAAGGCCATCTCCCCTCAAAAGGAAAATGGGGGGAAGTCGCTGAAAGGAGAAAACACAGGTTTGTCAAGCAGGGAGGAGCAAATAGGGAGAAAGTAGGGAAGAGTAAAACCAGCCGTTCAGTCCCCTAGACGCCGCAGGCCACATCTAAAGTGTGGCGGCAGGAAACAAAAGTGTCCCCGAGTTGAGAGCAGTTTCTCAACCTTAGTCACATCTGAGATTCCCTGGACGCCATGAACTCCCACTTTGAGAAACCCAGTCTTGGAGTCTCGTGACAGCTGGCCCATGTCTGCTGTGCTGTCGTGTTGATCTCATACCAGAATCCCACTGTGAAAAGTTCATCTGCAACACAAGCCTTTTTTGTGGTGTGAGACACGGTTCGTCCCACTTGAGGCCTTGCAATGCTATGGAAGTAATTCAGTCACTGATGCTTCAGGTCGAGCCCACTGAAGCAGGACTCTTGTCTTCTTAGCTGTTTGCTCGCAGCGTGTGGATGCGTCTCTGTGCATCTGGGTGCTTGTAACTGACAGCCTGGGGTCCTCTCAGGGACGTTGAACCTGACTTATGATCCATGGCACAGCTTTGGGTTCGCATGGGGCGCTGAACAGGTGGGGGCATGTGGATAAAAGGCCAGAACGTGCGTTTTTAACTATGTGACAAGGAAGAAGATTTATACCATTAAATAAATTGGCCTCTGTGGATATGTGAACGAATGTGAGCAGCCTGAAGAGAGAAGCATGGGTACATGATCACTGGCATTTAGGACTTCTAAGGGCAAAGGAGATCTTTGATTATTAGTTCAAAGAAGAAATGAACATCAAAGGGGAAAGGGGCGGCTGTGATCCTTCCGAGGCAGGAATTAATTTCATGATTAGATTCTGGTCACTCACTGCCATGCAAATGCACCCAAAGGCCCAGTTCTGAGGGGGAGAGAGACACGCACCAGGATGATGTTGGGGAGGACATAGCCACCAGTGCTGGGGCCGGGGGGTTCCAACAGTTGGAGGGCTGGAGGCGCCACCACCCAGGGGGCCTGGCCTGGGGAGCTGGGGGCGTGACTGAGCCTGGTTTATAGATGGGGTGGGGGGTGGGAGGCAGG
>NW_020173040.1:3409394-3432307 GCF_003031525.2 Neophocaena asiaeorientalis asiaeorientalis
TGAGTCCAGGCCCGCAGGGATGCCTGGGGGCTCCTCCCAGCAGTGTGGATCGAGGGCCTGCGGGTGCTGCGGCTGGCAGCTGGGAGTACAGGAGACAGGGAGGGCGAGGCTGGGATGGAGCAGGCCCCCCGTGCTCTTTCCAGCCCATTTGCACGGGGCCTTGCTGTGGTGATTCCTGCAGCCTTGGTCAGCAGCTGTCCCCGAGGCCTGCTGTGTGTGCCGGGGACTAGGGGTCCTGGCTCTAGTGGAGTTTACAGTTGAGGGGGAGAGGGTCAGGCAGAGACCCCTCACCCAGGTGTAAGGAAGTACAGACGAGGACGATGACACTAGAGCAGTTTTTCGGGAGAACCTCCTGGGGGAAATGAGGTTTAAGAAGAGACCAGGGTGGTGAAGAGGCGTGGGGGGAGAGGAGACCCGGGGGCAGAGCATCCTAGGCAGGACAGATGAGCAACTGAAATTCAAACTGGAAACCCGTGCAAGAGCCGTGGCACAGTCGTTGTGATTGGGGGACAGACGGAGGAATGGGGTGGCTGGTCAAGTGCAGGGGGAGGGCCAGGGCTCAGGGCTGGAGGTGGGTTTTATTCTCATTGCAAAAAATTCCCATGTCGGTTATAAACAGCAGTGAATGTACAGGAATTATTTCGAGTCGACAGAAGTCTTTAATTTAGAATTAGGGTTGACTCATTGAGAAAACATGTCATTGATTTCATATTTAACACCATCCACTCTGCTCCTAACTTGAAGCTAGGTGCGTTTGGCCATGATACTACGGTATATTATGGCCAGAGAGCCATTTCCGAGCAACAAAGGATGAAGTCTCCTGCAATTTGTCATTGTTTTTCTAACTATCCGAATAGCCTGTTCACATTGAAAGAAAATGCAAATGCGTCGGTACTCCCATTATTTCAGACCTCCTAATCAGACTGGTCTGTGTTCATTTCATTAATTTGACGAATAGAAAATGAGGATTCTCAGACCTGGAGTGAGAGGAAAATGGATTGATCTCTGCTTCCACCTCCCACTCCTTGCCCTTATAAATATTGCAATATAATTTTTTTCCTGTGAAAATAAGCTTATACGATTTATTTTGCTTTTTAATTTATTTACTGATTTTCCTCAGGCTGTGCTCCATATACACTGCTCCTGGAGATGCCAGGGATTATAAAATTGTAATCAAACTGATGAATTTACTGTTGCTTAGGCCTAAAAATAGTTTTAACAAAAATGGTTATATATAGATTATATAAATTTTGGGGAAGGGTTCCACAGAGTAACTTTTACTTTGCGGGTTACATTTTTGTTAAAGGTGTGCCTGTACAATCTTTCTGGGGCGAGTGATGGAAATATGCTGTTAGGAGAATGATTCCAGGCTGCATCCAGCAGTTGTAAAAGATTCAGGATGACCCATAGGTGCCCCCACAAGTAGACCTGATTTGTAAACATTTAGATTCATTAAAAAGATGAGGTATTTGGAATTCTTTACTTATGAAAGACTGCTTCATCACAATAAAGCCATACCGGCAGGGGTCAGAGTGGCTGAGCAGGAGGGAGAGTTGTGTGCTGGTCCGGAACACGGATGCTGGAGCCGATGGCCTGGGTTCACATGCTGGCTCCCCTGCTACCAGCCATGTGGCCGTAGTGTAAGTCTGGCCACTCAGACCTCTGTGTTTTTCTCCTGAGATCACAACAGTCCCTCCCGCCTCAGATCCCTGTGGAGGTTAAACAAGCACAGTTCAGGCACATCATAAGCACCCATAACTCTAAGCTGTAATTTGTGCTTCTGGAACGGGGCATATTCGGGGACAGAAGAAGCCAACTCTGCCTGATTCGAGCAAAAAGGGAGTTACTGGAAGGACTTGGGGAGGGTGGGAGCTCCTAGGAGCAGTGCCAATAAGACCAGGAACAGGGCAGCCCTGGCGTCTCCTAGCACAGAGTCATCAGACACTGCCCGTTTCGTTTCCCAAGACTCAGAGTGGGTCCTTGGCTATTTTGCAGGAGGTGGTGACCTCCAGGATCATTAAAGCCTGGTCAGATCAGGCCCGGTTGTGCAGTGATCCTTCCTTCCTCCTTCACTCCCTCATCCACCCGCCCATCCACCCATACATCTACTGTCACACACGTCCATCCATCCATCACCCTTCCATCCATCTACTCACCCATCCACCCTTTCATCCATCCGTCCATCTATCCATCTACCCATCTACCCATCCACCCTTCCATCCATCTACCCATCTGCCCTTCCATCCATCTACCCTTCCATCCATCCACCCTTCCATCCATCCACACATCCATCCATCCACCCTTCCATCCATCTACCCACCCATCCACCCTTCTATCCATCCACACTTCCATCCATCTAACCACCCATCCACCCTTCCATCCATCCACTCATCCATCCATTCATCCACCCTTCCATCCATCTACCCACACTCTGCCATCCATCCATCCATCCATCCACCCACCCATCCACTCATCCATCCATCCATCCACCCATCCATCCACCCTTTCATCCATCCATCCATCCATCCACCCTTCCATCCATCTACTCACCCATCCACCTCTCCATCCATCCATCCACCCTTCCATCCATCTATCCATCCATCCACCCTTCCATCCATCTACTCACCCATCCACCCTTCCATCCATCCATCCATGCATCCATGCATCCACGCATCCACAATGATCTGAGTCCCTGCTCTGTGAGCCAGGCCCTGTGCTGGGAGCTGGAGATGCAGTGTCGGACAAGACAGACCAGGTCTTTGCCTGGTGGGCTTACATTCTGGAGAAGGGAGACAGGTGATAAATAAGCAAACCATTTCATATGGTGACAGGTGTTGAGAAGGAGATAAAATTGCAGTGCAGTAGATAAGGGCCAGGGCTCTGCTTTGGACTGGGGCTCAGTGAAGGCCTCTCCCTGAGCAGGTGACGTATGAATGGAGATGTGCATGGTGGATGGAGCCTTCTGTCAATGGGGAGATGGAGTCAGGATCTCTGACTCACCCTCTGCTTCTCCCTCTGTTCTGTGTTGTCGAGGTCATCTGGAGGTCTAGTTGGTTGGCCTCACCATCACTTGGATCTAGGGACCTGAGGGACCATGTTGCTGGCCCTGACCTTCGTCTGCCCCGTCCTTGGCCTGGGGAGCCACATCCATCTCTGTGAATCTCTGTGGCTTCCTTGCCAACTCCTGAGCCAGCTTGGGGCCTATTGGAGTGGTCAACACTTTCCCACCTCTTCATTTCCCAGCCTTTTCCCTCGGAATCCATTTCTCCTCAGAGACAGTGTGTCCATGGTGGTTGGGGTCCATGAGCCAGAGGAAGTATGGGCTAAGTAGGACTTGAGAGTCTGTGCAGGTGGGTGTTCAGGCCTTACATCAGGCATGAGCGTCTCATGCAGCCCGGCTGATTTGCGTGACCCCCTCATTCTGGCTCTTTTCATTGGGTCTCCTTCCCTCACCCCTCAGCCCCAGTCATGGAGGTGCCCTCATCTGGGCTGGGCTTGGGTATCGCTGAGTCCTGTTGGCATTCTGTAGCTGATTCCTTGCTTACTTCTCAGGAAATACAGTTTCAGATCTTTGCTGTCTGTCGGTTTCAACCACAAACTGCTTCGTCCCTCCCACCAGTTCTTGTCAGAATCGGGACAGAGGGGAGGAAGGGCTGAAACCAACGAAGGTGACATTTTTAATGGGTTAAATGTGATATAGAATCTACATACAAATATAAAATCCCAGATTTCACATAGGAACCCACATCCAAAAAGTAAACCTTAACAGAGCAAGCACAGGGGAGAGGAGACGATTGTTTTGGCAGTTAACGTGAAAATAGATCCAGGCATGCCCGTTGAGAGCAAATTTGGTGTGAGCTGGTGTGACCAGCCACCTGACAAATCTTAGATTCCTTTCATAATCCTGGTGCATCTCTGTGCAGTGGAAGTTGTGGCATGTGGTTCTGATGACCCATGACTCTCTTTAAAACTTTTTATTTGGCAAGCGTTCAGGATGGCTGACAGCTCCATTTTTGTGTTTCATGGTTTCTAAATGTGATGCTGTTTCTTGACATTTTCATTGCACTAACGTTTATATCAGCTGATGAATGGCAGCCCAGGAAACTCCCACGTTATAAAATCTGTCAATTCTGTGTGCTGTTTATAATAAATAGTGACACATCTGGAATATGGGCATGGACTGAGAACCTGGCTATTGAAAATTCTGTTTCCTAATAACATGTTTAACAGTTCCGAAATTTCACTTTTTTCCTTTTGGTAAAAAAGCTTAAGAGAAATGAAAAAGTGAAAATGGAAGTATATTTTCTGAGTGTACGAGAGTCCAGCTGTCTAAAGTTTAGTGTGAAAGCCCTGAGAAGGAATGTGCAGGGCTCACCATGGGGGGCTCGTCTTGATTTCGTTGTGGAAAGGACTTCTAGTGACCCTACAAACATCACACACAGCCCAGGTTTTTGGTTTGATTATTATTTTACTCCACTGACTCTTTTTTTTAATTTTTAAAATTGAAGTATATTTTCTGCTGTACAGCAAAGTGACTCAGTTATACACATATATACACACATATATAATATTCTTTTCCATTATAGTTTATCCCAGGATCTTGAATATAGTCCCCTGTGCTATACAGTAGGACCTTGTTGTTTATCCATCCTATATGTAATAGTTTGCATCTTCCACTGACTCGTAAACATGTCTTTTTTCTCATTTGATATCTCACTTAAAAGTTAATTCTTATAATAAGTAGGTTAGGTGCATATTGCAGTATTTTATCTTAATAAGTCCCCAGGGAGTATTCTGCTTATATTATGATCAGTTTATTCATCATGGTGTCAGTTTTGCACTTTTAAGGTGAAGAGGGCTCAGAGAGTGTCCTGAAAGAACAGGTTCCAATGACGGTGTAGTGCTTCTCGCTCTGTGTTCTGTTGGTTCTTGTGAAGCGTTCAGATCCCTGGGTATGTGGGCAGAACGACACCCCTACCCCCCATGGTGTCCTGTCCTAATCCCTAGAACCCGTGAAAATGTTACCTGACACGGCAGAAGAAGCTCTGCAGACGCGAGTAAGTTATGGATTTTGAAACGGGGAGGTTTATCCTGGAGTATCGGGGCGGGGGGGGGGGGGCAGTGTCATCACAAGGGTCCTGAGAGGGGAAAGAGGGAGGAGGGTGAGGATGGGAGCAGAAGTGGGAGCGGGTGGCCCCCGAAGCTGGACGAGCCGAGCGCGGATTCTCCCCTGCAGCCTCTGGAAGGCAGGCGGCCCCATTGCCCCGTTTTGGGCTTCACGCCTCCAGAATGGTGCGGTGATTCGCTTGTGTGTTTTCAGCCTCTAGGTTTGTGGTGATTGGTTACAGCAGCCAGAGGAACAGATCGATTGGGCCCCATCTCAGGAACCCCCAATTAGACAGTCTGAAGGTCAGGGCTCAGGTGGTCTGCCTTTCCATCCCCAGCCCCCGACCCTGGGAGTCTCATGACTGGGGGGTAGGGAAAGTGCTTTGCTCACATTTATTTCAAAGTAGCTGCGGGATAATGATTTAGGCCTAAAGAGAATGGAAACATGGGAAGAACCACAGTTAATATCACACAGAGTGCTTATAGAGACATAGAGATACTTGGAAGTACAGCAGAAAAGTCAAGTTTGCTTTCAGTGTAACCAAATGAATCACACAGGGTCAAAGAACAAGAAACAAAGCCCCGCTGCAGTGTGAGGGTCCATCCTGCCATCCCTCCTGGGCGCTGCACGTCCACAGGTTTCTTCCGCCTCCCAGGCTGCTCACTCCCAGGGCAGCAGCTGCCAGAGCCCTGGGGCTGGTCCTGACACCATGGTTCTCCTGTGCTTCTGTGTGACAGGCGTGGCCTCTCCTCCTGGAATCACCCCAACTGCTTGGTGCTCAGATGCAGGGCGTTTTGAAGCAAGTATTAGTATTTAGGGCATATCATGTACTAATGTCAGGAAGCCTCTGGGGTCAGTGGCACACAGTGAAACAGAGATGTGGAAGGAAACTTCATACCAGCTCCGACACATGACCTCAGCGAGATCTAAAAGGAAGTCACATTGCAGAAGAAGGGCGTGAAATGTAGTGTCTGCAGACAGGACATGAAAATGTTCCCATGAGCAGACCTGGATGAGTGAGTTAGACCAGAGGAGGATCCCTTTGGGATAAAGGTGGGGGAGTTGGGAGAGAAAAGCTAAGGGACATGGAGAATAGATGCCAGACACTGGGTGGGCAGATAGTAGGTATTTCAGTTTTGATTTTTTCTGAATCAGTGATTAAAAAAACAAAAGATAAGCATGAGATAAGAAAAAACCATCCACTTTCACAGGAAAGAGAATCACACTGATCCTAGGTTCTAACCCTCAAAACCCAGTACAGCAGTAATTAACACAGCATTGTAAATCAACTATAGTTCAATAAATTAAATAATAATTTAAAAAACCAAAAACCCAATGCTAGGAGGTGATGCAGCAACATTTATATGTTTTAGAAGGAATAAGACTATTAAGCTAGGTTGCTGTAGGCTCTCTATACGCAAAATTTCTAAGCTTATTCACATAAATGGGCAAATAATAGTTATCTTTGGAAATATAGATTCATAGTCTCTGCTTTCCATTTCTGAAAGAAGAAATTACTTGGCATGCATAAGCCAAATGAAAAAAGAAGTTATCAATAAAAGATGTCAAAAGATGAGAAACATTGGTATGAATAATGCAGCAGTAAACAATTAAACAAATAAAATATAAAATTAGGTTTGAGTAGTTGTGGTTGTTTAATAAAATCTGGGAGGTCAGGTGGAGTAGAAAATCTTGCCATCTTGCATAGAGCCTATAAGTATATGTGCCATTGATATACATGTTCTAGGTATGTATTTTCAAGTAGGTATTTAAAATTTTGAATAGAAAAGAAATGTGTAATTTTCAAATGATTAGAACAAGGAAATAAACAAATAGAAAAGTTGGCCAAAATAGCAAAAGACAGGAAAGTTAGAAAAACAAAAGATAAAAAAATAATAAACAAGCATAAAAATAAGACAGCAAGGGGAAACATCAGATTGTCAGCTATCCCAATAAATGCAAGTTGCTTAAATTCCCCTAGTAAAAGACAGTGCTTTGGATTGGGACAAAAAGCAAAATTCAGATAGATGCTATTGACCAAAAACATGCTTAAAATAACAGACCAAAGCATCTGCGAAGAGCTATTATCTCACAAGGGCCAGGAAAAAGAAAGTAGGGCTATCATTATAAGATCAAACCGAATGCAGTACAAAAATAATTCTAAACAGAATAAAGAGGATTTAAAACTATTAATAAAGGTGTAGTCATCATCAGAGATATTTGGAAATATGTTATCTGGTGGGTTTTGATGGCAGAAATAGAATGTGCGGTAGAATGAGAAGAATGAGACAGCCCATCGTTGGAGGATTGGTGTCCATAGATGTCCACAATATACTTCTAAATGAAAAGCTGTGTACTCTGAGCGAAGTCTTTATTAAAAAAAAAAAATCAAATGAACTTTGTGAATAGAAACAAGTCGAGGTACAAATATGCTTTACATGTTGCCATTGGTTTATCTCTGTGTGCGGTAGTATGGGTAAATTCTATTTTTTCCTCTGTATGCTTTTTCATATTATCTAAATTTAGCAACACGAGTGTGTATTATTTATATAGTCAGAGAAAGGGTTTTCAATTTTGAAAAGAAAAAACACTTTACCTTATCTCTCTCTGAATTCCCACTATAATTTCCTATGCCAGCATTCCCTGTATAGCGTGTGCAGTGCAAGACTGGTTATGCACAATGTTAAATGTGTATTTTGAATTAAAAAAAGATTCCAAGGTCACATTTGGAGAAGGCCCGGTTATTCAGGGTTGAACTGTTTCCTGCGCTATGTATTATTATGTATATTATGTATTTGTTGTGCTGATGTACCCTGTGACTCTTTGTGAGAGGGATATATATACTATGTCATGTTTTCAGACCTCATTGATTTATATGTGTGCCTTGAGAAACTATTGATAGTCTTCTGTGGAAAACAGCCTGAAACCCTCTCAACTACCACAGAATTTTTCATTTGATTATGTATCTCAGATTCCTTCCAGCTCCCCCCACCCGCAAGATCTAGTATAATTGGCTGGCACCTGTATCAGTTCTTTTGGCCAAGATGTCCCAAGCCCTCCCCAAACTTTCTTCTAATTTCTGCAGGTTACGGGCTCCATTGTCCCAAATCCCTACCCTCAGGGGCTGTCTCGGCACCGCCCTGTCTTATCCAAATCTGACACTCAAAACCTTTGTGAGTCCTTGTCACCTTCCCTCCACCCCAGTCTAGCCCTACAAAAGCATCTTTTCTGAAGCATCCAAAAACAAATGTACTAATGACTTTGTACGGAGACGGTGGTGGGTGGGGGATTTTCCTTGCACAGCCAAGAGCCTGCAGCTCTCAACACGATTGCCCTCTAGAGTTCTTCGGCCTTATGGCCACCAGAGATCTTTCTTATTCTTCCCTCATTTAATATACAAACTTGCCAGCTTTATCCACCCTAAACTCCTGGATTATACTCTGCTTTCCCCTCATTTCAGATCCAAGAATTGAACACTTCTTTTCTCTCTATAATTCAGGGACTTTCGCTCGGCCCCAGCATCCCCTCTCAGGGTGGTTAAAACCCCTTGAGAGGCAGGAGAGAAGGTCCGTGGGGTCCTTACCCTGGGTGAGCAGTCACTTGCTCAGAGCCATTCAGCTGGCGGGTCCTCGTTTTGAGTTATTTTCTGGGGCTCCACTGTCAGCATCTGGAATGATGTTGGCTGCTGTCCAGTACTTAGAGTCTGTTGATCATAAAATAATCATTGAAGAAATTAACTGATCTTAATCTCTTTGGTGTTTTGTGGGTAGAAACATCAGATTGTATTTCCCCATGGTACCATGAAAAATGGGGAGATTTCGGAGTTTTGCCATAACAGGATAGTTTAAACACTTTCAAATTAAAAAAAAAGTAAAAGGATCAGCTGTTTTCTCACAGGCATTAGAGATGCTGGTATTACTTGTGGTTTGAAATTAATAATTCAAGTTTTATATTACTGAAAAGAAAAATATTCATGTCTCTTTTTAAAATTAATTTTTATGTTGCCTAATAAAATAAGGACACAGTTTTAAAAGTCAAATAACAATAGGAAAGCCCAGCAGTTCCTTGCCCTAACCTGCCCTGAGGCAATTACTTTTGATTTTTTTTTAGGTTTTTTTCTGGATATCACATCTCCACATTTCTACATGGGATGCAGATCCTGCGCTCTTCAATTCATCAGTTTAGGTATCATTATGGCAGTGAAGATTTTTAGCTTTTTACCTCACTGCCCCCTCTGCTTCCCTTTCCTTACCCTCCAGAGTGGGTATATTACAAATTTAGTTTAGTCAGTGTTTGGGTTTACATTACCATGCATATGCAAATATTATTCACAGCAGAGCTGTGTAGTGTATTACGATTGTTGCCTAGCTAACTTTTTGTTTTCCTGAAGTTGATACTTGCCTTGCTTTTTCATTTTCTTAATCGTTCTCTTGCCATAGCCTCCCAGTACAGTTTTGCACAAAGTCAGTTCCAGCAGATAATCTCTCTGTTCCGTTTTTCTTCTCAGATTCCTCACTCTTTTCTCTTGGGTTGATGACTCTCTAAGCCTGCTGCACAGTGGTCATCCTGGACACTCCCTTTGCTGTGATATTTGGAATCCTATTTGCCCATTTTTGTGGATCTCAAGTCTTCCTCATTCTGGCTCTGCATCCTCATTGTCATGGAGCACATCCTGTGTTTCATCTAATGAGATGCTGCAATGGCAGAGGGCATGGCCTCAACATGCCTTCTCTTGGCTTACTCTGCTACCATGTGAATTGGAGGTGCTCAGTCCCCACACCACAGATCTTTTGTTTTAGCCTTTTCAGGGGAGAAACCTCTAGAATTCTGGTGGAGTAAAGGGAGGGGAATCTAGGGATTTAAATTTTTTCAAGTGGTTTGCCCAATTTTCCTTTCTTATTTCAGCAACCCCCCTTCTCAATTGTTACATAAATGGCCAAAGATGGCCTCTGTGCATTGGGCCCTAGGTTATTTATTTCTTCACCGTGGGTTGAGACCTGTTCAGTCGAAAGCTTGCTGGTTCCAAACTCAAATTTTTACACATCCAGTTATCTCTTTTTTAAAATAAATTTATTGATTTATTTTTGGCTACATTGAGTCTTCATCACTGCACACAGGCTTTCTCTAGTTGTGGCGAGTGGGGGCTACTCTTCATTGTGGTGCGAGGGCTTCTCATTGCAGTGGCTTCTCTTGTTGCGGAGCACAGGCTCTAGGCGCACGGGCTTCAGTAATTGTGGCTTGCGGGCTCTAGAGAGCAGGCTCAGTAGCTGTGGCGCACGGGCTTAGTTGCTCCGCAGCATGTGGTATCTTCCCGGACCAGGGCTCGAAGCATACTCTGCAAAACCTCCCCCAGCTTCTGCTGGTCATTGATAAGATCAGGCCTTATGGTTATAAGACCCCAAGCCGCAGCTGCCCTTTGGACCTCTCTGACCCAGAGACTCCCCACCGTGCTGCTGAGTGACCCCATCTGAAGGTGCAAGCCCCTCTCCAACACTCCTCTACCTCCAGCCTCACTCTCCTCCCTTCTGGATGGTGTCCCCTGGCCTTAAGCCCCTGAATGGGGTCATGCCGAGGGACTTCGCCTCTCATGCAGCCAGGGGCCACCTGATAAAGTAAAGCTTGTTGTATGTTACTGCTTCTTTTAGCCTATTTCCTCGACCTGCATCAGTTCAGCCCCAGTTCCAGAGATCCTCAGTGAGGCCTGTGCCTGAACCTTCTGGGGGTTCTGAGATGTACACAGGTTGTTCTGTTTTCTCCGCTGCTGCTGCTGCTCTGGGATCCCTTGTTCTCAGTTCTGCTAAATCAGTACCACCTCTCTGTCTCTTTCAGAGCTTCCAAAGTTTGGTTGCAGTCAGTATTCATTCATCCCTTTCATCAGTCTTTATTCCTTCCTGCGTATCTGGGCTTCCCTCTGGATCATTTTCCTTTTGCTTTTCCTAGTGCAGGTTTGCTGGTGACAAATTCTGCTTCGATTGTCTGAAGAAGTCTTAACTTCATCTTCAATTTTTGAATGATGTTTTCTTGGTTATAGAATTCCAGGTTGGCAATTATTTTCTTTCAGGACTTTAAAGGTGGTTTCATCATTTCTGTTAGAAATTGACTTTCAGTCTTTTTGTTACTTCTTTGAAAGTAGCGTGTGTGTGGTCTAAATCCACCCTTTACTGCTTTTCAGATTTTCTCTTTATGTAACCTCTCTCTCTCTCTCTGTAATAAGCCAGCTTGGCTTTGCAAAGCTTCTTGAATAATTTGTGATTTGATATTTTAATTGTTTTGGAAAATTCTCGGCCATTCTCTCTTCCACCCTATTCTCTTTTTCTCTTTCTGGGACTTGAATCACACACGTTAGGCCTTGCATTATGTCCTACTTCTACCTGATACTCTTTTTAATTAATTTTCTCTTTCTGTTTTAGTTTGGGTATTTGTTTTAATTGACCTGTCTTCTAGTTAACTAGTCCTGTCTCCTGTTGTGTCTAATTTGCTGTCAAACCCTTCTTTTGAGTTACTGATTTTGGATATTGGTTTTTTAGTTCTATATTTTCCTCTTTGATTAAAAAAATTTTTTTTTTAATTATTTTTTGGCCATGCCACATGGCATGTGGGATCTTAGTTCCCTGACCAGGGATCGAACCCATGCCCCCTTCAGTGGAAGCATGGAGCCCTAACCACTGCATCACCAGGGAAGTCCCCGATATTTTTAAAGACTGTAATTATCTGGTGAATTCTTCTTCTCATTTATTTTGTTCATATTTTTCCCTGTTTTCCTGGACATAGTAATTGTTTCGAAGTTGGTCGGCTGATTTCATTACCTGGGGGCCATCGCCTTCACCCAGCCAGGATCTGCTGTGTCAGAGCTGGTCTGCAGCCCAGGTGAGCTGCGTCTTGTTCTTCTGAGCTCTGGCCTTTTAGGGTTTCCAGAGGAGAGTCTTTTGTATTCTTTACAGCCCTTCTCTCTGGGGTTTCCAAATTACAATCTTAGTCTTCACTGTGCTTTCAGTGGCTTTTTGTTAAGATTTATATATTTTGCCCTCAGAATTTGAAAAATGTCCCAAGGGGAAAGCCAGCTCTGTGTTTGGACCCCAAGTCTCCACCTGAAGCCATGCCAGGGTTCTCGGGCTCCTGCTTGTGCCTGGAATTGGGCAAAGTCTCTAGGATAAAGGAAGCTGCAGAGGCTGGCTCCCCTCCAGGAGGGAGGGTCTCTCCTTCCTTTAGCTTCTCTGAATTTCATTGCTCTCAACTGCTTCCAAGGAGTTGATTCCCATATTTTGACTCACTTTTCTGGTTGTTCTTGATGCGAACACTGATGTGCTGCTAACCCCTCCATTCTACCTGGAAGACCTGTGCAACCATGACCTGCGCTTAGAGGCATGAATCAAACATTAACTGCATCCCCCTAACTGCCCTAGCCTGTTTGTCTAGGACCTTCATGTAGGTGAGATGTGACCTACCAACACGAGCTGAGTTACGGTGCCTGGAATACTGTGTTGGGGAGGATCCTGAGGTCGCGTGTACCCTCGGCCAGGAGCGGTGCTGCGACAGATAAGGTCTCACTTAGACATGGGAGGGGGTTGCCACCTGTTTGCCTTTCCTGTGTTAGTTGAGCAATTCCACTTCACTACTTGATAGACCTTTAGAGAAAGCCCTTAAAGAAAAGGAAAGTACTTTAAGTTAAGTGCTGCTTTTTTTACATGGAGAGAGCTGGTGAGTAGGAAGTGTGTGATAAAAGCTTAGGTTTCTCGAGTGCTGTTATTAATGTTTTGATAAAATACTGGGCTCTCTGTGCATTTTTGGTTTGCGTAGTGCATAACTTAAGCATTGCAGTAGGCCCCATGGCAGCATGCCGTTAAAATGTGTTCGCTGTAAATCCTGAAAAATGATCCCAGTCATTATCCCAAAATGTTCTAAATTGCTTCTATTCTGACAGTTGTTAGCATGCCACATGTTATTCTGTTCTGATTTTTTGCTGAGCAAAATATAATTGCTTTTATGGAATATAGCTCTGTTGATGCTGTAATCAAATGTTAAAAATAGAACTGCAGAGTTTTGCAGAAAAGGCAGTTGCAGAAGCAGTGAATGCAGGGGTCTTTTTACTCCTGTTCATGACTCTTCTTTTTAGAATTAGAGCTGTTAGAATCAAATCTGAGACGATTTATATGGTAAATAGCCATGAGTTATATCTGCTAGAGAATATATACTACTTATATATTTTACCTACATGAAAGTTTCTTTTCTTTACTCAGATGATTGCAGGTAGGCCTGGAAACTTAAAACAGTCTTACTTCAGTGTGGAATCACTTCTTTGGTACAGCTTTGTGGCTCCTCACTGTGGACTCTTCCATGACATTGGTTAGGCTTCTCAGGGTTGACTTTACAGTTTGCTAGATCTGTTTCCTTGAACAGGTTATTTCACATCTTGGAGACTTGGTTTCTCTGTCTGTAAGAAGGGAAACAGTGTGCACCTCACACTTGATGCTTGGTGAGGTAATCATTGTGAAAGTCTGTTGTCCTTATGGTTCTACGCTGTGAAGCCAGCCAAGTGCTCTCTCTCCCGCTTCCACATGTCCTGGGGCCTTCATTGTTTTAGGAAGTGTAGGCAGAGTTTTAAAAGCTGTGACAAAGTTTGGCAGGAAGAGGGTAAGAGATAGTATGTAAGCAAAGTACTGTGTGAGGGGCTGTGATTGGTGAACCCTGGTCACAGTGTATTAGTATTTTGGAAGTTGTTGATTCTTGTGTAGGGCTTTGGATCAAAAATCCAGAGAAACGGTTTCTTGAAACTGTCACTTGAAAAATAATCTGCTCCATCAGGTAAATGCCTTTCATAAGCTCATAATTCACGAGGCGTTATGGACATAAACCTACATTGAGATAATAGATCCAAGAAGGGGCTATGCTACCAGATGAGTAAACAAAAAGCAGGACCAAGTCAGTGTGCTCATAACGAGTTCATTTATCTTTCATCTTGTTAATAAATAAGTAAAGAGAAAAGATCCAACAGCGTGGTCTGTGAATATATTGCAGAACAGGGAAAAGAGCAGAATCTAGAAGAATCAAAACAGAGTCGTAGTATTCAGATGAGAATTTCAGGAATTCAATCCTCACCAACCTGGAAGAAAACATGGCTTCCAGAAACTGGAAAGGATAGTTCATTTGCTGTTTAATTTTAGACCTTGTTAAATATGGGTGGTAAAATTTCAGGGTGAAATCACTAAAAGCAAAAAAAAGAGACTCTAAATTCTAAATTGGTAGAAATAAATAAATGAAATAAGAAAAATTTCAACCCAAAATAAAAGGCAAGAGAGGAGATGAAAAATATACAAAAAGTGAGGCAAATTTTTAAAAGACAGAAACAAATCCAAATAGTTCAATAATCTCAATACATGTAAACAGAGTAAACTTACTTGTTAAAAGACATACATTGTCAGATCAGATTGAAGATCAAAACTCAGTTACATGCGCCTTCAAGAGACATACCTTCAACACACAGAAGTGGAAAGGTTGAAAGTAAAAGGATATAAAAAAGTAAGCTATCCTGATATTAACCCAAAGAATGTTGGCAGAGCTATTTTAATATCAGACAAAATAGACTTTAAGTTAAAAAGCATTGTTAGCGAGAGGGCCATTACTATACCAGGCAGATACATTTCTATGCTTATATACTTTAATAAAATAACTGCAAAGTATATAAAGAAAAAGATATCAAACTGGAGAGAGAAATTGACCAGTCTTACCATGAAAGGAAGGAAATTTCAACACATAACAATTATTGATAGATCCAAAGCGATCACATTTTCTGACCATAATAAAGTTAGAAATCAATAATTAAAAGATAAGTGGTGCCAACATATTTGGAAATTTAAAAAACATTTTAATAACTCATTAGTCAAAGAAGAAATTATAATGAAAATTAATAGCCTTAAGTACTTAGAAAGAATAGAGACTGGAAACGGATGAACTGAGTGCTCAAGTTAACTTAGAGAATAAATAAATTCAAAGGAAACAAAGTTCAGAACAGAAATTAATGAAATAGAAAGCAAAGCTACAGCAAAGAGAATCTACAAGGCCAAAAGGTGATCCTGTAAAAAGTCTTAACAACATAGACAAATATGGTATGAATGGGCAAGAACAAAAATAAGACACAAAGAACCACTACTGTGAATGAAAAGGAGGATGTAATTACAGATACAGAAGAGATCAAAAAGTTGACAAAACCATGTCCATTTGACAGTTCAGATACAATGGACAAATTCCTAGGTACTCCCTTTAAAGTCAGAACATTTATAAACTATAGTATTAGAAAAAGAGTTTAGCAAGGCAGTTAGCTAGAAAATTAATATACCAAAATCCAATTCTGTCTTTATACTTCAGCAACAGACAAATGTAATTTTTAGAAGGGTATCATTTACAAAAGCACAAAAATAAGGAACCTTAGAAATACACCTAACAAAAGATGTCTGAAACTTGTATGCAGAAAGTTATAAAACTTTATTGATGGACATTAAAGAAGACCTAAATAAATGGAGAAATATACCATATTTATAGAGCTAGGCAGACTCAGTATGTGAAGATGATTTTTTTTTCCAAATTAGATTCAATTTATAATGCAATTTAGTCCATTACAATTCCCAACAGCATCTTTTTTTGTGTGGAGGGGTGGGGGGGAGCTGGGATTTAACAACCTAATTATAAAATTATATGAAAGAACTATTGGCCAATAGAAGTCAGGAGATTCCTGAAGAAGTTTGGGGGATTTATGATAGCAGGTATCAAGCAAGACTCATTCTAAAGTTAGAGAAATTAAGCTTAGGTACAGGAGTAGACCCATCAGTAGGTAAAACCTAACCTTGAAACAGATGTGAGGCTGTGCTGTCTGGTGGAGATTGCTCTGGCCAATCAGGCACAGAGGGGAGGCAGTCCACCATTAATGGTGCTGGAACGACTGGTTATCTATATGGGATAATCAGTTTCAGGTAGTTTAAAGGGCTAGACGTTAAAACTTTTAGAGTAATATGAAAACTGCAAGACAATGCTTTTCCATCACAGAATTAGGAGACTTTTTTTTCAAACAAGACACAAAAATACCAAAACCGAAAAAATGTTTGAAAGATATAACTACCTTTAAATTAAAGGTTTTTTTTAATTGAAAGACATAAAGTAAAAAGACAAGTGGCAGAAGGTACTTGCAGTACACATAACTGATTGTGACTTTGTGTAATGAACTCCCACAAATCAGTAGAAAAAAGCCACAAAACTCAATAGAAAAATGGACAGAATGCTTCAGCAGGCGTTTCACAGAAGTGGACTTGCGTGTGTTCAGTAAGCATGTGAAAAGATTCTCCAGGCAGCGTGATGCCTTGGTGGCCTCCAGGTCGTCAAGCCTCCTTGGGAGAAAAATGGTTTCAACAATTTGAACTAGAGTGTCAGAAGCTGGGGTTGGTGACCGTGGGACTAACGTGGAGACTGAAACTCGTTATCACTGAACCTGTGAAAAAAGTTATTATCAAAAGACATTGAATATGACATAAAAATATAATTACAGTTTGGATCTAAAATCCCAAATTATGTTAACAAAGAATGAGAAGTATGATAGAGTGAAGGATAGATAGCATAATTGTGTTAAAACCTTATCTACTTTGAGAAAACCATATAATTGTGTTAAAACCTTATCTACTTTGAGAAAACCATAATTCAAAAAGAGGCATGTACCACAGTGTTCATTGCAGCACTACTTACAATAGCCAAGACACGGAAGCAGCCTAAATGTCCATTGACAGATGAATGGATAAAGAAGATGTGGCATATGTATACCATGGGCTATTACTCAGCCATAAAAAGAAACGAAATTGAGTTAGTGAGGTGGATGGACCTAGAGTCTGTCATGCAGAGTGAAGTAAGTCAGAAAGAGAAAAACAAATACCGTATGCTAACACATATATATGGAATCTAAAAAAAAAAAAAAAAAAAGTGGTACTGATGAACCTAGTTGCAGGGCAGGAATAAAGACGCAGACATAGATAATGGACTTGAGGACACGGCCTGGGAGGGAGAAGCTCAGCTGAAGTGTGAGAATAGCATTGACATATATACACTACCAAATGTAAAATAGATAGCTAGTGGGAAGCAGCCACATAGCACAGGGAGATCAGCTTGGTGCTTGTGACCACCTGGAGGGGTGGGATAGGGAGGGTGGGAGGGAGACACAAGAGGGAGGGGATATGGGGATATACGTATACATATGGCTGATTCACTTTGTTATACAGCAGAAACTAACATGGTATTGTGAAGCAATTATACTCCAATAAAGATCTATTTAAAAAAAAAAACACTAAACACATGGTCATCCTGTGACCAAGTGATGTCAGTCCCACGTACTTGCCTGTTGTGGGCTGAATTGTGTTCCCCCAAGTTCATATATTAAAGACCTCACTCTCAGTACCTCAGGATGTGACTGTATTTGGAGACAGGGTTTTTGAAGAGGGATTTAAGGTTAAATGAGGTCATTAGGGTGGACTCTAATCCAACATAACTGGTGTCTTTATAAGAAGAGGAGATTAGGGCACAGAGCCTATGAAGACACAGAGAGAAGTTGGCCGTGTCTCTACAAGCTCAGGAGAGAGGCCTTAGAAGGGACCAACCCTGCCGACACCTTGATCTGGGACTTCCAGCCTCCAGAACTGCGAGAAGATAAATTTCTGTTGCTTCAGTCTGTGTACTTTGTTACGGTAGCCCTGGAAGACTAATACAATGGCCAAGGAAAAGGAGAATCCATTTTCACTAAAAGACTTACACAGTAATGTTCACAGTGGCTTTATTTCTTTCTTTAAATTTTTAAAAATTTTTTGTTGAAGTATATTTGATTTACAGTGTTGTGTTGATTTCTGCTGTGTGTCAGAGTGATTCAGTTATACATATATATATTATACATTCTTTTTTATATTCTTTTCCATTATGGTTTGTCATAGGATATTGAATATAGCTCTCTGTGCTACACAGTAGGACCTTGTTGCTTATCCATTCCATATATAATAGCTTACATCTGCTTACAACCTCCCACCCCATCCCTCCCCCCAATCCCCTCCCCCTTGGCAACCACAAGTCTGTTCTCTATGACCATGAGTCTGAGGCTTTATTTCTGATAACCCCAAACTGGAAAAAACCCAAATGTCCATTCATAGGAGAATGAATGGAGAAGAAAAATAAATTATTATATGTTCATATAATGGAATACTATATAGCAATAAAAGAAAGAACAAACTACTGATTCATGCAACGATATGGATGAATCTCATGGGCAGTGTTGAGTGAGAGAAGCCTAATACATACTGTTTCGTTCCACGTATATTAACTTTCAGGCAAAATTAATCCACAGTGACAGAGGTCAGACTGGTGTGACCTCTGGGAAGGCATTAACCAGAGAAGAGCATAAGGGAGCCGGTTGGAAGCTGGAAACGTTTTCTATCCCAATCTGGATTTTGACTACACATTGTATATTATGTGAAAATTCACCAAATGTAATGTTTCAGAGTTTCTGTTTGAGATGATGAAAAATTTTGGAAAAAGTAGTAATGACGGTTATACAACCTCACAATTGTAATTAATGCCACTGACTTCTACAATTAAAAATGATGACGACGGCAAAAAACAGAAAACTTATCTACTCTGTAGAGGCTTTAACAAATACTGTTTACTCTTGACTGAAAACCAGAGCCGTGTGGGTTAAAGAACAAACTGAAAATTTAAAGCTACCCAGCAGAAATGAAAACCATATATGTATACCTGCCTAATTACTAGCTATTAGAACCAAGTTTGAAGGAATCAGCTGTAAGAAGTTATTCTGGAGGCAGTCTGGGAAATTTGAAGAAGGATTGAGCTTTACTGATAGTATCAAGATATTTTATTAATTATTAGTAATTTGTAGATATATGGATGGCTTTGTGGTTATATAGAAAAATATCCTTATTGTGTAGATATGCCTATTAGAAGATTTAGGGGTGGAATATCACGATGTATGTAATTTATTTTAAAAAGCAGAGAAAAAGAGATGAAGCAAATATGGCAGAGTCGTTCATCTAAGTGATGGGTTAAGGAGGTGGATTGGATTTTCTTATCGTTTCTGCTTCTGTAACTATTGGAAAGTTTTCAAAATTAAAGAAGTTAAGAAAATCATCAGAAGGGTTGAAAGATAAAGTTGAGGAAATCTCTCATAAAACTGGACAAAAAAGACCAGGAACTTGGAAACGGGGATGAAAAGGCATGAGAGGGTGAGCCAGAGAAGAGACATAGGAATAGCGAAGACCAAAGGAAATGAAGGGGAGAGAATCCTTACAAAATAATAATACCAGAAATATTTCCAGAAGGGAAAGGTATGAGGTTCCAGATTCAGACTAAGGACCCAGTACTTCACCCGGTGAATGAAAACAAGGACCCTCCCGCCTCTGGGTAGTTTCCTATGTTCCCTCCTGCCCTCCATGTCCTTCCTTCCTGTTGGGATACATCACCCCAGGATTTTCCATCTCCTGGGTTCCCCCTCTCCTGGTCTTGTCTTTCATCTTCTGTGTCCCTGTCTAGCACAACCACATGGTTTCACTCATCCTTTGTCTCCCCTTCCCCTGCTCTGTGAGGGAGGCACTGGGGGTCCCCTTCTTTCACAGCCGACCCCCCTGGGCCTAGAACAGTGCCTGGTAAATATTTGCTGATGAATGAATCAGACTCAGCAGCCACACGAGGTCAGAACGTATTAAATCACTGCCTAAAAAGTGCTGAGGGAAGGTCATCTACGACTTAGACTTTCTGTCTCTACGTATCAGACATGCAGGGTCTCAGAAGTTTTACCTGCTGTGGATCCTTTCTCTGAGAGTTATTGGAAGATATGGTCTGTCAAAAAAAATGGGGAGAAAAATGAGAGAAAGGAAAACATGGGATCAAGAAAACAGTGGCTACAGCCCAGGAGAGAGGCAGAGGGGAGTCCCAGATGAAGGCAAGTCCCCGGGAGCTGGGTGCACCAGGCCAGGAGGATGGCCAGATACGGGGGAGCAGGGCTGGAGGACCCCACAAGGGACACACCCAAGGAAACCCGAGTGGATGGAGCACTCGATATGCTCAGACACAGCAAGAAGACACTCAGGTCTGAAGAGGGCTTGGGATGATTTTTTTTTTTTTTTTTAAGTTGGCTATGGCTTAGTACTTTATTTTATTTTATTTTATTATTTTTTTTAACATCTTTATTGGGGTATAATTGCTTTACAATGGTGTGTTAGTTTCTGCTTTATAACAAAGTGAATCATTTATACATATACATATGTTCCCATATCTCTTCACTCTTGCGTCTCCCTCCCTCCCACCCTCCCTAGGCTTGGGATGATTTATGATGGATGTATAGAAGATGAAATGAAAAATGAGGTGGTTAGCCCCAATTAAACATTGTAATATGATTTTTTGTGTGTGTGTGTGTGGTACGTGGGCCTCTCACCGTTGTGGCCTCTCCCGTTGCAGAGCACAGGCTCCAGACACGCAGGCCCAGCGGCCATGGCTCACGGGCCCAGCCGCTCCGCGGCATGTGGGATCTTCCCGGACCGGGGCACGAACCCGTGTCTCCTGCATCGGCAGGCGGACTCTCAACCACTGCGCCACCAGGGAAGCCCCTGTAATATGATTTTTTAAAGGCACTGTAATTATAGTGCTCCTAGTGGCTCAGTTATGGATAATATTCACAAAGCCATTATAACGTAAACACCAAATACTGTGTTGGGCTGTTAGTGCATTGGAATCGCGAAAGAGCAAGAATGTGTGTGGATTTGGCTGTGTCTGGTGTGTGCGTGGATTGTCGGGGAGGTGAAAATCCTCAACTTTCACAGTCAGATGTCAGTCACAGCATCAAGCTGAGAAATTTGAAAGTAAATACTAGAAGAAACAACCAAAACAGCTGTAAGTGGTGGCCTCTCTAGGAAGCAAGTTGGCTTTTCAAATCATGTAAAAGAATCACTTAGAATATATATAAACATACACATATATTTTAACTGTACACAATTTATAGTGCATGACAGTTTGCAAAAGAATAGGTCAATAAGAGATATTGGCCATTTCTGCATAATTTCAAAAAGAGAATCACTTAGATCAGAAAAAATTAAGTATTCATATATTTACATGCTTGTTCAAAAAACTTTATTCGTAATGTTTATGATTCCAAATATTTATAAGGTAATAAATGACTCTAAGTACATGGTGGTATTTTCATACAATGGAATACCATTCAGCCATTAAAGTGTCGTAAATAAATACCAGGTGTCATGTCATGATCATGATACATTATATATTATAATGAGGGGAGATTATTGACAACACTCTGACTCTATTTTTATCAAAATCTATTTCAATAGAATCCAATAGAATTCAATCTAACAGAAGTTATAGAAGTAATGAGAGATCCATGGTTTCATTTTCCTCCTTTCGTTTGTCTGACTTTCCTAATTTTTTATGCATTGAACTTGCATTGCTTTTGTTGTACAACAAAATAAAGGGGAGAAGTCAGAACACTGCTCCCCAGGGCCATGCTCCCTCAGCTGGCTGCAGGACTGGAGGGGCCCAGGTGAGAAGGGTACCTTGAGGTGGGCGGGGCTGACGGTCTGGAGACTGAGAGCCTTCATGACACACCGCTTGTATGCACACTGGGAGACCAGGCCCCCGGTCAGCGTGACCATTTATGGAAGACGTGCCCTCTGTCGCCAGCACCTGCTGCAGCAGGAAGGCCAGCCCGTCGATGGGAGTGGGGGTGCTGATGTCCCAGTGCCGGGGTCCCCAGGGGGCTCCGCACTCCTGGTGATTAGCTGTGCAGGGGAGGGGGAGACAGAGGGACTCACCGTGGTGGAGGGGCCTGGAGGAGGCAGGACAGGTGGGCAGGGACCCTCTGAGCCTGAAGCTTGGGGACTTACCCTGAGGGCAGAAGAAAGCCACTGACAGGAAGAGTTGGGGAGAGTGGCTTGGTTGGATTTGCATTTAAGATGATTCTTCCCCGTGGAACAAAGGTTAGAGGTGCCGCCAGGAGTGGGGCAGGGAGACCCGCTGGAGGGCTGTCGCCGTGGGTCCAGTTGGAACCACAGGTGGGCTCGTTGTCCAGGGAAGGCCAGATACTAGGCAGGCGTCTTCTGCAGAGAGAACAGGCTTTATTGCAGGCGGCCCTGCAGGGAGACAGGAGGCGATGAGCAGCTCTATGTCCCCATGAGCTTCCTAGGGTGACACTGATTGTTGACGTTGACCTGGGGTGGGGGCGGGGAGGAACTCGGAAACCATGGGTGGAAGGTGTGGGGAAGTTTGGAGCGCGCCCTGCACATGCACGACTGTCCTTCATGCCTCTTCATGGGTCGCAGTAGTGAATTCCAGGGGTTCTCTGTGTTACATGGCGGGGGCGGGGCTGTGGTTCAGCCTCTGACTCTAGTGTTCGCTGCCGATCACTCTGGTCCCTCAGTGCGCCTGCGCGATGCTCAGTCGGGTTGTTCCCGTATCTAAGGTTGCTGCCAAACAAGCTTGGAGGTCTGTCTGGGTGAATCGTTTTGTTTCTCCCTCATGGGCCTCAAGTGTGCGAGGTACAGGGTATGGTTTCAAGGTGAGAAGAGCCAACCAGATAGCAGGTGTGGGTGGAGCTGGGAGCGGGGTCCGGTGTGGGTTGGACAGTAGCATGCCCGTGCCTTGGATGGGGTTTGAGAGTGAGGTGGGGGAGGGAGGGAAGCAGGTAAGTCTGGGTTTCTGACCTGCACACCTGTGTGCACGGCGGACCTGTGGCGGGGCAGAGATATCTCCATTGGCTGCGGGGGTGCAA
>NW_020173040.1:3432375-3480344 GCF_003031525.2 Neophocaena asiaeorientalis asiaeorientalis
GGGGTGCAATAGGGCCGTGGGCCACACTGAGTCAGACCCGCTCCAGCACTTTCCAGGAGGCCCTCAAGGAAGAGAGGCCGGGAGAAGGGGTTTAGATGCAAAGGGCAGGAGAAAGCGAGCTCTCCCAGGAAAGATGGTGTGTGCAGGGGGGAGGAGGGGAGGGGAGGGGGTGAGGGAGCCCCTGTTAAGGGGTGGCTGCGGGCGTCTGATGGGGGCAGCCAAGGCAGGAGGGTGTTCTGGAAAGGTGGGAGTGGGACCATGAGAATTGAAGGGGATTCCCAGGACTTGGCAACCCCAAGGCCACTGCTGACCAGACGTGAGAGTTCTGGAGGGGGACTCAGGGCCAGTTGCAGGAAGGGGCAGTAGCAGTGGGGATGGAAATGGCTCTTATGGGGTGCCAGCCCTACCACCCGCTCTTGGGGAGGTCACTGCATCTGTCTGGCGCCTTCCCTGCATGGCACCAGCACAGGACAGCTGTCCAGTCCCCCAGCCTCTGTGTGGGGTCCTAGAAGCGTCTAACCTATGGGTGGGCACGGGCTGTGAATGAGGGCCAGGGGCCTCAGTGGGATCCCAGGGTCCCAGTGAGAGTGACTTCAGCTGGATGGTCATCAGCGGGGGTGGTCCTCACACACCCACGGGAGCGGCATAAGGAGCACTCCTAGTGGCCTCTTGCAGGAATCAAGTCCCCATGCCCCTTCCTCCCCTGTCCTCCTCCCGGGACCTCACCAAGTTCCAGGACAGGAGACTCTTTGGGCACCCAGGTCTCTGGTGTGGCCTGGGCAGTGAGGAAGGCCAGGGCTGGTGTGAGGGCAGAGGACCAGAGAGGGGGGCACCTGCGGGGGACATCCAGCCCAGGTGGGGCGAGTGGGCAGGCAGCCTGTGGGTCTGGGCGACAGAGGGCCCTCCGAGGGGCAACCGTGAATGTCCTGGAATTCGGGGGGTCCTTCAGGGCCCAGCCCCCTGGCTCCAGGGGCAGGAATTCCAAGAAGGAAGCATGCTTTGGGGTGGGATTCAGGAGCACAGCCTCAGGCACTGACAGCAGAACAGCCCTGGGAAACCCAGGCAAAGGCACCTTGAAGGCACAGTCCTAGATTTTGGAGTTTGCATAAACAGCGTGTGGTTTCTAACATTAGTGCAGTGGTCTTTATTCATAATCATCTGGAAATGAAGGAGCAATTTGTCTACCAGACAGGCTCACTTCCTGTTGTCGTTCCAGTGGACTTAAAAGTTGATGTGGATCTGTGAATTCGCTTGCATAATTATACTCTGATAGCTTTTCATTCCACGTAATGCGATTTTAATGGAATTAATGTTCTGTATCAACAAATACATTGTTTTTATTGTTGTGCAAAGAGGAGACTCCTAAAAGAAGAGAATCAACATGATTTGTAAATGGTTTATATAATATTCTTTTCCAGACTGGGCAATGTAACTGCCCACTTCGTGTTGTGCTTTCTGTCCCACTTGGGCTGAGAGAAAGAAGGGGGTCAGGAGGGTCCCGCATACATTTGGGTGCTGGTTGGGATCCATCTTTGACAGTCACGTGTATGTCTTAAACTTTTTATCATTCTTCATCACAGAGGGGCAACCCACGTGGAACTGCCCATGGCCACCTGGTTGGCACATCTCTGGGGAGACCAGGCCTTCCTGCTCCCCACACACACTTGTGGGTCAGTGTCGGACCCCTAGCCAAGAGCTGGGGTTCTGGTTTCTTGCCCCCTTTATTCAGCTTTGCAGCCGTTAAGTCTGCAGAGCCCACTGATGTGTGTTGTGAAGCAAAGGGCCCAACAGTGCAAGCGCTGGACTCTAGCCCCTCCCACCTGGGGAAGGGGGCATGGCAGGGGGTTAGCTCCCAGTTTCTCAGGTATGCCCCCGCCCCCTGAGAAGGCAGAGCCAGCCATGTTAGCCTGAGTCTCAATAAAGTGCTTTCTGTCTTCTGTATAAAACATGGGAAATAGAAGGTTTCACGGAGGGTGTTAAAATCCCACTCTCGGGAGGTAATCAGAGGCGTCTTCGGGTTCGGTGCTAGTTTCTTTGTGTTTTTGCGTGTCGGCATTTGTATTTATCTACTTATAGAAGGGAAATTATCCCCGCTCCCAACCATTTTGTAGCCTGCTTTTCCTTTTCTTCTTTTCCTTTTATGTAGTGTGAACTTTTCCAAATGGCCCTAAATATTTTTCCATAAAGAAACTCAATGGCAGCAATCGGGAAGGACCTGAAAGATAAGGAGTTCCCTCTTGCCGAAAACCCAGGTTGTTCCCCATTTTCAAAATGATAAATAACACTTTGATTAATATCTGGAATTCTTAGAAGAGGAATTAGAGGCTCAAACTGTATGCTTAGTTTAAAATATTCATCACATAATACACACAGGGATAAAAGATTAGTGTTACTGAAGGTTATACACATAAAAGTGAGCATCCTTTTGCCCCCTCCTCAATCTAGTTTCCCATCATTAAGTTTCTTGTATCTCCTTACAGAGAAACGTTTCTGTAGGCACCAGCACCGGTTCCTTTCTGTTTATACAAATGGGATTCATTTTCTGCACGCCAGGCTGTGTCTTGTCAGTTATTTATCTTTGAGACTGTTCCACAACAGCACAAACAGATCTACCTCAAATGTCATAGTGCGTATATTCACGTTATATGTAAATATCAAAGTTTATTTAACTAGCCCTTTATTATGACCCACTGGTTACAGCTTTTCGCAGTAAACAGTGTGGTGTACCTCTGGTAGCACATCGTAGGCTAAACTCCCATCACTGAGTGTGAGTATGTACAGTTTCTAATTTGAGAGGTTTATGAACTTGCCCCCAAGGCAGGCTGCCTCAATTTATACCAACACCCATAATGTTTGAGAGGAACCTTCCCCCCGCCCCTTGCCACCACTGGGTTTGTTTTTTTGTTTTTGTTTTTATTTTTGCGGTACGCAGGCCTCTCACGGTTGTGGCCTCTCCCGTTGCGGAGCACGGGCTCCGGATGCGCAGGCCCAGCGGCCATGGCTCACGGGCCCAGCCGCTCCGCAGCATGTGGGATCTTCCCGGACCGGGGCATGAACCCCCATACCCTGCATCAGCAGGCGGACTCTCAACCACTGCGCCACCAGGGAAGCCCCACCACTGGGTTTTTATCAAACTCCACCAAAACACATTTACAGTCTGATTGATAAAAATATTCCTCTTTTGGCTTGCTTTTAAAAAATTGGAGTAGGTTTCAGCATTCCTTTATATGCTTACTGTCCATTAAAAATGTGAACTTCCTATTCCGAATCCTTAGTCACTTTTTTCTATTGAGTGGTTCCTTTTTCTTATTAACGTATATGAATTCTTTGTGAACTGAGACAATCACCCCTTTGTTTATTGAGTGTATTATAAATATTATTCCCACGTGCAGTTGGTCTCTGATTTTATGTTCTTTTTAAACAAATATATGTTCATTGGCTCTCGCCACGACTACATAAAGAAGCACCCAAAGGTCAGTAGTTGCCAGTAGCCTACCTTTATTTTCTCCTCTGGGTTTGCAGGCCACTGGGGCCCGCACTTTGGGCTGGAGGCTCCTGGTTGGGTTTAGGTCTGTGCCATGTGTCCATTCTGGGGCCCAGGCTGATGGGGCTGTGTCTTTCTGTAGGCCGGGAGGCAGGAGCGCAGGGGGCGAGGGGCAACACGTGATACCCCCGGGGTGCCTTGGGTTGGCGGCCACCCTCACCTCCCATGGCCAAGGCCAACATTGGGTGGGGATGGCACTCTGCCCACTCTGTCCAGAGGCTACCACGTCACACGTCAGAGCCTCGTACTTCTTATACAGGGAGACCCTAGGACTGAGAACCAAGATTCTGTTCATCACATGCAGGTGCTTTTTAAAAACAAACATAATTCATTCATCTTTTCTATTAGGACCCTTGATTCTGTGTCGTGCCTCAAAAGGCTGACTTCTTTTCTAAAGATTCTTTTAAGATTCTGCCATGTTCTTCTAGGATGTTCATGTTTTGATTTACTTCTTGGTTCCTCTGGAATTTTTTTTGGTATAAAAAGTGAGGTAAAGATTAAGCTTTATTTCTTTCCAAGTGTCTAATCAGTTGTCCCAACGCTTTTGATTGGATAGGTTTTCTTTTCCCCTTTTTAGTCTGTGAATGAGAATTGCATGGGATTTATGTATTGCTTCGTCCTTCTATTTAAAGAAATGAATCTTTTTCCATCTAATAATGAAGTATTTTATGATTTCAGTAGATGTTTGAGATTTTCTTGATAGCTTTCATTCATTTCACATTAGTCTGTTTATTCTAAGACAGTCTACCTTTTTGCTTGCTGTTACAAATGGAATAATCTTTCCTTAATTTTATCCTCTTTTCTAACCGGGCTTTTCTTACATGCCTATGGGAAAGCCGTTTTTTCTGTAGTTCATGAGTTTATATCCTGACATTAGAATGGGGTGAGTCACTTAACCTCTTGGTACTTTACTTTTCTCATCTGTGCAGTAGGGCACAAAGATCACACATGCCTTTCAGGGTTGTCAGGATACAAAGAGGTAAAGTATAAAACCTTGGTAAGTGTCTGGTATACAGTCAGTGCTCAATAAGTGTGAGTATTGATAGTAATATACTTTCTTCATATGTTAATTTTCTAAGCAGATGGTTTACTAAATTCTCTATGGTTTCTTTTTCTTTTCTTTTCTATCAATTCCCTTGGGTTTTCTAGTTCGATAAGTATATTGTTTTCAAGTAGTAGTAATTTTGCCCCCCTTTCCAATACTTATATTAGTTTTCTGTTGCTATAGAGCAAATTACCACAAGCATAGAGGCTTAAAACAGCACAGATTTATTATCTCACAGTTTCCATGGGTCAGGAGTCTGGAGCATTTGGGCTGGGTCCCCACTCGGGGTCTGAAGGCTAAAATCAAGGTGAGGCTAGATGCAGCCTCGTCTGGTGACCTGACCAGGGAAGGATCCGCTTTCACACTCCCTAGGGTGTGGGCAGAACTCGTTCTCGCGGTTTTCTTGCAAGCTGTGGGATGGAGAAGCCCTCGCACACACGACAGGGCAGCGCACTCTGCAAGGCCAGTGCAGAATCTCCCACGTGCTTCAAATCTTTGACTCAGGAAGGGCCGAGACCCAGAGGGCTTGCTTGATGAGGTCAGGCCCACCCAGGAGAAACTCCCTTGGATTGACTTAAGGGAGTTAACTCAAACTGATTTGGAACCCAAGTATGGCTGCAAAATCCTTTCACCCTTGTCACATAGTGTAACCTCAGCCCAGGGAGATTGAAATCCATCAGGTTTACAGCCCCTCCCATCCTCAAGGGGAGGGGATTCTGTAGAACGTAGAACGCGTGTACACCAGAGGTGGAGGTCTTTGGGACCCTCTCACTAGTCTGCACACCACACTAGTATTTTCAGAAAAATTTTAAATGTAAGTGGTGATTGTGGGCATCTTTATCTTATTAAATGAAGAACTTTTTTTTTTTCTGTAAAAAATGGAGATTGAATTTTATCAAATGCCTTTTCTACATCTACTGAATTACCATATTTTTCACTTCTATCATATTAATGATTAATTTTATGACTACATTTCCTCTTAGTGAACCATCTTTTCATTCCTGACATGAACCCCTTGTCTTGTTCTTTATCCTTCTAAATGTACTGCTAAATTCTATTTTCTACCATTTTATTTAAAAATCGATGTTCCTCTGTTTATAAGTAAAATTGGTCTATTTTCTACTCCTTTGATATTTTACAGGCTTGTAATTGTTATGCTGACATTTGTAAAAAAAATTTGGAAAGTTTCCTTGTTTCCTCCCTCTGTGCTCAGAGAAAAATTAAATAGTGTTGGAAATCTCTGTGCTTTGAAGTTTGTGAAGAATTTGCCTGTAGCTGTTTGGCCACTTCCCCAATTTCTTAGTGTTAATAGGTACATTTAGCTTTTGAATTTGAGAGGGAATCAACTGTAGTAATTTATATTTTGCATACCACATTAGTAATTTATATTACTAGTATAAATTAATATAAAATTAAAGTAATAAGGCTTCCCTGGTGGCGCAGTAGTTGAGAGTCTGCTTGCTGATGCAGGGGACACAGGTTCGTGCCCCAGTCCGAGAAGATCCCACATGCCGCGGAGCGGCTGGGCCCGTGAGCCATGGCCACTGAGCCTGCGCGTCCAGAGCCTGTGCTCCGCAAGGGGAGAGGCCACAACAGTGAGAGGCCCACGTACCGCAAAAAAAAAAAAAAATTAAAGTAATATAAACCAATATAAAAATATACTAATATTTGTAATTTATATTATACATTAGAAAATCACCTGTGACATCCTGGATGCTGTAGATTGAATGTTTGTGTCCCCCTAAAATTCACACGTCAAATCCTAGTCCCCAGTGTGATGGTATTTGGAGTAGAGCCTTTGTGAGGGGATTAGGTCATGAGGGTGGAGTCCGCATGAATGGGATTAGTGCCCTTATAGGAGAGACTCCAGGAGCTCCCTCACCCTTTCCGCAAGTGAGGACACAGTGGAAGGACCACTGTCTATGGACCAGGAAGTGGGCCTCACCAGACACCGATCTGCCTATGCCTTGGTTTTGGACAAAGGACATGCTCCTTGAGGCACTGCAGGTCTCTGAGGCCCCCCACCTCATCTCCAAATACACACACACAGACACACACACACACACCACACGGTGGCAGGTGGCTGGAGTCCAGGGAGCAGGGAGCGGTCAGAGCAGTGCATGGCTGCAGGGAGGTTACCCTGAGCCTGGATGCCCCCTGCACAGTGAGGTTGGCCAGGAGGGCTCATCCTGAGGTCTCCACGCTGCGCCATGAGGTCCCTGGAGACCATAGTGTTAGCGAATCCTGGGTGCTCCCTGGTTACTGGCAGAACTCTATTGGGAAAAATTCCTCCATTTTGGGTCCATAGAAACTCACTGATGAAGATCAAGTGCTGTATTCACAACAAAAGACTTCCAAGAATGCAGGCATCAAAGAAAGCCAGCTGCAGTGAGTGGGGGTCAACAGAAACAATGAAGGACAGACTTAGACACCTTCCTTTCACTACCCCCTTGGACTCTAGAACCTCTGAACGTGAAACAGTTAAAGTAATTATGGGCAGAATTCTAAAGATGAGCTGCAACAAGAAACTATCTGAAACAAATAACTGTATTTGGGGAAAGGTAAAAATAGAACTTCTAAATACCTAAAATAAGACAATTGAACTTTTCTAAACAAATGCAAATGTTCAACAGCTGATTAACAGGGAAAATTAGTCATCTGGAAAATACACCTGAAGAAAATATTCAGAATGAAATACTGAGTGGCACGGGTGTGGCCGATGTGAAAGAAGAACTAAGGGATTTGGAGAATGAAGTACGAAGGTTCAGCATATGGCTATTGGGGTCCCCGACAGAGAGGATGTAGGAGAGAAACTATTTGAAGAAGTGCTGGCTAAAAATTTCCAGAACTAATGAAAAATATAAATTTACAGATTCAGGAGCACAGTCCATCTCAAAGAGGATAAAGAAAAAGAAATGCACACGTAGACATATCATGCAGAAACTTCAGAACACCAAGGGCAAGGAGACAATCTTAAAAGTCTTGAAAGAGTGAGCAACACCCCTCAAGGAACAGCAGTTTAACGACAGCCAACTTCTTGATGGCAACAGTGGAAACCGGAAAGTAGAATAATAACTTCAAGCTCTTGAGAGAAGAAACTGTCCACTTAGGATTGTGTATCCAGCAAAACTACTCTTCAAGCATGAGGTGAAGTTAAGAAATACACAGATAAACAAAAAAGGGGAATTTGCCATTAAATGATCGGCACTGAATCAAGGATTTCTAAGTCAAGGGTTCCTAACTTCTGGTAGAGCAGTCTGGTGAGGTCTTTGGGGTCCCTCTCAGAATGAGGTTTTTAAATGCATGAAATAAAATGTACAGGATTACAGAGGAAACCAATTATTTTAAAACATTTTAAAATCAACTTATTTTTAAAAGTATAATAATATATGTGTGACGTTACTCATCAAATAACAAAATCCAGTGTCAGGTCTAGAAACGACCCTAATTTCAGAATAAACAGCTCTGGAGAAGCCTACATATTACAGGGCAGAGCCAGGGCACATGAGTTTGGTACCCAGCGTACGTGAGCTAATTTGCATTAAGGAAACACACATTGCAGTAGAACAGGTGGCGTGTATCTCAGCTCTGAGTTATTTATAACATTTATATGATTTTACTTTTTTTTCTTTCATGGGGCAACTTTGTCATCGATTTATAGCTTTGCTACTGTATGAAAAGCAGATGAAAGCTGCAGAGTTCTTTTTCTATTGTGGAGAAGGTCCTTTGAGGAGAGTGGCTTTCCTTGTGGATGTTCTGAGTTTGATGCACTGATATGCAGAGAAAGCAAACGGTTGGGAGCAGGAAATGTGCTGAGGGAAGGAGGCACAGGCATGGGTGGGATGGGAAGGCTGCAGAGGTGTCTCTTTCCCAGACGGGAGCCGAGATGGACTCAGGAGGCTGAGGGCCTTCACACCTGATGGAACCTGGCCATGTGGCCTTGGGGAGACCCAGACAAAGAAAACCAGGCTGAAAGAGAAGAAAATGGAGGTGGGATAAAGTAGGATCATCTACTCCAGGAGGCCCACGTAGCGCAGGCCTGCAATCTGGAAGGTTTGGAAGGTGGGGACCCACAGACGTCTTTCATTCTGAGCAGCTCAGAGTACTATCTGTGCCCTTATTGCAACAGCAGGTCTTTCTCCGGACACGTGAATGCAGGCTTTTTAGTGGTAAACTGGTACCACTGTAGCTATGGGGCAGCTGGCCATATATTTTGTGAAATAATTTCATTGGTTTTCAAGTCTGCATTCTGGAAGCAGTTGCTTCACTACCCGAAATGTTGCATTACTGTTTGCCTTTGAACCAGATTGGAAGATCTGAAGAAAGTTCCTGATTTTAGTCAGTGAAATAACTTTTCAGTCTCAGAGACAAGATTTAAAGGACTGATTTATTCCAGGCCTCGGAGTACAGGGGCAGCACCCATCAAAGGCAAGGACTTCTGCTGTAAAGATGCTGTTACTTCCCCGCAGTCTCTTATCCCCTCTCATTGCTCTGAACAGCAGGAAGCTCTTTCTCGTTTCTAATTTTATCTCTTGCATCTCTGTAGGCTGGGTGGGGAAGTGGAGAAAAGAGCCACTTGGCGTCCTCACAGCAACCCACAGGTGCTGGGAAAGTGAACCCTCCTCTCTGGGCAGCATTGTGCCTTTCCTGTTCTTTTTGGCTTTTCTTTCACAACTACTAAATTGTCTGTTCCTCTTCCCTGACCCACTTCAATGTCTTTGTAAACTGCAGACTTTGAATAACAATCCTGGCAAATTAAACAGGACAGAGGGTACTTGAGATATAATTTCACTGGCCAGCTCGATGCAGGACCCCGTTCCTCACAGGCGTGGTACAAAGTAAGCCTGCAGAATCACCGATATGGCAGAACATGCAACATCGTCCTGCCTTGTTGCCAGGACTGAGCAAACAGCAGTTCAACCTAAGTCCCTGTCTTTTCAGAGCAGGGATACGGTCCCCTCCCCTGGTTGCCATGGGGATGGGAGCAGGCATCCTCCGGGGAGGAGGAGCCCAGCATCTGGTCTTTGAAAGTCTCCTCCACTCTAACGTAGTCACCCTTGTTAGAGCTGGTGCTGGTGTTTCTGTACCAGAGGCAGAGAAGTCAGCTTTGCCTGAGAGCAGACGTGGAGGGAGAGGGGATATTTAGGAACAAAAATCCAGCATCCCACTCTGGATGTGTTAGTGTATTAGTAAGCTTAGGCTGCAGTAACAAAATATCGTAGAAATAATGCCATTTGTAGAAACATGGGTGGACCTGGAGATTGTCCTACTGAGTGAAATAAGTCTGATAGAGAAAGACAGATATCACGTGATATCACTTATATGTGGAATCTAAAAAAAAAGATACAAATGAACTCATTTACAAAACAGAAACAGACTTATAGATATTGAAAACAAACTTATGGTTACCAAAGGGGAAAGGTGGGGGAGGTATAAATTAGGAGTTTGTAATTAATATACACATACTACTATATATAAAATAGGTAATCAACAAGGACCTACTGTAAAGCACAGGGAGTGCTAATCGATATTCTATAATAACATATATGGGAAAGAAATCTGAAAAAGAATGGACGTGTATATGTATAACTGAATCACTTTGCTATATACCTGAAACTAACACAACATTGTAAGTCAACTATACGCCAATATAAAATAAATATTAAATTTAAAAAATTAACATAGACTGGGCCGATTAAACAGAAATGTGTTTCCTTGAAGTTCTGGAGGCTGAAAGTCTGCAATCAGGATGCTGCCATGGTCAGGTTTTGGGGAGGGCCCTCTTCTTGGCTTGTAGACAGCTCACTTCTCTGTGTCCTCATGTGGCCTTTCCATGGTGTGTACATGTGGAGAAAGAGATCTCTCTCTCCTTCTCTTCCTATAAGGTCACCATCCCATCATGGGGGCCCTACCTTCACAACCTAATCTAACCCTAATCACCTCCTGAAGGTCCTGCCTCCAAATACCACCACATTGAGGGTTGGGGCTTCACCATATGGGTTTGGGGGGGACACAGACATTCAGTCCCTGACAATTTGTTTTCTATTTCTGCAGAGCAGATTTCTGCAAACTTTGTAGCTTAACACAACACCCATTTACCATCTCACAGATTTCTTGGGTCATGAGTCTGGACATGGCTTAGTAGGGTCAACTGGCCAGGGTCCCACAAGGCTGCAGTCAAGGTGTTGCCAGGGCAACATCATTTCAAGATGCTGTCCCTGGGGAGGGTCACAGAATAGCACATCCTACTCACACTCAAGGGGAAGGCATTATACAAGGTCGGGATCTCCATGCCTCATTGCGCTTGATGGTTTTATTCTTTGCCTTCGCATAGGGGACTTGGATCCATTCCCAATTATAGTTATTATTGATATTTAGAAATGTAAATTATCTTCAAGAAGCAAATAGTCCATGTTTGTTGGAAGTAAAATTATTTGAGGGGATTTGTGGAATTATAACTTCATGATGAAGATGGGAAATGTCAAGAATTTTTACTGTGGCCTAAGATAAGTGCTGTTAACTTCCTTTGTGTTTAGAAACCCCTGCTCTTCGGAGGTCCAGTAAAATCCCTGCTGTAAGTGGCCTGGTCATTGTAGAGACTTGATAGTTTTAGCAGCCTCAGCTTAGAAGATGGAGTTCTGTCTGTGCGTATCAGAGAGGACTTGAGAGGTCTGGGGTGGTTTGGGAGTTCAGTGGGGCCCCATGCACTCTCGAATTCCTAGGCCCTTCCTGGGTGAGGAGGCATTGGGCCACGTCTGGAAGGATGGGTGAAATTTCATCTGGTAGAAATGGGAAGGAGAAGGCAGAGCGTAAGTGGACATCTTCTGGGAGATAGTCTGAGAATTCTCATCCTCTCTCCAGCCTCAGTCTGGGCGTGGCCAGTGTTGGTGTGAAGGGCAGACAGAGGACACTGTGGAAGCCCCATCCTAGGGGGATGGTGGGGTCAGAGCTCAGACCCAGAGCTTGGCCATCATCTGAAGGAAGAGAAAGGGGTGGGGCTGAGGCAGGGGGCCAGGAGGTGGGCGGTGACAGGAGGGGAGTGCTGAGTATTGAGGGAAGACAGCCTGCAGGGGTTCCGTTCCAGGGCTCGTGTTTGAGAAATGCAGTGGCTTTGGTGCCCAAAGTGGCCAGGACATGAGTGGAGGGTCACTTAGGGTGGTGGCTGGTGGGAAAGCAGGGACCGGATTTGTGTGGGTCTGGTTGCCCGTCCAGGGAGGTGACATTCACCTGACAGAGGCGTCCAGCGCAGTTCCAGTGGAGGGGCAGAGGTGAGTGAGTGGCTGAGCACTCCGTCCAGGCAGGTAAATCATGAGAGCGAGGGCAAGCAGAGGGGGAGGAGAGGTGTCAAGAGGAAGAGCCCACCCAGCTTCACGACTGCGGCTCCTGAACGCGCCAGGAGCTCAGATGTTGATGGCGGAGTTGGCAGAAGTTTTGGATTCTCCACAAGAAGGTTTGGAGGTGGAGAGAAGAGGTTAGGGTGTGCGCTCTCCAGCATGAGGTGATGGTGAGAGTCCCGACAGCCTATCCTTAGGAGAAATGGCAGCTCAGTCCAACGGAAGATGACTAGGGGGAAGTCGTGTGTCCATTGAGGAGGAAGAATTCGACACCAGAGAAGGTGTTCTGATGGGTGGAATGTTGGGTGCAGAAGGGGAGAGAGCGGCTTTAGAGGCACATGGAGAAGAATGATGGAGACTTGGCCTCGGAGACCGTGGGGCAGGGGGGTGGGGAACAGCAGCCCAGGGTTTCTGTGACGGCTGCAGCTGGAGCTGGGCGGCATCACAGAGAGAGGAGACTCGGGAGGTGGGAAAACGGTTGTCTAACATTTGCAGCACTGGCTGCGTTCGGAAGAGGTACGTGCCCTGAAGAGAGAAGGTAGATGTGACAGGCTGGGGAGCACAGCATGCTGAAGCTCTTCATTCATTCTTTTCTGTTAAGTGTGTGTGTGTGAATAAGGTTTAAAGCCTTTCACATAAAGACAACTGGTCCGGGTGTTGTTGGACATCTGAGACCAGCACGGCACTGGGTGGGTGGAGGCTGCAGGGTCTAAGACTCGGTCCTGCTCAGTGCAGAGGTGCCGGAGGGTGAACTGGGCTCTGTCACCAACGGGACCTTGTGGGTCTGTTCAATTGCGTGTTCTGCTCCGGGTCTGGGGTCTGTCCTTTTGGAATCCCAGGGGAAGTGCAGCCCGGCCCCTCCAGCCTGGTCCCGGACTGCCTGGCCCAGGCCCACTGTGGAAAGTCAAGGTGGTAACGGCCCTTGTCTGTTGCATCCAGCGACCCCTCTGAAGGCAGATTGCGGTGGGCAGTGGGTGCGGGGTGCAGCTGTGTCTCTGTGGTCCGGTGGCCCTGCCTGGACACAAGGAGACTGGGAATATGGGGATCAGCAAACATGGGTCTGACGTGGGCTTGGGGGGCAGCCCGGAAGAAGGGTGGGCCAGGAGCCGAGGGTTGTTCTCCCGGGAGTCGGCAGACACAGGGCGACAGGGGAGCCAGGGCGGAGGGGGCACTGCTGGGGAGGTTCTGGGGGGACACGCTTGGCGGGATGGGGGCCAGGGGTCGGGCAGGGCTGACCTGGGCCGGGGCGGGCAGCTTAGAGCCAGTGTGGACAGCAAGGGAGCCTCCTCAGTGGGGTGAGAGTGAAGGGGAGACCCCTGTAGGGGCTGGGGGGGCTCCCAGGTGTGGGAGAACAGAGAGAGCCTTCAGGCCGCTGTGCAGGTTGCGGGTGACCTGTGAGTGGGGACAGCACCGCCTTCCCCAAAGTAGTGTGTTCATTGCTGTCTGTGATGTTAAATCACACAGCAAGTATCTCTCAGGACCTGGGGGGATAAGGCTGAGGGCCCGGGGGTGGGTGGGAGGCTCGTTCAGAAAGCGCGTCTGCTCTCGGCATCCCTGCGAGCTGGTCACTCTGGGCCCGCGTGGTGGCTGCAGGTGTGACTGTCGGGAGGGACAGACCCACCACCGTGACCCGCTCCTGCCTGCGTGCTGTGCTCTAGAAAAGTCCTGGGAGGCTCCTCACCCCATGCTCCCTCTGTTCCAGGTGCTGCTGTCGGGACTCATCGGCGTCGTCTCCTGGAAGAGGCCCCTGTCCCTCGTGGTAAGTGGCACCCGGGTCCCCATGCGGCCATGGAGCAGGGCTCTGCCCGCGGAGGTGTGAGTGCTTTCAAGGCGCGTTCATCTTGACCACGGGCGCCCTGCTGCCCCCTCCACAGGCACTCATGGGCCATCCTCTTCCTGTTTTTCGGTGTTGTGCCCTCTTGGAGGACATGCCACCAACAAAGGCATTTTAATACGTGTAGGTGCAAGCGTTTTCTCTAGACTGATAAACACAATCACGCACACGCATATGCTTACGGGTGATCACACAAGAGGACGTAGCTCATCCGAGTTCGAGAAATGTTAGCTTTCTGTGTGTTTTGGAGACTGTGAAACTCTGAGGTATTTCTTCGCATAGATGTTTCTTTGGAAGAAGGAAGAAAGGGGTGCCCCTGGAGCCCTCTCTCATGGGGTCAGGCCTCATGCTGGGGAGGAAGACGCCACACGGTGGGGGTGGAAAGAGGATGATGGTTTTTCCATCTGAAAGTACCCAGAGTGAATTTATGTCTATTGATTTGTACGTGTGTTCTTCTCAGCATGTGCATTAATATATTTATGTGTCCACGTCAGGACTGCACGGAGAGGTTTTCTGGGTTTTGATGGATAATGAAAAAGACGGCATGGAGTTTTTCCTCTTAGGTAGTAATCAATTATTTAAAATCTCTTCTTTAAGTGATTAGACTTGGAGATAATGACATACTAAATATTAATGGAAATAGAAAAAAAACCCCACAAATCTTGTCTGTTGTAAACACCTCCTCCTTCGTGAGGGGAATCATGACATCCTGAAAAGGCACTGGGAGGGAGGGGTAGTTTAATTCAGGGGGCCTCCTCTTGTACAAAATACTGAGAAATTTCCTTAAAATTTTTTTATATTGACATTTTCAAATATTCACCAAAGTAGAGAGACTAGTATAATGAACCCCGTGTACCCCTATCCGTCCTCAGTGGTATCAACATTGACTGGTCCTGTTTCATCTAAGCCCCTTGCTGGATTATTTTAAAGTAAATCACGGCTTGTGTATCGAGACGCTGACTCTTCTGTTCAGGGGCAAGTGGCGGCAGACACTGGGCCGTGGGGCCTGACGTTTTGGCTGTGCTGTGGGTCCCCTTCAGGGAAACGGGGACAACCGGCCCATCCCTCCTGACCTACCCACACCGTGCAGGGCAGAGAGAGTAGGCCCTCAGCCTGGCGTCTGCACAGAGGAAAGCCGCCCTCCTTCGGGTGGGTGCGTGGGATGGGAGAAAGGGCACCCATCCCCCGGCCACCGCACGCCTGCCCCAGCCCTACCCTGGGACGGAGCTTCTCGGGACTGGGCATCTTACCGCGAAGGATGCACGTGCTCCTACCTGCTGAGGGGTCAGGACTCCTGGTGCAGGTGGCGCAGGTGTGTCCTTGGGGTGGGGGGGGCCCGCAGCAGTAGGGTGGGTCTCGGGGCCTCGCCCAAGGAGGGTGGCCCAGCGGGAGCCCCTGCAGCTGAGCTTTCCAGGGGCTCACCCCGCAGCTCCACGCAGCCCAGCAGCTCTCCAGGTAGACGAGGAGGAAGGGCTCCCTCAGCTTAACTGGCTGCTTTGCTGAGTCAGGGAGGTAAGGGGTCGGTTAGGGTGACACCAGCTGCTGTCAGACCCCAGACTTGGTGTCTTAACTCCGTGAACACCTGCTTCCTGCTCCCGTCCAGGCGGGCCTTCCAGGCAGCGGCTGCTCCCCCAACACGAATTCAAAGACCCCGCTTGCTTCCACCAGTGGCCCTGCACTCCCCAGGCCCGTGGGGTCGCCTGCATTTCAGTGAAGGGGGGAGAGGAAGGAGAAACACGTGCTCCTTGACTTCCTTGGCCTGAAAGGGACACTCATGCTTGCACGTCACACCAGTGGGGAGGGCTCGTCACGGGGCCCGAAGCGTGTCTGGTTGGGAAGGAAGCTGAAAAAGGTGGTCCCTCCCTGGACGGGTCCCTCCCAGAGACGGCCCACCTTGTGGGGTGGGGACAGAGTCTTGGCGGAGAGCTGGTTGTCTCTGCTGTAAGGACACTCTTCTGCCTGTTGACCAGGATGATACAACTTTTGATTCGTTAGCAGAAAACTCACTCTCTGAACTGTGAGCGTTGATGTGGCCTTAGTTTTCCTCCCTTCCCAGCCTCACCCTGACACCTGGACCCTCTGGACTGCCGGCGTGTGGTGTGGGCCCCGACTGACAGGTCCTCCCCGACCCCTCTGGCCTCTGCCCTGCCCTTCCGCTCATTAGGGCTCGCTTCTCGCTGCTTCCTGGAAGCCCTCCTTCCCCCCAGGCTCCTCCGAGCGTCTGCGTCCAAGCCCCTCATCCTGTTCCACAACATGTAGGGTCCACCTACAAACTACTGTTAACAGGAACCACGTGCTGGGCGTTTCCTTCGTGCTAAGCCCTGCACGGGATCCGCTGAGCTTATCCACACAGTATCCTTGTGAGTAAGCTACTGTTTTTATCCCCATTTTCCAGAAGAAAAGGAAGACTTAGAAAGGTAAATATCTTGCCTAGGGTCTCACAGCTAGAATAGCTTGAAGTCTTGATTTAAATAATTCCTTTTTTTTTAAGAATTATTTTTTATTGAGGTGACATTGGTTTATAACATCATATAAGTTTCATGTGTACAGCCTTCTATTTCTACATCTGTGCACGCTGCAGGGTGCTCATCACCAAATATCCAGTTTCTATCCATCACTCCTCCACTGAGCCCCTTTCCCCTCTGGCAACCACTATTCTGTTCTCTGTTATCTACATGTTTGTTTTTGGTTGCTTTGGTATGTTCGTTTATTTTGTGTTTTGTTTGTTTTTAAGATCCTACATACAAGTGAAATGATACAGTATTTGTCTTTCCCTGTCTGACTTACTTCACTTAGCATAAAACCCTCAAGGTCCATCCATGTTGTCACAATTGGCAAGATTTTATCTTTTTTATGGCTGAGTAACAGTCTATTGTATATATGTACCACATCTTCTTTATCCATTCCTCTGTTGATGGACATTTAGGTTGTTTCCATGTCTTGGCTATTGTAAATAGTGCTGCAGTGAACATCGGGGTGCATGTGTCTTTTCAAATTAGTGTTTTCTTTTTCTTCAGATATATGCCCAGCAGTGGGATTGCTGGGTTGTATGGTAGTTCTCTTATTAATTTTTTGAGGAACCTCCATCCATACTGTTCTCCATAGTGGCTGCACCAATTTACATTCCCACCAACAGTGTAGGAGGGCTCCCTTTTCTCCACATCCTCTCCAGCATTTATTATTTCTTGCCTTTTTGACAATAGCCAGTCCAATGGGCATGAGGTAATAATCTCATTGCAGTTTTGATGTGTGTTTCTCTGATAAATAGTTATTTTATATCAAGCTCCACTTTTATCCTTTACTCTAATGGTACATTTCCATCTTCCTGAGGCATAAAACTGAAGAGGCCACTGTGAGTTCTGGTTCATTTCCAGGGGGACACGACACGCCCCACCCCTGCGAATGACCACCAGAGCAAGTTGCCCTCTCTGAGGGGAGGTGTCTGCCCCTAGAGGTGTTGGAAGAGCCTCGCAGGCTGGCTGGGGGAGGCCAGGAGTGACGCTGATGTGGGGCTGTGGGGGCTGCCCTCGGTCGGTTGACCATATCTCTCCTCCGACGGGCTGGTGAGTGTGGGCCCGTCACAGCCCTGCTGGGCCTCCTTTCTCTGCCTTACTCTGAGCCCGTCAGACAGAGTGAGGTGAGGGAGGGGGTGTAAGCTTCAGGCCAGAGCGACTTGATGTGTTGTGGGTGGTGGAGGGGCTTGCATTGGGAAAGAGGACAAGGTGGGGGCAGCAGGCTGGCTGATGGGGGCAAGAAGGAGGCCACCCTTTCCAGCTGGGGCCTGTGATGTGAGGGGGGGAGGAGGGAGATGCTGTGACATTCTCACCATCGTATTTTCTAAGAGCCTTTCCAAATTCTGAAACAAGGCAGGCACTACGCCAGTAGAGAATACGTATGTTCACTTTTTTTTTTCATTCATTTTTTTCTATGTGCTAAGTGTCTCCTATGATTGAGATAATTGTCTTCCTTACATCAAACTATAAAAGGTTCTACATTACGCTAGATGCCAATTAAGATTCAGATTGTATAGCTCTGATTAGCTCATTTTTTTGAAAGATTCAGTGACATGTCTTTTGATTGCTTATACATGTATCAATATTGGAAACAGTCTCACACACAATCACAGGTAGTACAGGAGCCCCCTCCCACCATCCACGGTCCCACTTCACACGGTTTCAGTTACCCACCCTCAGCTGCAGTCTGAAGATATTAAATGGAAAATTCCAGAAATAAACAGTTCATAAGGGCTTCCCTGGTGGCGCAGTGGTTAAGAATCCACCTGCCAATGCAGGGGGCACGGGTTTGATCCCTGGTCCAGGAAGGTCCCACATGCCGTGGATCAACTCAGCCTGTGCGCCACAACTACTGAGCCTGCACTCTAGAGCCCGCGAGCCACAACTGCTGAAGCCTGCGTACCTAGAGCTCGTGCTCTGCAATAAGAGAAGCCACCACAGTGAGAAGCCCGCTCACCACAGTGAAGAGTAGCCCCCGCTTGCCGTAGCTAAAGAAAGCCAGCGCACAGCAACGAAAACCCAACACAGCCAAAAATAAATAAGTAAAATAAATTTTTTTAAATTAAAAAAAAAATTCATAAGTTTTCAATTTCTTTCTGTTCTGAGTATTGTGGTGAAACCCATGCCATCCCACTCCAACCCCCCTGGGATGTGAATCGTCCCTTTGTCCAGCGGATCCCACCTGTTAGTCACTCAGTAGCCATCTGGGTTATCGGAGCGACTGTCGCAGTATCTCGGTGCTGTATTCAAGTGACCCTTATTTTACTTAATAAAGGCCCCAAAGCTCAAGAGTAGTTATGCTGGCAATCTGGATACACCAGAGAGAAGCTGTAAAAGTGCTAGACTTAATAAGGAAAGAAAACTCGTATGCTGAGTTTGCCAAGATCTACAGTGAGAACAAACCTTCTCTCTGTGAAACTGTGAAGAAGGAAAAAGAAATTTGTGCTAGTTTTGCTGTCACTCCTCAACTGCAAAAGGTATGGCCATAGTACACTATAAGCACTTAGTTAAGATGCAGAAGGCACTACATTTGTACAATAAGATATTTGAGAGAGAGAGACCACATTCACATAAATTTTATTACAGTCTATTTTTATAATTATTCTGTTTTATTATTATTGTTAATCTCTTACTGGGCCTAACTTACGAATTAAGCTTTATCACGGGTACATATTGATATGTACAGGGTTCCGTACTATCTACCATTTCAGGCATCCACTGGGGGCCTTGGAATGTATTCCCTGCAGATAAGGGGGGGCTACTGTACACTTAAAAAAAAACTTGAATGGGTAGTGCTGACCTGGCCACTAGATTATTTGTGATAACTCATACTATTGAGAAACTGATAACCTCGGGGTTGAAAACATTTTTAGAATTTATTTTTATATGTAACAAATTACAGTGTATTTAGTATCGTTTTTTAAGAGCAAAGTAGACATATTTTGAAAAGTACTAATCTGTAGGAATCAGAGTGTCATATAGAGTGATGTGTTTAGTACTGTTTGTGTTTTATGTTATAGTGGTTGAGGAGTCTGACTTTTTGGTTTATTCAGAGAGTGGTTTACTTTTATTGCTAAATTTTATCAACCCCGATGGGAATGTATATCCGTTAGGGTTCAGTCTGAGAGGCAGAACCTCTGTGAGCCAACACCAAGCATCTCTGTGAGTCAGACTCTTCGAACCGCTGCTCTGGCCCCACTGCCCACCACCCTAACCACACCCACCTGGTCTTTGGTGATGAAGTGCCACCACTCGGCCCCTGCCGCCCTGGGATCCCAGAATCCTCATGCACTTGGGGATCCTAGTTTGATGGCAGCACAGGCACGTCTACTGTAGTTTCTGATCTACAGAAGAGAGTCCCTCAGGGCTCCTCAAGTGTGCTGGGGCTCCCCTCACAGATGTATTCTCAGCGCCGTGGTGGAAGCTGTGTCCTCGGGATCCTCTGGGACGGGTGAGCAGGTCTTACATGAAGAGTGCACTCTGTCATTCCAGTCTCCCCCAGCCTTTAAGTTCCTCCCTCGAGGATATACCTAGAAGGTCTGGCATTTCAACTTCAGTTAGTGCAGCCCACCTTGGGGTTCGTATTTGAGCCAAACAGACAGCGAGAATCCTTCCTAATTCCTCCAGCTAAGATGTTGAATGCCAGAATCTCTGCTTGGTGGGCCCATTTCACTAACCTCGGCCCGATTCAACAGTGTATCCCTTCTACCTTGATGCCCCACCATCCATGGTAAGTCCTAAGATTGCCCGTGTCCAGCTGTGAGAAGGGTCCCCAGGCTGCAGCACAGGTAGGGGGAGTCTGGGCAGAGCCTGGCACACTAGCTGAGTTAAGGAGAACAAGCTGAGGGGCCGGGACTTCAGGGTGGGTAGAGCTTTCAGGACAAGTGCCTGAGAGCTTACAAAAGTCCTGGAGACCCACAGATGATCCCTTACCAGTATTCGGCTGATACAGATCAGCTCTTGCAGGTGAGGCCAGGAAAGAACCAATGAGAGGCTTAGAAGGCCAGGCACCAAAAGCAGGGCGTTCCCACCGCCCAGGCTGGAAAACCTCATGATTCGTTGGGACAGCAGGTAGAATACTCAGCAGAATCTTGCTTCCGTTATGGGGAATAATAAGCTCCAGGCTCAGTGCTGCTCCAGTCCCGTCTGACAAATCTTGAGCGCTAGATCCAAAAGAATCAAACCATTTCCAAGTAATTTATACATGTCCCAGAGCAAAGTTCAAGAATGTTCATAGGAATACAAAATTATCCACCCAAGGCAGCATGCATAATCGGATTACTAGGCATGCAGAGAAACAGGAAGATGCAACCTGACATATGAGAAAAATTAACAAATTGAAACCGATACAAAACTGACCTGGGTGTTAGAAATAGCTGACGAAGATATTAAAACAGGTGTTGTAACTGTATTGCAGATGTTTAAAAGTAGAGACAGTATAAAAAAGACCAGTTGAACTTCCAGTGAACTACAGTGGGAGAAAAAATTCATTGGACAAGATGAACAACATTAGATCAGAGATAAGAAAGGATTAGTGAACTCGAAGGCATTGTACTAGAAATTATTCCAAAATGCAGGACACAGAGAAAAAAGAATTTTGAGAAAAATGGAAAAATCATTAGTGAGCTGTATGGGGAAATTTCGAGAAGACTCATATCCGTGGAATGGGTACCTAAAATAGTGGGGATGGACAGGAAAAAACTATTTGAGGAAATAATACTGAAATGTTTTTTCAAAATTGGATAAAACTATGAGCCCACAGATCTGAGAAGCTCAATGTGCACGAAGAACAAGAAGTATGAAGAAAATCACGCCAAGATATTATGGAATTTATAACATATATATGGAAAAAATGTGTAAATGCAGGAAGATAGAATTATATACAGTGTAAGGCTCTTAAGCTCTGTGGTGAGCTGTGATAAGGTGAATATATATACTATAAGCCCAAACACAACCACCAACATTAAAAAAAATTTTTTTAAGACTTGGCTAATGAGCTAACAAAGGAAATAAAATGGAGTCGTAAAAAATACCCAGTTCATCCAAAAGAAGACAGAAAATAAAGGAAAAATTAGACGATGAATAGATGAGATAAGACAGAAAGGAAACAAATAACAAGATTTCATTGCCCGTTTGAAGTTTTCTGTGACGTGCTTGTTTACATCTTCTGTCTATTTTTCTGTAAGACTGTTTGTCATTAATTTGTGGGATTTCTTAATATAGTAATTATTTTCCACTTCAGGTGACTAATATTTTATCCCAGTCTGTTGTTTGTCTTTGTCTTTTAATTTTTGATGAAATGCCTTTTTAAAAAAAAATACAGAATTGTTAGCTTTTTTTTTTTTTTTTTTTTTTTGTGGTACATGGGCCTCTCACTGTTGTGGCCTCTCCCGTTGCGGAGCACAGGCTCAGCGGCCATGGCTGACGGGCTCAGCCGCTCCGTGGCATGTGGGATCTTCCCGGACGGGGGCACGAACCCGTGTCCCCTGCATCGGCAGGCAGACTCCCAACCACTGCGCCACCAGGGAAGCCCCAACACCATTTTTTGAATGTTCAATATTTCTCCTTGCATTTGAAGTGTCCCCTCCCTGCTGCTATGGACATGGGTGTGTTTATTAATCCCTATTTCATGAATCTGTTGGTCCATTTCTAAGCCAATACTACAATGTTTTAATTAGTCTAGCTTTATAATAAATTGCTCTTTGATTTTTTTCATAATTTTCTTGGCTACTTCTGTGCCTTTTCTCTTCAGTAAATTTTAAAATCAGTTTGTAAAGTTCTCAGCTGATAATGATTTGAGTTTGATTGTGATTGCATTCTAGGAAAATTACATCTATAATGTTGAGAGATGGGAATATGTTTTCTGTTAGAATTTCTGGAAAGACAATTGTGTGTTGATTTTATATCTGGTTACAACACACGGTAGTGAAGTGTTGTAATAGAGCTAATTGTTTGTCTATTGGATATTTCAAGAAAAGTTTTCCAGGGGAATTTCTTTCATTAATTATTGATTATATCTCTCCTGTGTATTTCTCAGCCTTCTCGAGTTTATGCTACTCAGAGTAGGTAAAAGGATATTCTACCTGCTGCAGGCAGATAAACTGATGGCATAGAATTCTTAACATTTTCTAACATGTTCTTTTTCTGTACTTGCTGGGATATTTCTTGTTTTATTTTCTAGATGACTAGTTTGGGCCTCAGCCACATCCATGCTACTGCTTGACCCGCCTGCTGAATTTTTCATTTTGACGACACCTGTGTTGCTTTCAAAGAATCCTCTGTTGTTCTCTAATTGCTGCTTTTTCTCAGCACCGTGTTGGCAGTTTAGGAAGCATGCGCTCTAGGGGTGCCGTCGCCTCCTAATATTAATTGGAATTTTGTTCATCAGGTTTCCTGCCTCCCCGTGTTCTCAGCTCCCCGCACTGGCCAGTTGGTCTCGACTCCTTTAGGTCCTTATTCATGAGATTAGTGTTCCTCAGACGTGTGGCATCTTTGGTTTCCTGTTCGTACTTACAGAAGAAGGACCATTTGGACGAGCGGAGGTAGTTGGTGGCTGGTTGCTGGGTGTCTCCTGTCTTCTTGTTTGGGGTGGGCAGCAGTTCCTACTCCCCCGCCCGGCTGAGCCTGCCCCACAAGGCCAAGGCCGTCTTTGGGATCTGTGAAAGGGGAGCTCCAGGTGGACGGGCAGGATCTGGTGCAGGCTGCTGGGGAGGTGAGCAGCTGGGGAAGGCGCACCTGACTTTATTCCCCCAGGTGAAGCTGCCTTCCCTCCCTCTGTCTCCGTCTGCAGTGTCCATGGTGAAGGTCAGCAGTGTCTCAGGCCGTGCATGTCCCGGACAGATGGTGATGCTGATGATCACAGCCACGATTGCTGACACTCATCCATCACCCTCTGTGGTCCAGAGGCTCTCCTAAGTGCCGCTCTATGATGTGAGGGCTGCCAGGGTTAGTCACGCTCAGGGTTGTGCAGCTGGTCGGTGGCAGCGCTCAGCTGTCCCCCAGGTGATGTGTTTCTGAGCTTCTGGAGCTTCTCCATCCTGCTGAACCCCCCGAGGCACGTGGAAAACCATTGCTCCAGGGCCATTGCATCATCTCCGTTTGGCTTCCATACTGACATGCGCGGATGTAGAACACACCATGTGCCTGGCCTTTTCCAAGTGTTCTTGCCCCGACGTTCTCCTGATGCCGGGGGCACCTCTGTTGTCATCCCGCCTTACACCAGGAGGAGGGATGGGACCTGGGACAATGTGGGGCATCCACAGTGGGTGACACCAGCTCAAGCCGCCTGGCCCATGGGCTCTGTCCTCCTCGCTGGGCTGCCACCTTCCTCGAGTCCTTTAAATTCAACAACAACAAACCTCCTTCTTTACTGACTGAGGCATCGTCCAGCTTCCTTATTAACACCTCAGATGGAGACTCACTGCACTTACGATCAGACCAAATAAAACACTCTCACGTCCAGTTAATTATTTCGTGGTTTCCTTTCCATTAGAAGCTGCCAAATGGAGGACTTTTTTGTTCTTTCATATTTTGCTTTCTTCAAATGGGGGCTTCCCTAGTTTTGCATTCATTCCAGCAGGTGTTTGGGAGCTTCTTCAGCTGCAGGGAGGCTTCTAGCCCTGGTGAGTCCGGTGTGTGGCGCCAGGAGCCTTACTGAGCTTCCGACTTTGCTGTGCACCGGCCAGAATATCTCCTGTCCATTGGAACCTAATTCACTGGAGCCAGACCAGAAGTGATAGTAATAGGGGTCTGATAATTAGTTCCTATATATTTATACTCAGGTATAAATCACTGATTCTTACCATAATTTCTATTTTGCTGGATGCCTTCAGGCAACTGATGAAAAAGAAAAATTGCCTTTTTTGATTGCCTTTCCATTCTGCTTGGATTCTGGTTTTTTCTTTTTTTCGACTGCAATATTTAATGACACATGCAAAAGCCAAGGAATTGGAAGGGAATGATGAACGAACTTCCGCCTGGATGAGGGTTTTTCTCTCTCTTCATTGCTATGGCGATCATTGTCCAATGTAAGGAAGCTTTAAATCTTACGCTGCATATATCAACTTCTTTTTTAAAGTATTTTTGAATTTTTGTACTAGCAAAAAGGTTTCCTGATGTGCACATCAGAAATTCAGTCCTGGTCTCCCTTCAGCTTTGTATGTTTGGCCATATTTTGTGGAAAAAAATGTATGAATCACTTTAACCTTTAATATGAGATGTAGGAAACCTGTAGGGCTTTCTTTCAAGCCCGTTGAATTGAGCACAAATATAACTTTAATACGCTATTTAAAATTTTAGGTGAGTTAAAGGTTAATATGTTTCATGTAAATGTATTTGCAGTCATTATTTATTCAGAAAATTCGTTATAAATCCACTAAGGGGGTTTCTCACAGTCAAGATCATGACCTCTTGAATACATTCAAAAGAATGTATTTTGCTTGATCCCATTAAAGATGAAGGCTTCATTTGTTAGTGCTGAGGACGAGAAGGAATTAGGGTATACCCGTATTTATAAGGCAATATTTTACGCTGCTAATACAGCAGGTGAAGTATCTAAAGCCCCCATCTTAATTATGAAAATAGACTAATACACTTGTCTTTAAATTTACTAATAGTATTAAATTTAATCAGGGGAACATGTCTAACCAGAAAATGGAGACTGAAATGGACTAATTAAATTATAGCATAATGAAACCACTCAAGGCCAAGTGAAATTAGAAATGGTCATTGAAAAAATACTCATTTTTATTACAACATGACATTTGTTGATATTTGCTTAAATCACTTTTCAGTATAAATTTCTTTATTTTGATCCATCTCATTCTTTTTTTTCTTTTCCATTATGGTTTATTACAGGATATTGAATATAGTTCCCTGTGCTATACAGTAGGACCTTGTTGTTTATTCATCCTGTACATAATAGTTTGCATCTGCTAATCCCAAACTCCCAATCCTTCTCTCCCCACCCTCCTTCCCCTTGGCAAGCACAAGTCTGTTCTGTAGGTCTGTGAGTCTGTTTCTGTTTTGTAGATAGATTCATTTGTGTCATATTTCAGATTCCACATACAATTGATATCATATGATATTTGTCTTTCTCTGCCTGACTTACTTCGCTTAGTATGATAATCTCTAGATCCATCCATGTAGCTGCAAATGGCATTATTTCATTCTTTTTTTATGGCTGGGTAGTATTCCATTGTGTATATATACACCACATCTTCTTTATCCATTCATCTGTGGATGGACACTTAGGTTGCTTCCATGTCTTGGCTATTGTGAATAGTGCTGCTATGAACATTTGGGTATGTGTATCTTTTCAAATTATAGTTTTGTCCAGATATATGCCCAGGAGTGGGATTGCTGGATCATATGGTAGCTCTATTTTTTGTTTTTTTAAGGAACCGCCATAATGTTTTCCATTTTTTTCAGCTGGCTGCACCAACTTACATTCCCACCAACAGTATAGGAGGATTCCCTTTTCTCCACACCCTCTCCAGCATTTTTTATTTGTAGACTTTTTAATGATGGCCATTCTGACCAGTGTGTAGTTTGATTTGCATTTCTCTAGTAATCAGCGATTATGAGCATCCTTTCACATGCCTCTTGGCCATCTGTATGTCTTCTTTGGAGAAATGCATCAGACACATTCTTAAATGAAAATGTAATAAAACTTGCTTTTTGCAAGAGATCATGAGCTTGGACAGGAAGATTAAAAACAAGGTAGACAGAGATACCTGGTAAGGTAGTTGTGTGCTTGAAAGCATAATGAATTAAATGCATCGAATTGCCCTGGAAACAATTTAAATAGGCTTTTCCCTGGTTGTTACCTCTGAATGACTGTTGAGAATCTTCTCAGAAAGAGTGAATTGTTCTGTAGCCCAGCCTGGGGAATGTTACTCTCTCCCAAGAGGGCAGAGACCAGAGAGCGGCGAGGTCTGTTGGAAGGGCGCTGAGGACACGGGCCCGTCTTGGGGAGCTCAGGACCTCGTGGAGGGTGGGCCACCACCGGCAGGTGTCCCCGTGCCTGCCTTGGATGGAGTCCTAGACACTTTCTATGTGTATCTTTACCTGCGGCTTGGGTGGTGTACTTGTACCCATGTCCATTGGTTAATGTGCCGTGAGGGGAGCTGTAGAAAGCTGGACTCTCAGTCCATGGTCAATGTCTTGATTATGATAAACCCCTTAGTAGCTCCAGTTGTGGGCACCTTTATAGATGTTTCCAGAAGAGCAGAGTTTGCTTCACTGCTGAGGCTTGGTTACGTGTCTCCTGGTGCCCTTCAGTAGATGACCTTTATATGTGTAACCTTGGGCTGATTCTGACTTGTAGCCAGTTCCTTATTGTGTCTGCCTGGACACATAAAGGACATGGTCAGCACACAGTAGGTTTCAGAACCATCAAGCGATGAGGCTTAGAGCCTGTGGTTGCACTAAAATACATCACGCAAGACATGGAGACTGTGTGAGGAGTTGGACACAAAGAAGCACAAGGTAATGGTCTTGCCTTCTATATACAGAAGAGATAACTAATAAGGACCTACTGAATAGCACAGGGAACTCTATTCCATACTGTGTAATGACCTCTATGGGAATAGAATCTAAAAAAGAGTGGATACATGTGTATGTATAACTGACTCACTTTGCTGTACACCTGAAACTAACACAACATTGTAAATCAACTATTTTCCAGTAAAAAAAACGTTAATCAAAAACAAGTTCAGTGTAGATGAGGACTTGATAGGAATTGTAGAAATAGCAATAAAATATTAATGTAATAGGGAATAGTTGCAAGTTAGAACTTAGTAAGTTAAGGAATGATTGTATATGAAGTTTGTTTAGAAAGATGAAAGGAAGATGGTGCCTCCCAGCCCTTTCTGTGCATCCAGGCATGGCAGCCGTGCAGAATGGGTGCTCACTGTTACCAGCGACGAACAGAGCATCCCTTCCACAGCGATGTGTGCTTGGCCGCAGTCACAGGGGTAGTCCTCTCAGAAGCTGGGATAGAGAAATCCAGGTCTGTTTGCTTTCAAAGGGTCGGCTCTTTTCCTCATGTCCTGCTACTTCCACAAGGGCTGAGGTGGGGAAAGACGGATTCTTCTTACAGTAAGGATGCAACTCAGCGTAGGTGTCGAACGGGTGGAGTTTGGGCAGGTGGATCAGAGAGCGGGGTCCTTGCCGGCCAGCGGAATAACGTAAATAAAATCCAAGAAGCAAGAAAAGTACAAGGTCCAAGGGTCCAGGAGTCAATCCCACCATAGAAGCTTTGGGGAGAAAGGGACGGCACTTCTCTCTCGCTTTCACATTGTCCCTGGCCTGTGCGGGAACACTTCCGGCATCAGGAGATGGTGACTTCCCCGAGCAGCGCGCTTCTTAGAGGGCTTCCTGCTGGTACTTCAGTAAAGGACTCCTGGACGCTCACTGCCCCAGTGCTGGCCTCATCGTCTGATGCTTATGGTCCAGAAAAGAGAGTCTGGTGTTGGGGCCAGAGGACCTTCTGTCTCCTGGTCCAAGTGGTTTAAGCAGGGTGGTCTGCGGGACACGGTGACTCCCCAACTGAGAGAGGCAGATGCAGTGGCTGGCAACGTCCTTCCTGTGCTTAATTGCTGTGTTGGTGATTTAACTCACTGTATTAGTGATGAGACTTCTGTTTATAGAGGTGTGTCAAAAGCGTCTGTAACTCACAGGAAATGGAGGATGTCCTGTCCAGTCCCTTCTTGACAAGAACTGTCTGAGGTCCACCTTAGATATTCCTGCGCCTCTAAAGTGTCTCCTTCCCCTAATGGACTTCCTTTTCCCTGGGGTCTTCACGGTCTCCTAATAGAAAAAAGTCGTTAAGGGGAAAAAAAAGTCTAATACGCTGAGGTAGCTCTAATATAAGAAAAGTAATAAATGAAGTGTCACTAGATTCCAAATGCATATTCTTTCAGAAAGAAGGCAATTACTGTTATAAAGATATAGCATTAGAAAAATTATTATGGCTGAGACGTATGTGGTGTGTCTGTGTGCAGCACAGTTAATTTTAAAAGTATTACCAAGCATATAAATCATAAGAATAAAATGCTGAACCATACTAACTGAAAGTGGATTTAATATGCAGTTCTGAGGGACTGTCTCTACCTACCCAGCTTTAAAAAATTGTTACTTATAGGCTATTAGTTATCAGATTTTCTTTCAAATGTCCAACCTCTTTTAATGAAGAATATTGCTCATGGGCTTTATCTCTGATCCCTGCATAATTTTATTCTGTAGAGTAAGTGATGGTAATACTGGAACACCCATGTTTTACCCTGAATTTTATGTACATTGAATCAAACCACTGTAGGTTTCAATTTGTATCAAAATACAAAGATTCTGATTGGGAATGAAAAGAAAACTCAGAGGTTTCTAATTTGTTTTGCTCTTCACTTTGTGTGGTTCAACAATTGGTGGAAAAATGGATTGAAGTTGATTTCAAGTAGCACTGTATAGGCAGTGTTAGCTAATGACTCAGAAGTTTTTTGGTTTTGTTTTTACATCTTTATCACTCTCGCTTTGTCACAGCTTACCCTTCCCCCTCCTTATATCCTCAATCATTCTCTAGTAGGTCTGTGTCTTTATTCCTGTCTTTCCCCTAGGTTCTTCATGATATTTTTTTTCTTAAATTCCATATATATGTGTTAGCATACCGTGTTTGTCTTTCTTTCTGACTTACTTCACTCTGTATGACAGACTCTAGGTCCATCCACCTCATTACAAATAGCTCAATTTCATTTCTTTTTATGGCTGAGTAATATTCCATTGTATATATGTGCCACATCTTCTTTATCCATTCATCCGATGATGGACACTTAGGTTTTTAAAAATCAGTTGCATTGATTATTTGCAGACTTACTTTAGGAGGAAGGAAGAAATTATCTGCCTTTCTTATATGTGTGGTGTCATCTCCAAACACAGGTCGAGGCAGTGCCCCCTGCCCCCACCCTGCTATAGAAAACTGGAAAATGCAGGGACAGGACTGAGAAACACCGCAGGGCTCTGCCCCCACCCCACCCAGCCACTGTCAGGTTCATCTCATCTTTTTCTACAAACGGCTTTCTGCTTCATGATCTGCATAAATATCCTCCACTAGAGCTCTATTTCTCTCAGCCTCCTATTTCCATCACTTTTTGCTCTGTTTGGATTTTATATTCTTAAATATACTAGTGTTCATTATTCGTGGATCGCAGCATTTACTAATATAAAGTGGTCTTGTCCCAATTTAATGTTTTATTGTTGTGAATTCTGCTTCATCTAAAATTAAAGCACCAACCTTCTTTTCCTTTTGTTCAAATTTGCCTGAATCTTTGCCTATCATTTTTACTTTAATTTCTCTATTTTTGTAGGTATGACTCTCATGCAAATCAGTCTGCTTAAACTAGGGTAATTACTTACTGTGAAATCTTTTATTTATTTGTGAAGTATTTGTTATTCTTTTTATCTTTCTGTTTTTACATTTTTATTGGCACTTCCGATTTTTATGCTGTGTTTTTTCTAAAAACACTGCTTTCAGTGTGCTTTACTTTATGCAGATATTTAAAAGGTAGGCAGCTAGTTTTTTATTTGATACAGTTGCATTTAAAATATAGCTCTTTGTTCAGTTTTAAATGATGAAATATTTATTGAAATAAAATGTTATTAAACATGAATATATGACAGATACAGTGGAATGTGTGTAAAGTTGTGAAGCATAACTTTGAAACCAACATAAGAAATGTGAGTCACCCAGGCTGGGGCCTCCCTCTGGACTCTTCCCCATCTCATCTCCTGCTTCTCTTCAGAGCAGGGATTTCACGTTCATCATTCTTTTGCCACAGATGAGCGTGTCCCTAAATAATGCATTATTTTTATTTGTTTTTGAACTTTACATGGATGGAATCACAACCTGTATTCCTCTATGACTCGCTTTTTTTCATTCATGCAATTGTGGGTTCATCCATGTTTGTGCATGTAGCTCTAGATGAATTATCTTTATAATTAATGGTACAGTATTCCATCATGTGAATATATGATACATCACAGTGTATTTGCCTGTTCCCCTTTAGTGGACAAGTGGGCATTTACATAACTTTTCTGCTATTATGAACAGAGCTTCTGTGAATGTTTTAATACCAGTCTCCTTGTGTACGTGGGTGAGGGTTCCACTGGTGTAAGAGCCTAGAATCAGTGGTCACCAGGATGAATATTTTCATTTTTATGGAATAACGTCAAATGGTTTTCCCAAAGCATTTGTATAATGTCGATGTCCAGCAGTGTTCCACATTTGTTCTAGAACTTCATAGGGCCTGATGTTAAGTTTGCTGATCTGGTGGATGTAACAGAGTCTTCATGGTCTCGTTTGCATTTATCTTATTCCTGATGAAACAGGCCAACTTTTAGTCTTTACTGGCCATTGCGGTTCCTGTTCCCTAGTATGTGAGTTTATCTGTTTTACCCATTTCTATTGTTTAATCTTTTTCTTACTATTCATAGAAGTTCTTTATATTACATCTTTTGGAGGTTGTTTCTTTTTTAAACATGTGAAAATATCCCCTTCCAGGTTTTGACTTACCATCTCACTTTTTTTACGGTCACCTTTCCTTATCAATCTCTTTCACTATGGTTAATTTTTGTGCATGGGTGTGGGTATCTTTCATTAAGAAGTCCTTCCTGGGGTGACGTCATCAGTAGGGCAGAATAGGGGTTTTCTACCATCTTCCCTCTAAAGAACGCCAGTTTTTGACAGTCGCCCACAGAAGAGAGTACCTCTGTGTTCTGGGACTCCAGCAGAGAAGTCCCAGGACACTGTTGGAGCAAATGCTATCTGAGATGGGATGCACTGAAGACCATAAGAGGACCAGGTTCCCTTTACCTGCTCCACCCCTCCCCCAAGGCAGCACGGCTCAGGGCCCAGAGAACCGTCTCAGCCCACGATGTCTCCCCCAAGGGAAAGTGGAGCGTGCAGGTGAGCCACCAGCTTCCCCAGCCATGGGGGATGCTGCTAAAGAGGCCCCCTTCATTCTGGCCCAGTCAGGATACTGAGGGATCCTGCACAACCTGGGAGGGGGCGGGGGCTGGGAGAACAGAGCCAGGGCTCTCAGAGGGCATCAGGGACACCCCATCATTAGGCCTGCCCACGAGCCTCTGTAGATGACTGGCCCGCAGACCCCGCACCTGGCCCAGGGCACCCCTAGCATTCCACACACCACCACCGGGGAACTAGAGAATATTTCAGTGTAGGTAAGTTGTACCTGCCAAAGAAGTGGATGATAAAATTTTCTCCTGGCAGAAGATAAATGTTAGCAGTTTTGATTCTGTGCATCTAAGACCCTCCTCACGTTTCCATTTTATACTTAGAGCTCAGGATGTGTAACCTTCCCTTTTTTATTTCCCTGGTGGTTTCACTCCCCTGTTGATCGTCTAAGGACTGACTTCAGCCTGTCCTCCGAATTTTTGTCCATCTTTTTAGGTTGGGTACACGGGGATATATATTCCTCAGACCATGTGTCAGCCAAAGTAGCCATCTGTTCCTTCCCACACAAGAGCGGCTGGACTTGATGCAGAATTCCCGAGTAACCATTTTTTCTGGCATTAGTAATTTGAGGAAAGTTCTGAAGCCAATGTGAGTTTCATTCTGTAATGAGAACAGGATTATTTGTTTATTTGTTTTCAGGTCTTCTCTTGAAACGTATTATTGGTCATTTTTTCTTTTCATGTCTATCCCTTTTTAATTTTTTTTGCTTTCTCAAGTTTAGCTTCATCAGTTGTTTTTAAACTTTATTTTTTAAGCAAGTGGAACTCTTAAAAAACTCAAATTATTTTCCAGAACCACAGTTTATAAAACAGATAAGGGACTCTCTCCTGGGGATGCCTGGAGCTCTACATCCTCTGCATCCTTGAGGGTCCAGCAGGAAACAGATCACATACAGGCAGGCCTAGGAGATAGTGTGGGTTTGGTTCCAGACCACTGTAATAAATCGAAAATTGCAGTAAAGCAAATCACACAATTTTTTTTTGTTTCCCAGTGCATATAAAAGTTATGTTTACATTATACCGTAGTCTAAGTGTGCAATAGCATTATGTCTAAAGAAAACAATGTACATACCTTAATTAAAAAATACTTTATTGTTAAAAAAGCCTCACAACCATCTGACCCTTCAGTGAGTCGTCATCTTTTTGCAATAGTAGAATCAAAGATCACCGATCACAGACCACCAGAACAAGTATAAGAGTGAAAAGGTTTGAAATATTGTGAGAATTACCAAAATGTGACACAGAGACATGAAGTGAGCAAATACTGTTGGAAAAATGGTGCCAGTGGACTTGCTCGACACAGGGTTGCCTCAGACCTTCAATTTGTACAAAACGCAGTATCTGCGAAGTACAATAAAAGGGGATCTGCCTGTAATCAGAGTAGGTAAAGTTTAAAAAGGAGACTGTTTACAAAGGAGAGGGCATGGCTGAAAGAAGCCAGCAGGGGAAGCAGAGGCCTTAGGGCTAGCACCAGCCCCTAGGCCTGTAGGGTAGAGGTAGGGCAGGCACTGGGGCCTGGAGAGAGCAGGGAGTTCCTAGGAAAGGACCCCCTGAGGAGAGGCGTGGCCTTGGGTAGAAGGCAGGCACTGCCAGGTCACGTGGTCCAGCAGAGGGAATAAGAATCTCACCTGTCTCCCCTCCCCACCCCCCTCCCCTCAGTGCCTCTCTGTCTGAACCCCCTGGAGAACAGGGGAGCCCAGTCCTGGCAACCCATCAAGATCACGCCCCAGGCAGCAGTAAAGGGTGCACAGTGGGTCTGGAGCACAAGCAGAAAAATCTAGCAAAATTGGAAAGAAACTTAAATGCTACTCTACAGCAAATGTTTTAAATATTTTTAACAATTTTGATTTTTTCTTTTCCGTATCCAGCCTGCTCTTTACAATTTTCAGTGCAGATTTTCACTTGGTATGTCTCTTTTTCTGTGCAGCCTCTTATCTTGGTGTGTTTCCTTCTGGTCATCAGCTATTCTCATCCCTTCCTTTCCTATCATTGCAGTCTGCTCCTGTTTCATAGAAGAAATGTCCCTTTATCACTGGGAAACACATATAGAAAATTCCCAAGGATTTCTTCTGATTTCATCATAATATTTTAAAGTTAACCCTTTTCCCCCTGATGTCCTAAACACACCCCCATTCCCTTACGATAGAAAGGTCTTATTTAAAGTTATGTGTGTATATAATACACGTATGTGTGTCTTTTTATCACGTTCCTGAAAGGAAGGTGAGCTTTACTTACTGGGAAGCATCATAATGTGGTTAAGAGCACAGGCTCCGTTTCTTATTCACTGTATGACCTTCAGCAGATCTCTGAACCTCTACACCCCAGTCTCCCCACCATAACATCAGGATCCTAAGAGCTCCTGCCTTGGATGAGTGACTCCATCCCCGTGAGGCTCAGTTCGCTCACCTGTGTGATACGGAAAATGACAGAACCTGCCTCAAAGACCAGTGACTGCCCTGTGGCCATGGTATTTAGATTACAGGGGTCGTTGTAACAACTAAACGAGGTACTGGCTCTGGGGAGCGTATAATGGTCAGTGCTGTGGGCATTCACTTGTTTACATCTATACACCCTCACGTGCAGAGACGTACATACATACACACAACACACACATTCCCATACATACTGATATATACACATGCAGGCACAGTGTATAACCACACACACACACGCACGTGTGCTTACATACAGACACGTACAGACAAACAGCCTCTGCAGACAGGACCCTTCCGGGGCACCTCTCAGCCCTGGCTGGTACCGGGAGCTCATGGCCGGTGTGCCTGTGCTCTTTGTGACCTGTCCTCTTTTGGGTGCAGTGTTTCGTCTCATCTTTTTTTTCTGAAGTACCCACACCAGCAAATGCATTAATCCGCGGGATACTTTCTTTTTGCCGTTTTTGTAAATGAGGGAACTAAATGATATATTTTTAATACTTAAAAAATGCTATGGGATTAACAAATACACACTACTATATACAAAATGGATAACCAACAAGGACCTACTGTATAGCACAGGGAACTATACTCAATATTCTGTAATAACCTATAAGGGAAAAGAATCTGAAAAAGAATAGATATATAAAACTGGGTCGGGGGGGCTTCAAGACGGCCGAGGAGTAAGACGTGGAGATCACCTTTCCCACAGATACATCAAAAATACATCTACATGTGGAGCAGCTCCTACAGAACACCTACTGAACTCTGGCAGAAGACCTCAGACTTCCCAAAAGGCAAGAAACTCCCCATGTACCTGGGTAGAGCAAAAGAAAAAAGAAAAATCAGAGACAAAAGAATAGGGACTGGACCTGCACCGCTGGGACAGAGCTGTGAAGAAGGAAAAGTTTCCACACACTAGGAAGCCCCTTCACTGGCAGAGATGGGGGATGGGGGGGCGGGCGTCAGAGCCACAGAGGAGAGCGCAGCAATCTGTGTGCAGAGGGCAAAGTGGAGGGATTCCTGCACAGAGGATCGCTGCTGACCAGCACTCACCAGCCCGAGAGGCTTGTCTGCTCACCTGCGGGGGTGGGAGAGAGCTGGGAGCTGAGGCTCCGGCTTCGGAGGTCAGATCCCAGGGAGAGGGTTGGCTGCTTGAACACAGCCTGAAGGGGGCTAGTGCGCCACAGCTAGCTGGGAGGGAGTCCGGGAAGAATTCTGGAACTGCCTAAGAGGCAAGAGACCATTGTTTCGAGGTGCGCAAGGAGAGGGGATTCAAAGCACCGCCTAAACAAGCTCCAGAGACGGGCGCAAGCCGCAGCTATCAGCCCAGACCCCAGAGACAGGCATGAAATGCTAACGCTGTGCTGCAGCCACCAAGAAGCCTGTGTGCGAGCACAGGTCACTATCCACACACCCCCAGGAGCCTGTGCAGCCCGCCACTGTCAGGGTCCCATGATCCAGGGACAAGTTCCCTGGGAGAACACATAGCGCACCTCAGGCTGTTGCAAGGTCATGCAGGCTCACCCTGCATTCCAGTTATAACTACTGTACCGCTCCCTCCACCCAGCCTGAATGAGCAAGAGCCCCCAATCAGCAGCTGCTTTAACCCCGTCCTGTCTGGGCGGGAACAGATGCCTGAGGGTGACCTACATGCAGAGGTGGGACCAAAACCAAAGCTGAACCCCAGGAGCTGTGCGAACAAAGAAGAGAAAGGGAAATTTCTCCATGCAGCCTCGGGAGCAGTGGATTAAATCCCCACAAATAACTTGATGCACCCTTCATCTGTGGGGTACCTGAATAGACAACGAATCATCCCAAAATTGAGGCAGTGGACTTTGGGAGCAACTGTAGACTTGGGATTTGCTGTCTGCAAATGATTTGTTTTTGATTTTTATGTTTATCTTAGTATAGTTTTTAGCACTCCTTATCATTGGTGGATTTGTTTATTGGTTTGGTTGCTCTCTTCTTTTTTTATTATTATTTTTATTTTTTAAATTTTAATAGTTTTTTCTTTCTTTCTTTCTTTTCTCCTTTTTCTTCTGAGCCGTGTGGCTGACAGGGTCTTGGTGCTCTGGCCTGGTGTCAGGCCTGAGCCTATGAGGTGGGAGAGCCAACTTCAGGACATTGGACCACCAGAGACTGCCCAGCCCCACATAATATCAGTTGGCGAGAGCTCTCCCAGAGATCTCTGTCTCAGTCTCTGTCTCAACCCAGCTCCACCCCACAGCCAGCAAACTCCAATGCTGGACGCCCCGTGCCAAACAACTAGCAAGACAGGAACACAAACCCACCCATTAGCAGAGAGGCTGCCTAAAATCATACTAAGTTCACAGACACCCCAAAAGACACCACTGGATGTGGCCCTGCCCACCAGAAAGACAAGATCCAGCCCCACCCACCAGAACACAGGCACCAGTCCCCTCCACCAGGAAGCCTACACAGCCCACTGAACCAACCTCACCCACTGGGGGCAGACACCAAAAACAACAGGAACTACGAACCTGTAGCCTGCAAAAAGGAGACCCCAAACACAGTAAGTTAAGCAGAATGAGAAGACAGAGAAATAAACAGCAGATGAAGGAGCAAGGTAAAAACCCAACAGACCAAACAAATGAAGAGGAAATAGGCAGTCTACCTGAACAGAAATCCAGAGTAATGACAGTAAAGATGATCCAAAATCTTGGAAATAGAATGGAGAAAATACAAGAAACCTTTAACAAGTACCTAGAAGAACTGAAGAGCAAACAAACAATGAAGAACAGCACAATAAATGAAATTAAAAATTCTCTAGATGGGATCAATAGAATAACTGAGGCAGAAGAACAGGTAAATGACCTGGAAGATAAAATAGTGGAAATAACTACCTCAGAGCTGAATAAAGAAAAAAGAAAGAAAAGACTTGAGAACAGTCTCAGAGACCTCTGGGAAAACATTAAATGCATGAACATTTGAATTATAGGGGTCCCAAAAGAAGAAGAGAAGAAGAAAGGGACTGAGAAAATATTTGAAGAGATTATAGTTGAAAACTTCCCTAACATGGGAAAGGAAATAGTCAATCAAGTCCAGGAAGCACAGAGAGTGCCATTCAGGATAAATCCAGGGAGAAACACACCAAGACACATATTTTAATCAAACTATCAAAAGTTAAATGCAAAGTAAACATATTAAAAGCAGCAAGGGAAAAGCAACAAATAACATACAAGGGAATCCCCATAAGGTTAAAAGCTGATCTTTCAGAAGAAAAACTGTCACTGCAAGCCTCAGAATGGAAGAAAATATTTGCAAATGAAACAACAGACAAAGGATTAATCTCCAAAATATACAAACAGCTCATGGAGCTCAATATCAAAAAAACAAACAACCCAATTAAAAAATGGGCAGAAGACCTAAATAGACATTTCTTCAAAGAAGACATACAGATGGCCAAGAGGCACATGAAAAGCTGCTCAACATCACTAATTATTAGAGAAATGCAAATCAAAACTACAATGAGGTATCACCTCACACCAGTTAGAATGGGCTTCATCAGAAAATCTACAAACAACAAATGCTGGAGAGGGTGTGGAGAAAAGGGAGCCCTCTTGCACTGTTGGTGGCAATGTACATTGATACAGCCACTATGGAGAACATTATGGAGGTTGCTTAATAAACTAAAAATAGAATTACCATATGACCCAGCAATCCCACTCCTGGGCATGTACCATATTTTAAAACCATAATTCAAAACGACACATGCACCCCAATGTTCATTGCAACACTGTTTACAATAGCCAGTTCATGGAAGCAACCTAAATGCCCATTGACAGATGAATGGATAAAGAAGATGTGGCACATATATACAATGGAATATTACTCAGCCATAAAAAGAAATGAAGTTGAGTTATTTGTAGTGAGGTAGATGGACCCTAGAGACTGTCATACAGAGTGAAGTAAGTCAGAAAGAGAAAAATGCCGTATGCTAACACATACATATGGAATCTAAAAAAAAAAAAAAATGGTTCTGAACAACCTAGGGGCAGGACAGGAATAAAGATGCAGATGTATAGAATGAACTTGAGGACATGGGGAGGGGGCAGGGTAAGCTGGGATGAAGTGAGAGAATGGCATGGACATATATACACTACCAAATGTAAAATAGGTAGCTAGTGGGAAGCAGCTGCATAAGACAGGGAGATCAGCTCGGTGCTTTGTGTCCACCTAGAGGGGTGGGATAGGGAGGGTGGGAGAGAGAGGCAAGAGGAAAGAGATATGGGGATATATGTATATGTATAGCTGATTCACTTTGTTATACAGCAGAAACTAACACACCATTTTAAAGCAGTTATACTCCAATAAAGATGGTTAAAAAAAAAATAGAGGGGGAAACTACTCAAGTTATTTTATTAATCTGGTTGAACATAATAGCTAAACTAGAGAAGGAAAGTAGAGGAAAAAAATTATAAGCCAATTTCACTGATGAGCACAGATGGCCAAAAAAATTATAGCAAATTGTAGGAATTTATATTAAAATGCATTATCACTTAAATATAGTTTATGTCAGAAAGAAAGATTGGATTAACTTTTAAAATCTATCAATTTCCAAAATTAAAGATGGCAAGCCATATGATTTTTCTCAATAAATGCTACAAAAGCATTTATTCAAATTCATAATATAAAAACTCGGATAGAAAGGAACTCCTTTTACCTGTTAAAGCATCATCTACCAGAAACCTATAGCATGTGGTAAATTAAAATTTTTAAATGTTTGAAATTAAATAGGGAACAATACAGGAATGACTGCTGTCATCACTCCTATTCATTTTGTCCTGGTGACTCTAGCCAATGAAATTAGACAAGAAAAGCATAAATTACAAGCAGAGGGGTCTTTCCTGGTGGCGCAGTGGTTGAGGGGCCGCCTGCCGATGCAGGGGACATGGGTTCGTGCCCCGGTCCAGAATTAGAAAGGAAAAAACATAATTATCTCTATTTATTTACTGTTTGGTTATCTACATAGAAAATCCATGAAAACTTCCAGACTATTAGAACCAACAAGAAGATATCATCAAATTACAAAACAAAAGGCATAATAGCATTTGAAAATTGTAATTCAAAAATTTAATTCAAAGCTATAACTAAATTTAATAAAACCTTTATTGAGGGACATACAAATCCTGTTGAAATGAAAAGAGCATATTCTAGCCAGGGACAGTTGATGTCATAAAGATGGAAGTCCTTCTAAATTAACCTATGATTTAAGAGCAATTCTTATCAAAATCTCGGAGGGATTTTTTGTGAAACTTAATTAGCTGCTCCCAAAATTCATACAGGACAGTAAAAGATCCATGAATAGCCAATCTATTTTTGAAGTAGATCTAGCAAGTAGGACTCACTCTACCCGATATTGAGATTTATTATAAAGCCACTGTAATTAAAACGGTATGGTTTTAGTATAGGGAAAATCAAATAGATCAGTGGAACAGAATAAAGAGCCCAGACACACACCCATGAATATTGGATCTGATATATCTCAGAAATGATGTTATTTACATTGGCTGGACAAGGATGGACGACCATTCAATAAAAGCCATGTGTACTGCTGGATATCCATGCAAAGAAATGGTACAGAATAATGGGAGACCCTGCCTCGCACAAAACTTGAGAGTAAATTCCATATGAATTAAAGACCTAAATTTAAAAAGTAAAACAAGACCAAAAGCATAAAGACCATAAAGGTAAAAGGTGAGCCACAGATGGGGTGAAGATGTATGTGAAGAAAAGATGAGTGGGCAGAATATTTCAAATAACGACAGGTTAATAAGTCAAAGGCAGATAACTCAGTAAGAAAAAGGGTGGAGAATCTGGTCCAGAAGCACTAACAGTGAGGTCACTTTCCTCTTCTCCTTCTCTGCCTCTGCTGCCTCTGCTCCTCGGGGGCTGAAATTTTAATAATTTGATATTAAATTTTTCTGGTGGGTATTACCATGTCACCACGTAACATATGACTGTATTATCATTTCTTGATTTATCCTCTTTGCTCATTGATGCTTTATTTGATAGATAACTATCTTTTTTTTTTTTTTTTTAACATCTTTCTTGGGGTATAATTGCTTTACAATGGTGTGTTAGTTTCTGCTTTATAACAAAGTGAATCAGCTATACATATACATATGCTCTCATGTGTCTTCCCTCTTGCATCTCCCTCCCTCCCACTCTCCCCATCCCACCCCTCCAGGCTGTCCCAAAGCCCTGAGCTAATATCCCTGTGCCTTGCGGCTGCTTCCCCCTAGCTATTTGATAGATAACTATCTTTTAATGCTGCTGTATGCTATCTTTACTTTTGCTGTTGGTTACATCCATAACATAAAATAGTATACTTAAATATTAATTTCTTAATCCATCAACTATGGACAATATGTCTTCACACCTGATTTTGTAAAATGAATAAATTAGTCTCAATTTGAAAAGTTGTGTGAATTAATAAATAATTTATAGCTTGGTTGGTAGTGTTTGTATTTCCAAATGTGGGGAAGCCATAAACAGAGATGTCTCTCGTCAGAGATAAGATGGTCTTCAGTGTCTGCAGAAAATGGAAAGCAGTTCATATTAATTTATTCTGCATTGGTGTGCTATTTCCTCCCCTCTTGCCTTGCTGTGAACTAATTGTTATCACTGTAAGTTTTTCATACTCTAGGAAGTTAAAACAGTGCCTTCTTCCTGTATCTGGCAGCTTGGGATGTTTCCAATTTGTTATTATTTGTATCATTAGTTTACATTCCTGTTTGCCAGTTTGCTATGCAAATAAGCCCCGTACGCATAATATAAAAAGCCCAAAACTCATGTATTCATGATGGATGCCAATTTGTATGCCACAGAGCTTGTAACTTTCCTGATTGAACTGTTCTGTGTATTTCAGTAGGTATGTTAATCTGGATTTCACAGTATGACTCGTGTTTTGTATTTGCAGTTGTGTGGGTATAAAACCAAATCTCCTTATTTTACTTTAACATGGGAATGTATGGTAGGATTTTGTTTTTTGTGTACCATGAGGGAAAGAGCACACGCTTCTGGCATTTCCTGGTGGGAGCAGGTTTTGCAGGGCAGAGGGAGTTGTGCTGACCCATTCGAGCCTGATGAACTTCTGGGAAGGCCCTGGGAAAGCAGACGCTGCTGGAGGAGAGCAGCCCCAGCCAGTCCACCTGGCTCAGGAGGGGTGCTGTCTAAGGTTCTGAATGATCTTGTTAGCTAATGTTGAAGTAGTTGATCAGAATTGTTAGTTAACAATTATATGGAAAGAAAAAAACCTGACGATTACACTTTTATTTACCCCATTTAACTTACAGGAGGCATTTTTCCCATCTTGTCTTTAGATTTATATATAATTGTATTATTTTCCCTTCCTAATTCAATATGATTAAGAAGTGGGTTTTTGTATGGGGTGAGACATTAGTCAGGGTAAGCATGCAGGGGTTTGCCTGTGAAATGGACCACGTTAATTTGTTTGGCACACCAGTATTTTCACTGGAGGCGCCTCTGGGCAAGACCTAGGTGTTAAAATGCAAGGATGAACAAGAGGGGTCAGATCACACTGGGATGGGCAGCTGGGGAGGCCAGACAGAAGACAAGTATATCAACCAACAAATAATTCCAAGCGTGAAGCGTGCTCAGAGGCAGCCACAGAATGCCAAGGGGCAGAGGCACAGAAGCCTGGAAATGATAACAGCTTGATGCGTTTTAAAGAATTAGAAGGAGACGCATCCAGGAACTTGGGTGTTTTCCAGCTGCTCTCTGGCCTGAGCTATTACAGGAAATAATTAGAACTTAGTGTCATCCTCCATCCCCAGCCCATCCGTCCTCCCCAGCCCCCAGATCTTGGCTCTGTTCCCTGACTCTGGGATCCCTTTGTTAATACCACCTGTTTCTGATTTTCTGGGTTTCAGACCTGGTTTTCTATTACTCTAACCCCCAATGCAAATTCTTCTATTTCTATTCCTGTCCCGTAACCTACCTTAATCTACTGATTGGCAACTACCTCTCGGCAGATACATGTTGCTATACCAGCCCTTGGAGGGTCCATGTTACTTATTGCTTGGGTTCAAAGATCAGCTAAGTCAAATCTCAGCATCAAGCAGCTTACAGTCTATTAGGAAGGATCAGAGAGACAAACAAGTATAATTCTAATCAGAAGTCATACAGTACAAGCAAAATGGGTTTCTGTGTAGGACAGTATAAAAAATAACCCTGGTTTGAAACTTCATGAGGAACTTTGTAGACCTCCTCAACTAATTGTTCTCATAGAGTGCCATGAAAATCTCTTTATCCACTTGAAAAATCCTAAAAACAGTTGCAAAATTGATATGCTTACCATGATGTCTAAGTTTGCAATTTTATTACAACAAGAACCAGGATGGCTTGTGTCTGAGGGACTGTCACTTTTTTGCAGCATTAATTTTTAGGTCGTCTTCTTACCAAATGCAAGTTCATGTACCTGATGCACTGTGAGGCCGAACGAGCCAAAACGTCAGAGTTTAGAGCAGAGAAAGGTTTATTGCAGGGCTATGTGAGGAGAACCGGTGGCTCATGCTCTAAAAAGCCTCAAACTCCCCAAAGGGTTTCAGCAAAGCACTTTTAAAGGCAAGGTGAGGGAGGGGCGGGGTTGGTTGCTGCAGGCTTCTTGGCGTGGAATCCTTTGTTCTTGCAGCTGCCCACATAGGTCAGGTTACCACATTCCTGTAAACCTCCAACAAGACAAATGTTATTCTCTATTCTGCGACTTTTTGTCTCCATATGAATGGAAAACTGTTAAACACTTAAAGGTCAGAGCCTTGAGAATGGGCTCTCCTATTTCAGGCTATAGGCAATGTTCTTAACTGGAAGCAAAAGCAATACGATAGGGAGGTTAAAGTAAAAGAAACCATCCGATGTGGAGTCAGATTTGCTCCTTCCTGTTACGAAATCTCTCCCTGCATCTCACCTCTGCACCTGTCTCACCACCCCGGCTCTTTGATTGTCTTCCTTATACGTGTCTTCACCCAGTGCCTCACTCTCTAGGACAGAAGGTTCTCCCTCCCTCAGGAAGCTGGTGTGTGGGCCCTTAGGGAGTTTATCTGTTTTCTCTCATTCTGACTACCTTTTCATATGCAATCCTCAAGGAGATTTTTTCAAAACAGAATTTTCCTCTTTTCAGGTAGATGGGCCTCTGGTAGCTGAGGGGAGTGGGAGCTTGGGGTGCCTGAGACCTCCCAGCTGCATGATTGGGTTGGGAAGCAGGGCCTAAAATCGGATTTATGGGAAGGAAACCCGTAACTCAGGAGGCTGCTTTTTCCACACAAAAGCTGTTTTGTTTCCTAGGGCTGCTGTCACAAATGACCACAGACATGATAAAACAGCAGAAATGTCTTTTCTGCCGGTTCTAGAGGCCGGAAGTCCAAGATGGGGGTTGGGTCTTTCTGGAGGCTCTGGGGACGGACGCTTCCTTGCCCTAGTTCTGGTGCAGGGATGGGCAGTCTTTGGCATCCCTTGGCTTGGAGACACATTCCTTCAGTCTCTGCCTCTGTCTCCACGTGGCCTTGCCCTCCGCGTCATCTCTGTGTCTGTGTGTGCAGTCTGCTGATCCTGTCTCTTATAGGGAAGCCAGTCTGTGGGTTTAGGTGCCACCTGAATCCAGGAGGCTCTCATCTCAAGATCCTTAACTTGGTTATATCTACAAAGACCCTATTTCCAATTGAGGTGGCATTTATAGGTCTGGGGGCTTAGGACGTGGACATACCTTTTGGGGGGATGCAATCCAACCACCAGTACAGAAGCTTTTCCCATGTTCAGTATCCACCGGGCTTCTTCCCTGCCCCTCACTTTTCTTTTTTTTTTTTTTAGTTAAAATTACATTTTAAAAAATTTATAGAAATATAGTCGATTTTCAATGTGTTAATTTCTTCTGTATAGCAAAGTGAATCAGTTATACATATATATACTCTTCTTCAGTTTCTTTTTCATTGTTTATCTCAGGATATTGAATACAGTTCCCTGTTCTCTACAGTAGGACCTTGTTGTTTATCCATTCTTTATATAATAGTTTGCATCTGCTAACCCCAAACTCCCAATCCTTCCCTCCCCCATCCCCCGCTTGGCAACCACAAGTCTGTTCTCTATGTCTGTGAGTCTCTTTCTGTTTCGTAGTTGTGTTGATTTGTATTGTATTTTAGATTCCACATGTAAGTGATATCATACAGCATTTGTCTTTCTCTTTCTGACTTACTTCGCTTAGTATGATAATCTCTAGGTCCATCCATGTTGCTGCAAATGGCATTATTTCATTCTTTTTTTTTTTACTTAGGTACCTACCTACCTTGTGCCAGACTCGAGCTGTACTATTTTACTCATGTGACACCCTGTGGCTGAAAGCACTTCTTATGTGAATTTGAAACTGAATCCCCCTAAAACCAAGTTCCTCTGCCTACTATAGGATTAACCTCTCTTATGCAAAATGTTATTCCCTTTCTTCTCCTGAACCTGCTCCTGGCAAGACTGAGGAGTATCAAAGACAAGGGGAATTGAAGCCGAGTACAAGCCCTGAGACCCTGTCCTTGAAGTAAAAGTCTTTGCTTTAGTCTCCCAGGCCTCCCCTGAGTCTCAAAGGGCTGCTCCAGAGTGACTGATTAGGACACGTGAGGATGGAGAAACGAAGAGTAGCTTTTGGGTCAGGAAACTGGGAACAATTTAGTCTATAAACCAGCCACACAGCAGAGTCACCGAACTCCCAGTTCCCTGAAAGATACAGACAAAAGCCTGACACGCATTCCTAAGCTGTTGTTACAGGAAGCAGACCCCCCACCCGATGAAAACGACCCCAAGCACATGGACCCTAGACCGGTTGAAACCAGAAGATGGGTGCTGCTTGAAGCTTCACCTTGATGCCAGTCAATCCAAGAACTGTGCACTTGTGCGCGAGCTGATCACACACCTTGCAGGCCCCTCCCTCACACTGCCTTTCCCATCTTCCTGTCGGGCTGGATTATTATCAAGGTTCTGCAAAGTCACAGGTCTATTACAGAAGCCACGAAACACCATTTCCACTGAGCTGCTTTAGCCCACAAGGATCTTTCAAAGCTGATGTCAAATTTGTTACCCCCATATTGGAAACTCTCCAAAGATTCCCCATTCCTCTAGAATAAAGCCAGAGATCCTCAAGTCTGTGTACTTGCCTCCCTCACCCCTGAGCCCCTCAGCATTCCCTAAGTCTGGAAGATTCTTCCCCAGGTAGCTGCAGCGCTGCCCCGTCATCTTCAGTTCTTTGCACAAATCTCAATATTTCAGTGAGGCCAATCCTGCTTAAAATCGCTGCTCTGCCTCCCAGACCCCTCCCCTGTTTCACTTTCCCCCGACCACCTTTTAATACCCTACATGGTTTATTTAGCCTCTTGCCCTCTCACCCCATGAAGGTCACTTACTGGTTTTATTTATTGCTGCATCCTTGAAGACATGCTAAAATATTTTGGACCAAATAAATGTATTTAGGAATTTAAAGCTGATTCTTTTGGGAACTCAAGTGCAAGACTGTACATTTATCCCCTATAAATTTCCTCTCTCTCAGTTAAACCCCCCAACCTCTTGGACCCTGATTCAGTAATATAACAATATTTCCCATTTGTCTTCTTACTGAATGCAAGTTCACGGGCCTGACGCACAGTGAGGCCAAACAATACGGAAATGTCAGAATTTGGAGCAGAGAAAGATTTATTGCAGGGCCAAGTAAGAGGATTTGTGGCTTGTGTCCCAAAAAGCCCGAGCTCTCACAGGGTTTCAGCAAAGCACTTTTAAAGGCTCGGTGAGGGAGGGGCGAGGTTGTGTTGAGAACTTCTTAGTGTCGGAATCCTTTGTTCTTGCAGCTGTCCACATAGGTCATGTCATGAGGTTCTTGTAAACCTCCAACAAGACAAATGTTCTTCTCTGTTCTGCAACTTTTTATCCCTATGTGAATGGACTCTTAAAGGTCAGAGCCCTGAGAATAGGCTCTCCTGTATATTTCAGGCTACAGGCAACATTCTTTTACAAAGGTTCAGAGCCTGCATGACTAAGCACCGAGCAGTAGAACAAATCCAGTATGTAATCAGGTTTGTTCTTCCTTGTTACAGCCTCGGACTGTGTCCCCTGTCAGTTGTTCAGCCTGACTCTCCATGCCTCCCGCCAGCCATCAGTGATGGTGACCAGGAAGCTTGGTCTCCAGGGAGAATTCTCTTGCCAAGGCTCTAGTGCAAGAGAGAAATTTGCTAGCGGGCCTTTGCCACCAGGTATACTGCGTCTACACTGCCTCGGTCCTGTGGGTGAGAGGACTGTGCGTCACTCAGCCCACGCTTATCTTCACCAGCCAGCAGTGACCCCTACCGAGCCCCTCTAGGTGCTGACCAATCACAGGGACGCCTAGTTCCGGTTCACTCTTATCTTTTTCAATGACGACACCATTTGTCCACTTCCTAGCACTCTCCTTTGTCCATGATTTGTTAGGTAAGAATTACTTTATTGTAGCAGGACATCTTATTTTTGATTCACTTTAAGAAGTCCTATTTCTCTCTCTGTGTGTGTGTGTGTGTGTGTGTGTGTGTAAAATGAAATAACACCCTCATATAGAAAAAAGGAGAAAAGTGACCTAAACTGAAAAATTAAGAAATCATGTATAAGATGAGAAATTATTCCTTGTTTTAAAAGTCCAAGAACAAGGAAGATCAGTTTCATATTGTTTTTAACTGGGGGCATTTCAAGGGCATTTGAGATGGTGGTGTGTGTGAGGCCATTCTGAAGTGAATTCATACTTTTCTGTGAATTTATTTTCATAAATAACTAGGTACAGATCAAATTAGAAGTAAATCAGAAGCTCTGGTTTTAATTCTTGGCCTGTGGCTTAAAATTCCAGTTTATGCCCAGATAAGCTGGGAAAGACAAGATTTGACCAGAGTTTTCACTGAAGGTACGACTTGTCCCTTTTGGAGTTTGGCTTTAGCTTTTGTGTATGGCTGAGAATCTCTGAAATGAATGACTTCTAACTTGGAGCATTTTCTGAAGTGTACATCATCTCTTAAGGAAAAACTAAGTAATATCACCATCAGTCTTCTTGGTTTCACAGAGGATGAGAGGAAAGTGAAATAATGAATTTGGAAGTCACAGAAAGGTCTGTGTGAAGCTAAATGAAGATGCCTTTCATGGAACCTTTCTGTAGGATTAAGTTATGGAGAAAATGGGAACCAAAGGCCCCACCCACTGACTCTGTCCCTACATCTGTCGTCTCTCCAAGGAGCCCTGGGAAGAAACAACAGGTCCCTGGCTTAGGGAGCAGAGGGCAGACTGGATTTCAGTCCAGGCCCTTGGGGGGCTGGGGGCAGGGCGGTGGCAGAGACGTTTCCCAGACTCTCCCGCTTGGAGTGTTTCATTAGGAGCTGGTGACCATTCTCTGTGTCTTGCTGGCCTCTTTCCTCAGCTTCTGTCGCAGGCTTCTGCCTGGTTCTGTCCTTTGCAGTCGGCTTCTCCCCTGCCTTTGCTGGCTCCTGTTCTCCTCCTTGATTTCTGGTCCCCAGGTCCTCTGAAGCCCTCATCTTGGCATTCCTTGTGTGGGACGGCGTCTGCCTTAGGAACACAAACTCTGGGGCTTGCCGGCTCGCATGTGAACCTTGCCTCTGCTGTTTGCTGGCAAACCTTCGAAATGTAGTTGCTTCCTCTGTGCCTCAGCTTTTCTCTTTTGGAAAACAAGAACAAGAATAATAATTCACAGGGTTGTGGTGAGAATTAGAATTGTTAATGGTAAGGTGCTTAGATCAACATCTGGCAAGTAATAACGGTCTGCTACTGTTACTATTGCTATTCTGCCTTACTAGGGGCTGTTTCTTGGGCAGTGGCCTCACTGGCAGGAGGTGGACACAACCAGCTTGTACGCCTGGGGTATGAGTGAGTAGGGGCCTCAATTCCTTAGTATCTGCTTCATTCCAGAGTGTAATAGGGAAGAGCAAACCTGACTCCATATTAGATCTGTTTCTTTTCCTTTGCTTAGTCATGCTGACTTTGCACCTTTTATAAAGGAATGTTGCCTGTACCCTGAAATAAACATAATAGCGCATTCTCAAGGCTCTGACCTTTAAGAGTCTATTCATATAGGGATTAAAAGTTGCAGAACAAAGAATGACATTTGTCTGGTTGGAGGTTTACAGGAACACTGTGACCTAACCTGTGTGGACAGCTGCAAGGACAAAGGATTCCGACACCAATTCGTTTGTAACACC
>NW_020173040.1:3480557-3599019 GCF_003031525.2 Neophocaena asiaeorientalis asiaeorientalis
GGAAACCCTTCAGGGAATTTGGTTTTTTGGGGGAGCATGAGCCACGCGTCTCCTTGCTTGGTCCTGTAATAAACCTGTCTCTGCTCGAAACGCCGATGTTTCGGTTTGTTTGGCCTCAGCACATCGGGCACGTGTACTTGCGTTCAGTAACAAGAGAACTCTCCACGCTGGAGTTATTTTCAGGTTACCTCAAAAGCAGAGTCCAAGACAAGGAAGCAGGTGTGCGGGGCTGGGAGGGTGAGCAGGACTGGAGACAGAAACCTGAGGGGGTGTCACAAGGGTGTCACTCTGGGTGAGGGGGCTTCATGGCCCTCGGTGGTGCAGAGATGACCCCACTGAGTGTTCCTGGGGCCTGGGCTCTCCTGCGCTTGAGGAGGCCAGTGTGCCTCCGCGGTAGGTGGGACCCTGGTACAGAAAAGGAGGCACGCGCCTGCCTTCCCCCCACAACGTGGGTCCTCTAGGCCCCGGCAACCATTCCACCCCATCCTGGGTGCCACTCTTCTCCAACCTCGGGTTCCTCTCTCTGAGTCTTAGGATATTGTGTATTTTAAAATACGGTATAGGGCTTCCCTGGTGGCGCAGTGGTTGAGAGTCTGCCTGCCGATGCAGATCACGTTTGAAAGAATTCTGTCTCAGTGCTTTAAAAAATTGTCTTCTTCAGGAATTCATCTTTTGAATAAACCTGGATAATTCCTATTTTGTATCTTACATTTATATAAAACAAATAACCTTTATTCCTCAATTTATGTAACATTGAATTTAGTTTATATCTAAAAGTGGGCTTTGCCCTAAATTTTATTTTCTGTTTTGAGTAGGTAACATACTTACACGGTTTAGAATTTCTGAGGAGAACAAGGTCTAAACTGAGAATTCCCACTTGCACCTTGTCCTAGCTGGCCCTTCCCTGCCCCTTCTACATGCAGTTACTTTATTCATTTCTTGTGGAACCCTCCTAGTATTCCCGTGTGAGTCGGGTCCAGAGAAATAGAACCAATCGTGTGTGTGTATACATATACGAATGTATGTGTATATGCGTAAGTATGTATGAGTACATCTATACCTGTCTATCTGTAGGTGTATATAGGTATACTCAGATTTATTTTGAGAAATTGGCTTATGCGATTGTGGGGCCTGGCAAGTCCAAAATCCGTAGAAAGAGTTGATGATGAGTTTTGAGACCAAATTCCGCAGAGCAGCAGGCTAGACACTCAGTCATGGTTTCTATGTTACAGTCTCGGGAACATGGCTTCTACTTTGGGGAACCTGGGTCTTTCCGCTTATAGACTTCAACTGATTGGGTGAGGGCCCACCCACATTTGGAGGGCCATCTGCAATACTCAGAGTCCACTGATTTTACTGTTAATCACATCTAAATAATACCTTCACAGCAACAGCTAGACTGGTGTTTGGCCAAACAACTGGGCGCTATCGCCTAGCCAAGTTGACACATAAAATGAACCAGCACGGTTTCCTTATGAAAATAAAAGCAAATAGGTCATAGATTCCCATTTTCTCTTCTTTCTTACACAAAAAGGAGGATGCTTATTTGCCCCTTTGCCTTTCGCACTTAACAATACATTTAGAGATCTTTCTAAATCTGGGCCAAATTCCTTTTCACCAATTCAAATGGTTTTCTGTGCAGCTATAAAAAAAAATCTTTTTTTTAATGTGACAACATAAAAGTAAAAAACTTTTGTGCAGCTAAGTAAATCATTTTAAAAAGCAAGCCCACTGAAAAGCAAAACATCAAACTTGGAAAATATTTCTAACTCAGACCACAAATGTTTCTACTTCATAGACATTGATAAGGAAAGAACCAGACGTATCCAAAAGAAAAACGGATGTGGACAGAATTCACAGAGAAAGAGAATCAAATGGCCTTAACTGCGTGAAAACATTGTGAACCTCACCGGTGATAACAGAAATGCGGTTAAAACAACACTGAGATACCACGTTTCACCTATCGGACTGGGCAAAAATCCACAAGTCGGACAACATAACTTTTGATGAGGCTGTGGGGAAACAGGCCGTTTCAGACTTTGCTGATAGGAGTGTGAAATGGCACAGTTGCCAGGAGGATGGTTTGGCAGTATTAAACCAACTATAGGTTAATCTACTCTTCGCCCCAGGAATCCCAGTTCTGGGGCTGATCCTGCAGGCGGGCTGAAATGATGCCTCATTGCAACGTTATATGTGATGTAGAAGACCAAAAACAACCCAGAGTCCATCCAGTTGGAAAATGTGGCACAAGCACGATGGAAAACCTGCTGTGTGAAGTGTTTCCATAGAACTGAAAGCTTACGTTGTTAGGGCCTTAAAGATGATGTAACTAAGGTGCAGGGAACACATAAAAATCCCTTTCCCTCCCCCCCCCCCCACCACATGCACATCCAGTCTCACCAGGTCTTTCTTTACAAGTTATCAGCATCCTCTCTTCTCTGCCTCTTTTGTTCCAGCCCCCATCCTAATCTGCACAGCAGCCATAATCAGGAACCTCCTGTCCTGCAGGAGGGCCCTGGCCGAGGGGTGAAGGCCAGAGTCCGCTGCATGATCTAGAGGAAAAGGAGACCTCTTCTACTTGCTAAACCTTCCTATGAGCTTGGGCGCCTGACCAGTGTGCTTCTTTAAGGATGAAAACGGGCTCCTATCATTATGTCTTCTGAAACCTTTCACTGGTTTCTCATCATATTGTGGAAGAAAGTCCCACTTCTCTCCTTGGCCTGCAGTGCTTTGCCTAAGCTAATGACTTCATCCAGTGATGCCCTGTGCAACAGCCCCTTGGGCCTCCTGACAATTTCTGGAACTTTCCAAGATCTCCCTTTATGCTTGGAATGTTCTTCCTGGCTCCTTTCCTGCAGGCTGCAGGCCCAGGTGCCATCTGCTCCTCCATATAAGGCCGCCACGACTCCCCATCAAGTCCCCTGTTTGTCTCCTCCATAGCACCTGTCACAGGGGGCAGTGTCTTTGCTTCCTCGCCTCTCTGTCCACTGCCTTGGACTCCTAAGAGGGCAGGCACGGTGTCTGGGTAGCACCCGGCACGTGTCAGCCTCTGTGGTACATTGCGGAAGTGACAGCAGCTCGTTCTTCAGCTCTGGCCAGGCCACTTTTGCAAAGCCTTCGCCAAGCCCCCCCAGACTTGTTCTGCTCTCCCTGGCAGGTGCACCCCCAGCGCCCACGTTCTAGCCATGCGGTGCCAGACGGCCTTGTCTTGCTCGGCTCAGCTGGACAAGAGGCCCACACCTGCAGTGCATGTATTTGAACTCCTATTCATCCCACAGAACCCACTGAGACCTCTTCCCTGACCCTCCAGGCTGACTTCATGAGGCATTTCTTCATGCTACCACAAAACCTAGTATGTGTATTGGTTTTTCATATAGGGTGATTTTACCCTCATTTTGGGTAGGGCTGCAGAATTATGGTTATTGTACTGTCTTCCTCTGGTCACCGTGATTGTATCTGATTGACAGACTTACTTCTTAATAATTTTCTCTTGAGTAACCTTGAAGCCACCCTTAAGAGAGACTGTTAAACACCAGTGCTTAAAGAGAATCTGAAATATCTTATCCTAATATAAATTCTCATTCAGACTATACCCAGCTAGAGAACTAGTACACAATAAAATGCAATAAAAAATCATCTTTTACGGCAAAAATATTCATCTTGTGGCTACATCTAAAGGCAAAGGGATGGCCACGGCCAATGACATCAAGGAAGGACTGAGCTGGTCCCTGTGCCAGCACCTTCGCTGCCACGTTCCATTTTTGGGGGATCCGGGACCTCATTGTACACGGCCCGTTTATTACAGGCTCATGTTTCCCTGTGTGAATGTGTGACTTTATCACGATGACAGTACATGCTTGACAGTGACAGTTCTTTATATCTGAAAATCTTCCTAATTAGACATCTTTCTCTGCAAGTCAAAAGATGTTATTTAACTTGAAGTTATGCATAAATTGGAGTGCTGCTGGGCGCCACTGCCGTTCTCATTATAACATTATTTGGTAAATTAAATCTGAATTTAGTTCAGATCTAATGATTGAAATATTATCAGGACATACGGCAGAGGAAGGGCTGTGCGTGTTACAGGGCATGATTCCCTTTATGCCTTCACCTCCGAGATCGCCCCAAGGTCACAGCCACAGGCCCATCCTGGGGCAGACCCTGTCCTCGGAGGGGCTCTCCCAACACATTCGGTCTGTCCCGTGAAGTCCTATTTACTTGTTCCACTCCACCCCCCAAGACATCAGAACCTGTTCTTATGTTTCCTCCTGGTTTTCACTTTACTTTTCTCCTTTGCCCTGTGCCAATAACCTCTCGGAAGTCCAGGTCTCCCGGATGTTGATACGCACCAGCCCCTTCCTGTCTACATGGGAGCTGGGTTGAGGGGTGGGCACTCTGGGCGGCTGCCGGGAGCCTCATCTAGTGCCAGGCACCTGAGCATCATAGTAATAAATCAGAGATGCAGCCCCAGTTACTGAGGCTTACACATGATGGAGCCGGTGAATTAGGAATTGGCCCATTCCTGCTGAGGTTGGCAGCACCTTCAAAGGCCTCGAAAACACTGACATAAAGACCTCTGTGGGCCAGGTGCTCCTTTGGTCCCAGATGTGGAAGACAGGGTGGCCCAGGCTGCGGGGCCCAGCTGGTCACCTGAAAATTTGTGTGTTCGGAATCAATCAATCATTCTACCAACTCAGTTTTAAACACTGACTCCACCTCTCACAATTGTTTTGTTTGGAAAATGGTATTTAGAAAAGAAAACCCTTATACTGCAATTAAAGAAGCCAGCATAACATTTTTATGGAAAGAAAAAGCATGTACTCTTGTTGCTTAGCACATGTGGTGAGCAGGTATTTAAAGGGCGTGACTTCCGATGAACTTATCTACGAAACAGAAACAGACTCACAGACATAAAGAACAGACTTGTGGTTGCCAAGGGGGAGTGGGGTGGGAGAGGGAAGGATTGGGAGTTTGCGATTAGCAGATGCAAACTAGTATATATAGAATGGATGAACAACAAGGTCCTGCTGTATAGCATAGGGAACTATATTCAATATCCTGTGATAAACCATAATGGAGAAGAATATGAAAAAGAGTGTTATGTATATGTTTTATACATATATATTATATATATCAAATATATATAATATATATATAACTGAATCACTTTGCTGTAGAGCAGAAATTAACACAAATCAACTACAGTTCAATAAAATAAATTTTAAAAACATAAAATAAAGGGCGTGAGCTGAGCGGTTGGGGGTGTGGGCTGAGCCTCGGGGATAACCGATGAGATGGGGACCAGTTTCTTGCAGAAGCTGCTCACCGCCCCCACCTCTGGGCCCCATGTTTGTGCTCATCGCCCCGAGCTGGGGGCCAGTGCCCTCCACCTGCTCAGTCTCTGCCAGCCAGGTTTCCTGGTCTGTCTCCCGTTCTAAGCCCCGTCCCACATCAGACCACCCTTCCCCGCACTCCTTATCTCCAGAGGGGCTGTGGCATCGCTCTCCGATCTCTCTAAACAGCCCTGGGCCAGTGGCTTTGGTGCCACCTTGCCCGCACCCAGCAGTGCTGGCCCCGTCCCTGCGGGGTCCAGGCAGCGCTGGGCACAGTAAGAGCAGTAGACGGGGCAGTATCGGCATGCCCGATCCTCTGGCACTCCCTTTGCACAAGCACCGGGAGATGCTTCCCACGTGTGTGCCTGACCGCTCAGGGAGTCCATGCAGGAGAATGCCTTCCAAGAGGCTGAATGAGTTGCTCAAAGTCAACACACCCTATTAGGCGTCACAGCGTTCCACGTGTGAACAGTCTGCAGCCTGCCTGGTCAGAATCCCCACTCTCTCACTGATCACCAGGAGTCTCAGGGAGCTCACCGCTCTGCCTCAGTTTATCATCTGTGGGGGCATGTGGGTGCTGCTGGGGATGGGGCTGGTCTGGCACTGGGTTGGCACCATCCAGACATTTTTCTCACAGGCTTTGGCATCTGCAGACCTAACTCTGAATAACGTCCTGCCGGGAACCAGCTGTGGGATATCTCTGTGGAAACGGGAATGACACAGGCTCGACACGAGGCCCAAGCAGACGGTGCAGCCGTGCTCGGGAGCAAGGTCCCCTCCAAGGGCACCCAGGCTCAGGTTGCTCTTAGGGCTTAATCGTTTGCTTTTTAATTTTAAAGCATGTTAATGGTGGTTTCCTTGTTCATTTGAAAACTATTTAGTGCAGGTTATCTACAAAGCACAGACCACACATCCAAATATCATTGCTTGTGAAGTCACAGTTTGCACAAGTGTGACAGTGGGAAAGGGTTTCCAGTCCAGCAAGGAAGGTTTGTAGGAGAGGAAGATGTTTGGCCTCTGAAGCCTGGCAGGCGGGCAGCTGGGGCGGGCAGTTTCTCCAAGAGACACGATGGGGACACCTCTCAGGTCAGGTGGGGCTGTGAGGGGACCTCTGGCCTTGGTGGGTGACCTGGGGCCCTGCTGAGCCACAAGAACCCATGTTTCCGTGATCTTCGGCCACATTCTGATTGGCATGTCTGATGCCTTCTTGAAGTCAGAGCTGACTTCATTTTTGTTGAAATTTCTGAGCACTGCATTGGAGGTGGGGTGCGCTTTGCTGCTTCTCCCCTGTCTTAGTCTCTGTTTCAGTTGGGTGGCTGTTAGAGAGTATGAACATGAGATGCATATTTTCCTGGGCCACCTCACCATCTAAGATGTGCTCTGACAGAGACAGTGCAGTCCTGTGTTGTGGGGAGATGGATTCGTCGCACTTGTTTGTTAAAAAGCCTTTTTAATGGAATCTCAGTTACACTTGAGCCTCCGGATAAACCCACCTAAATCCATGAGCATCTGGAAAGAAAACCTACTTCACAGAAAGGGTGTTCCGGGTATCTGCTGCTGCCCTGTAAGCCACCTTGAAATGGAGCGGCATTAAGCAACCACCCATTTATGCTCTTCATGATTTTGGAAGTGAAGGATTTAGGCGGGGCACAGCGGAGATGTCTCATCGGAGCTGGAGCCATGCCAGGCGGCTGGGTGCTCTGGGATGTCTGGACGGGGCCCTATGTTTGGGGACTGGGTTCTGGCTATCGGCTGGTTCCCTGGTTCCTTTTCATGTCCTGTCTGCTGGGGCTGGAATATCCAAAAGTTTCCTGCGCTGACACGTGTGCGGTGGCCAGGCTGGGGTTGGGGGCACAGCTAGGGGCTGACCCTTTTCTCTCTTCCCACGGCCTTTCCGTGTGGCTGCTTGGGCCTCCTCAGAGCATGGCGAGCTCATGGCGATGGCTCTTTTTACAGAGTCTGGCTTCCCCCTGAGCGGGCATCCTGGGAGACTCAGGAAGAAGCGGCCAGCTGTGTCCCAGAGTGTCACTGTGTCACAGTCTCTTTTTTTTTTTAACTTAATTTTTATTTCATATTGGGGTATAGTTGATTTACAATATTGTGTTTGTTTCAGGAGTACGGCAAAGTGATTCAGTTATACATATGCATGTATCCGTTCTTTTTCGGATTCTTCTCCCATATAGGTTATTACAGAATATTGAGTAAAGTTCCCTGTGCTATACAGTAGGTCCTTGTGGATTATCTATTTTATACATAGTAGTTTGTACATGTTAATCCCAACCTCCTAATTTATCCCTCTGCCCCCACCTTTCCCCTTTGGTAACCATAGATTTGTTTTCTATATCTGTGAGTCTGTTTCTGTTTTTAAATAAGTTCATTTGTATCAACTTTTTAAATTCCACATATAAGTGATACCATGTGATATTTGTCTTTGTCTGACTTACTTCACTTCGTATGATCATCTGTCGGTCCAACCATGTTGCTGCAAATGGTATTATTTAATTCTTTTTTATGGCTGAGTAATATTCCACTGTATATATACACATCTTCCTTATCCATCTGTCGGTGGACATTTAGGTTGCTTTCATGTCTTGGCTGTTGTAAATAGTGCTGCTGTGAACACTGGGGTGCATGTGTCTTTTCGAATTACGGTTTTCTCTGCCTATATGCCCAGGAGTGGAATTGTAGGATCATATGGCACCTCTACTTTTAGTTTTTTAGGGAACCTCCATACTGTTCTCCGTAGAGGCTGTAGCAATTTACATTCCCACCCACAGTGTAGGAGGGTTCCCTTTTCTCCACACCCTCTCCAGCATTTATTGTTTGTAGATTTTTTCATGTTGGCCATTCTGACTGGTGTGAGGTGATACCTTATTGTAGTTATGATTTGCATTTCTCTAATAATTAGCAATGTTGAATATCTTTTCATGTGATTTTTGGCCATCTGTATGTCTTCTTTGGAGAAATGCCTATTTAGATCTTCTGCCCATTTTTTGATTGGGTTGTTTGTTTTTTGATATTGAGCTGCATGAGCTGTTTGTATATTTTGGAGATTAATCTGTTGTCGGTTGCTTTGTTTGCAAATATTTTCTCCCATTCTGTGGGTTGTCTTTTTGTTTTGTTTATGGTTTCCTTTGCTGTGCAAAAGCTTTTAAGTTTAATTAGAGCCCATTTTGATCAAGCAAATCACAAAGGCCAGCCCCTATGCAGGAGGATGGGAATGAGTCTCCACTTCTCAGTGGGAGAAGAAGCCATGTCTAATTTAGTACAGAATGTCACCATGAAAGTATCTTAATAAACTCAATCGAAATTCAACTTAAAGCTCTATTTTAATATTTAATATTTTGTTCAAATGCTGAACATAATAGCACAGACTGTATAACCAGCCCTTAGCATCCTCTAAGTACAAAATCATGCCTTTCAGAATTGATTCCTATGAGAAGGGAAGCTGCTATAAAAGTCTTACCATCTTGAGAGAAGCATTGTCTGCAGTGGACCATGTTCAGCTCTGGGCTTACCAGCAACAGTCGTGTAGCTCTAGTAGGCGGCCTGGGGGCCCTGTGAGTACTGCACAGGTGCCTTGAAGTGTGACAGTGACGGGGCCCCCAGGGCCTTCTCACTTGTTTTCTAGGTTATCGCGCCCCGGGGAAGCTGTTGGAACATCTGTGTAAACCTAAAGGTAACATTACAGGCTGTGTTAGCTTGCTGGGTGGGGCTCCCATAACAAAGCCACAAACTGCGGGGCTTAAGTAGCAGAAATTTAGAACCTCAGGGTTCTGGAAGCTAGAAGTCCAATATCAAGGTATCAGGAGGCTTGATTCCTTCTGAGGGTCCTGAGGGAGAATCTGGTGCAGGCCCCTCCCCAGCTTCTGGGGGTTTGCTGGCATCGTTGGCATTCTTGGCCTTTAGACGCATCCCCCCATCCCTGCCTCCATCTTCTCATGGCAGTCTCTCTGTGTGCAGGTCTGTCTGTGTCCAAATGTCCCCTTTTCGTAAGGACACCAATCGTATTGGCTTAGGCCCCACCCTCCTCCAGTGTGACCTCAGCTTAATTAACAACGTCTGCAAAGACCCTATTTCCAAACAAGGTCAGAGGAACTGGGGGTTAGGACGTCCACCTGAGAATTTTAGGGTGACATAATTCAACCCATAGCATAAGATAACCTCTGAAAACCAATATTTTTCTTGTTTTTTTCTTGGGGAATAAGAGAAAATGGGCAAAGTTGAGGGGAAAATGTTATTACTAAAAAGTCATACAAATCAGGAAAGAGGGTCATCACTGCTAGAGGGAAATGGATACGGGTGCCTGTAGGCTCCCCACTGCCCCCCGCCCCAGAGGCCAGGGGCCCTGGCCATCCACAGGGAGTGAGGTGTCCCCGAAGGAGGCAGGCCACCCCCACGTGCCTTGTCTCAGGCCAGGGGCTGGACGCCTCTGCACTGTCAGCCAGGCTGCCTCCCAGGCCCAGGGCTCAATTTGCAGACACCTCATCTAAGGGTCCTCACGGGCCCCAGCATGGACCCACTACTCTCAGCTCAGAGGTTAAACTTCTTTTTCCTGCTTCTGGTGGCTTTCCTGATATCCATTCTAGTTCTGTTCTGAAGACAGACTGTGACCACTGTCCTGGCCTCTTCTGGTTTCTGGGGCCTCCAGTGACCGGCATTATATCTTGTCACCCCCCCACCCCTGCCCCTGGTCTCATCAGGCTCTTACTGCTTCTTAGGGTCGGTTTCCTGAGAGGCACATTTTTAGGCCTTCTCCCATCTTCTAGCAGTGAACCCTACCTCGCACCCTGTGCACTAAGTAGAATGCATTTTGAAAAGACTCAAAATCCAGGTATTACGTTTTTAGAAAATGTGGCAGCTTGGTTTCCTAAAGATGGCAGAAAGAGCAGCATTGTTGTGTGTGGTCTGGCCACTAGCAGCCCTGCCTCTCACTGCGGCTGTCTGCTTATCACAGCATCACAGGCCAAAAGGGCTTGAGAAGCCACACAATTCCTCATCCTCCCTTCAGGAAAAACCATCTCAAAGCTCTTCAGCCAAATGAGCATTTACTCTTTTTTTTTTTTTTCCTATTTAAAAATAGTCAATGTTGACATCCATTAGAAGCTACCTGTAACTAGCCAGTATACATCACCTAGTGTCAGTGATCTAGAGGTAACCACAGATTTTGCATTTCAAATTCATTATTTACATGCAAGATTATGGCTATAGAATTACATTGGAGTCATAATTTCATCATTTTGTTCCATCTTCCCTTCTGAAATTTCTTGTTTTCAGTTATTTCTTTGAAGACGGGATGAGAAATCCAGTGATTTTCTCTGACCTCTTACATTAGCTGGTATTGGTGTAAATTTTACTAAGGTAGTTTTTATTTTTATTTTTTTAAATTTTTGGCTGCGTTGGGTATTCATTGCTGCACACGGGCTTTCTCTAGTTGCGATGAACGGGGGGCTACTTATTGCGATGGCTTCTCTTGTTGCAAAGCACGGGCTGTAGGCGTGTGGGCTTCAGGAGTTGTGGCACGTAGGCTCAATAGTTGTGGCTCGCGGGCCCTAGAGTGCAGGCTCAGTAATTGTAGTGCACGGGCTTAGTTGCTCCGCGGCATGTGGGAATCTTCCCGGACCAGGGATCAGACCCATGTCCCCTGTATTGGCAGGCGGATTCTCATCCACTGCACCACCAGGGAAGCTCTACGTTTTGTTTTAATTGTCAGCATTTTTGCCCGAATCAGCAGTGCACTTTATCTCATTGTATGTCTAAATTATTAACATTTATTATTTATGCTTTAGTGTTCAGATATGAACGATATCTATTTATTTTTCTAGTTGGTTTTTCCAACATGCCATTTAGCTTTGTATATTCACCTAATTACAGTAGAAGAAGACAGCTATTATGGTGTTGGAGAATTTCAAAGAGAACATTTGATTATGGTTTGGGGGTGATGCCGACATCCCAGTTACACAGGTAAGTGAATGCCACAGGTGTGGTGCCTGGGAAAACCGGACTCTTGGTCTATCAGACCCCTTCCATTCTCCCAGGAAGCCCGGATTATCAGCTCTGGGGGTCTCTAAGCTTCAGTGCTCTTTTCTCTGGCTGAGTGGAGTTAGTGTGGGTGAATGGAGTCCTCAAGGCGAGTGGCCGTCCCATCACTGGTGAGTGTGGGCATTGATGCCAGGTGTGCCCAGTTGTTGGGACATATTGAGACCTCCCAAGGGAGCCTCTGGTGCAGGGAGGTGAGACCCTCTCTTGTAAACCGCACTGGAAAGCCGGCCCCCAGAAGTGTGCAGGGAGTGGAGCCGGAGCTCCACGCTGTAGCACCTGCACCAGTGACTCACCGGTGCTTCCAGAAGAACCCAGACAGCTTTTCCGACTCCAATTTCCAGCCCCGTCTGTGTTGCACTGTGGCCGTCACGACAAGGCCGTGAGGGGTGATGCCAGCGCACCTGGCCGTCCTCTCGGGTCCCTCGTGGGTGTCAGCGTGCTTTCCCACCACCTGCGGTGCTGGCGGCCAGTGATCAGCCTGCTGCCTGCGGCCCGTGGGAAGCCCTCCCGGCCCTTCTGAGAATCGTGCTCTAAGATTCTTCCTCCCCACGTCAGCAAGCAAGTGTTAAGCCCCCATCCCCACAGCCTGAAACTCATACCACCTGTAAGTTAATTTCACTCAGGGACTGAATCCAGGGCAGGCGGTTCACCTTTGCACCCCGTGTGTCGTGAGGGCACAGCCCCTGGGCCAGCCCCGGGATCCTGGAGTGACCAGCATCTGTTTGTTCATAAAAGCAACTGGCAACAAGGCAGGGTGTGACTGTCTGAGATATTTATGCTTCATGACTGCTGTTTGGATTATTAAGATAAACTTCATCTTTCAGAACAGTTTTAGACTTGCCGAAGAGTTGCAAAGACAGTATAAAGAATTCCTGTAGTTCCCCTGTTGGTAACATCTTACTTTAGCACTGTACATTTTTTATCATTAATGAGCCAATATTGACACATAATTCATTAAAGTCCGTAGCTTATTCAGATTTGCCGGGGTTTTCCCTAATGTCCTTCCTCTTCCAGTCGGGACCCCACGTTATGTTAGTCACTGCGTCTCGTTAGGCAACCTTGACTGTGACCTCAGTCTTGCCCGGTTTCTAATGACCTTAACAGTTTTGAGGCATTCTGGTGGGGTAGGGTGATCTCTCCTGGGAGGAGTCTGATGTCTTTCTCATGATTAGACTGAGGTTATGGGTTTTGGAGAGAAAGAAACAGAGGGAAAATGCCATTCTCATCCCATCCTATCAAGGACACACACTGTCAGCCTGACTTATGACTGTTGATATTGACCTTGACCCCCGGCTGGGGGAGCGATCGGGCAGGTTTCTGCACCGTGAAATTCCCCTTTTTCCTTCTCCATTTTTGTCCTGTCCTCTTTGGAAGGACATTACTGCACACAGCCCTCACTTAGGGAGGGAGGAGCTCTATTCATGAATTATCTATGTGAATTATTTGGAATTCTTCTGCATGGGGGATTTGTCTCTTCTCTTCCAGCTATTTATCTGTTCAGTTGTTCGTTTATATGGGTATGAACTCATGGACATTTATTTTACACTTTGGGTTATGGACCAATACTCTTTTATCATGTTGCTAAAATTGTTCCAGTTGGCTCCTGTGTCCCTTTGTCACACCCACACCCATGTGAGGTTATTTGTGTGTGTGTGACTTATTTCTGTCACTACAAAATACCCCAGGCTCATCTTACATGTTTCTTGCCCCAGTCCTAGAATCAGCAGTTTCTCTAAGGAGCCGTGGTTCTGGTGATTGGAGAATAGTATTAGAAACCAAAATCCAGGTATGAGATGTGTCAGCTGCTTCTCAGAGACTTTGCCTCCCGGTCCTCTCAGCTGACAGAATGTTACCGAATACAAGTTTGCGTGCCTGTTGCACAGTGAGGCCAAACAAACTAAGCAGTCGGAGTTTGGAACAGAGAAGGGTTTATTGCAGGGACCTGCAAGGAGACAGGTGGCGTGGCTCTTGCCCAAAACACCCCAAACTCCTCAAACGGTTTCAGCAAAGCATTTTTAAAGGCCAGGTGAGGGAGGGGCGTGGTTGGTTGCTTCAAACTTCTGGGTGTCGGGATCCATTTTTACTTGCAGCTTTCCACGTAGGTCAGGTCACGCAAGACAAATGCTATTCTCTATTCTGCACCTTTTTATCTCTATATGAATGGACTCTTAAAGGTCAGAGCCCTGAGAATAGGCTCTCCTGTATATTTCAGGCTATAGGCAACATTCTTAAGGAAGCAAAAGCTATAGAATACAAAGGCTAAAGTAAAAGAAACAGATCTAATGTGGGGTCAGATTTGTTCTTCCCTGTTACAAGAGCATGGAAATATACATATGCATAACCTTACATGTATATATACAGACCTATAAACATTTCTGATTGTGAAAGGAAAACTCTTTTCTCTTTGCTCTCAATACTTCACTTCTGGTCACCAAATGTGTGGGGTTTACCCCACACCAACCAATTCTGCAGCTGTCCTGACACCACTGGGTGTCCTATGATTAAATCCGATTCTGACACTAACTGCCTGGCGTTAGCATCAGATCCCACAGGTTAAGGACTCAGTCCCGCAAGACTGCCCCTCACTTCCGATGCCAATGGCAAGGGTGGGTCCATGGGTTACCTGCAACTTCTGCCCAACTGGCTACAAATTGGGGGTTCCCACGACCCCTCTTCGGGTTTAATAATTTTCCAGAAAGGCTCACAGAACTCAGGAAAACCGTTTAATTACTGGATTACCAGTGTATCATAAAAGGATACAACTCAGAAACAGCCGGATGGGAGAGATGCAGAGGGCAAGGTGTGGGGGAAAGGCATAGAACTTGCGTGCTGTCTTCTGCACCTCCCTGCCGGCACCACCACGGGTGCACCAACCTGGAGCTCTCCACAACCTTTGGTGAGGGGTTTTTGGAGGCCTCATTACGAAGGCATGATTGACCAAATCACTGGTCATTGGTGATTTGATCTCCAGCCCCTCTCCCTTCCCTGGAGGTCACGGATGGGGCTGAAAATCCCAAACCTCCTCTGGCAACCAGCCCCCATCCTTAGGGACTTTCCAAAAGTCATCGCTTTAACATCAACTCAGGTGTGATGGAAAGGGGCTTGTTATGAAATAACAAAAGTCACTCCTTTCACCTTTATGCTCTGGATTTGTTTCAGGAAGTGGGGACAGAAATCAAATATAACAGAAGATGATCCTGTCATTCTTATCACTTAGAAAATTACAGGTGTTTTAGGAGCTCTGTGCCAGGAACTGGGATGAAGACCAGATATCTATTATCTTGCAATATGTACCCCTTGGTATCTATATTAAGCTAAACATGAGTCCACGGTGATTCCCCAGCTCTAATCCATGACCACAGGGGTCATCTTAGTTTCCGGACCCCTCGCCTCCACCCCAGCAGTGAGAAGCCAGGCTCTCACCGCCCACCACCTGTTTACTGATTTGTCGGTGCCAGGACACATTTGCAGTTGGTATCAGGACTGTGGACTATAACCCCTGGGAAGCAGCTCTGCCAGCTAGAACTCAGATGACATGCCGTTTCCTTTGCCTCTAGTTTTACAGACTTCACTCGTCTCCAGGGTTACTCAGGGCAGCTCCCCTCCCTCCCACCCCATTCAGTGAGGTTGCTTCTTATTTTTATAAAACGGATTGTTTTGCCACATTCTGCATTGCATCCTGGAATCCTCTTACTTCCTAAAAACTTTTAAAAATTTTGCATACATTAAGGTCTGTGCTTTGTGCTGTACCGTTTAGTGGAGTGTGACAAACGTGTAGTGTCCTGTATCCACAATTACAGTATCCAGAGAATAGTTTCACCTCCCCCCAAAATCCCTTGTGCTCATTAACCTATTCAACCCCCCGCTCCCTGCAAACTCATGGCAATTGCTCATCCTTTCACTGTTGCTAAAGTTCTCTGTCTTTTCCAGAATGTCATGTAATTGGAATCAGTGTCTTAGTCTGTTCAGGCTGCTCTCACAAAATACCACAGACTGGGTGGCTTATAAACAACAGAAATTTATTTCTCACACTCTGGAGGCTAAAAGTCAGAGATCCAGGATCCAGTATAGTTGAGTGAAGGCTCTGCTTCAGGACACAGACTTCTTGTGTCCTAACATGGCCAAAGGGCGAGGAGTCTCTCTGGAGCCTCTTTTATGAGGCTGACCCCACTCATGAGGACTCCACCTCATAATTTAAGTACCTCCCCAAGGCCCCACCCACTAGTATCCTCACCTTTGGGGGTTAGGATGTCAACATATGAATTTGGGCAAGACAAACATTCAGACCATAGTACACAGTATGTATTTTTTCATGCTTCTTTCACTTAACAATATGCATTTAAGATTCATTCGTATGTTTTGTGGCTTGATTGTTCGTTTTCCTGCCAAATAATGTTCCATTGTGTAGATGTGTCACAGTTTGTTTATCCATTCACCTATTGATAGATATCTTGGTTGCTTTCAGTTTTTAGCAATTATGAATAAAGCTGGCTTAAACATTCATGTGCAGACATTTTCAAATCAGTTGGGTAGATTCCTAGGAGTGTGGCTGCTGGATCATATTGTAAGACTTTGTCTAGTTTTGTAAGAAACATCGAAACTGTCTTCCCAAGTGGCTGTACCATTTTGCATCCCCACCAGCAGCACATGAAAGTTCCTGTTGGTCTGCAGCAACCTGCACTGTTTTTGGATCTTAACCATTGTTATAGGTGTGCCGTGGTATCTTATTATTGTTTTAATTTGCGATTCCGTAATGACCAGTAATGTTCAGCATTATTTCCTATGCTTACTTGCCATCCATGTATCTTCTTTGATGATAGGTTTGTTCAGATTTTTGCTCATTTTTGAAATCGGGTTTTTTGTTTTCTTATTGTCGAGTTTTAAACTTCGTCATACATTTCAGATACAAGTCCTTTATGAGACGTGTTTGCCACATATTTTCTTTTAGTCTGTGGCTTGTCTTTTTCCTTCTCTTAACAATATCGTCTTCAAGTCTCTGTTTTCCTATTTTCAATTTCATTGATTTATGCCCCAATTTTTATTGTTTCCTTTCTTCTGTTCGCTTTAGGCTTAAATTGCTCTTGTTTCTCCAGTTTCCTACGGTGCAAGCTTAGATTATTGATACTTAGATCTTTCTTCTTTTCTATTATATGCATTTAATGCTATAAATTCCCCATAAACACTGTTTTAGCTGCACATGACAAATTTTGACAAGCTGTATTTTCATTTAGTTCAAAATATATTTTAATTTTAATTGAGACTTCTTTAAACCATATAATATTTAGAATTGTGTTCTTAAATATACAAATATTTGAGCATTTTTCCAGCTGTTTTTCTGTTACTGATTTCTCATTTAATTCCACTATGATCCAAGATCATACTTTGATGATTTCTACACCTTTAAATTTGTCCATGTGTGTTCTTTAGCCCAGAATGTGGTCTGTCTCGGTGGATGTTCCATGTGAGCTTGAGAAGAACCTGGGTTCTACTGTCTTGGATGAAGTCGTCTGTAGATCAGTTAGGTCAAATAGATTGTTCATGCAGTCCGGTTGAACTCTATCCTTACTGACTTTCTGCTGGCTTGGTTTGTCAATTACTGAAAGAGGATGTTGAAGTCTTCAGCTATAATAGTTGGTTTGTGTATTTTTCCTCTCAATTCTATCAGGTTTTGCCTCGTTTATTCTGACCCTCTGTTGTTAGATGCAAACACACTAAAGACTGTGCTGTCTTCTTGGAGAATGACCTTTATATCATTAAGTAATGCTCCTCTTTTTCCCTGATAATCTTCCTTGTTCTGAAATCTGTTTTGTCTGAAGCTAATTCTTGATCTTGCAGCTTTCTTTTGATTACCATAGCATGATATAACTTTCTCCGTCCCGTTTCTTTTAATCTACCTGAGTCTCTATATTTAAAGTGGGTTTCTTGTAGACCACATATAGTTGACTCTGCTTTTGTATCCACTCTGACAGTCTCTGTCTTTTAATTGGGGTGTTTGGGTCATTCTCATTTAAATGTGATTATTGATATAGTTGAATTGACACAGTTAGATACATATCTAACTAACATGATCCATATCTACCATGTTTGTAACATTTTTCTATTATTTTCATTTATTCTTTTTTTTTTCCCGTATCTTTTCCTGCCTTCTCTGGTTTTCATTGAGCATGATTCCATTTTATCTCCTCTTTTAGCATAAGAATTATACTTCTCTTACAGGTTTTTTCAGTGGTTGCTCTAGAGTTTCCAATATACATTTTATTTTTAATTTTTTTTGTTATTTTTTAAAATTGGAGTATAGTTGATTAGAGTTTCCAACATACATTTTAAACTGATCTGTATTCACCTTCAAATAACATAGTGATTCACACCTACTACAGGTGCCTTATAACAGTGTTGCCAATCTCTTCCTTTTCTCCCTTGTGACACTGCTATCAATCACTGCATTTATACATAAGCTATAATCACCCAACACATTGTTACTATTATTTAGAGTTATCCTTTTGATGAATTAAACATATAAAAAGTCAAAGAATTTATTTTGCTTTCCCTTATTTCTCCTTCAGTGTTCTTCCTTTTTTCATGTAAATCTGAGTTTCTGACCTATTTCATTTTCCTTCTCCCCAAAGAATTTCTTTTAACATTTTTTTCAGGGCGGGTCTGCTGGAGATAAATTCCCTCCATTTTTATTTCTTGGAGAAACAAACACCAAAAAAGCCTTTACTTCTTCACGTTTTTTAAAATATATTTATTTTTGGCTGCGTTGGGTTTTCGTTGCTGCACGCGGGCTTTCTCTAGTTGCGGCGAGCAGGGGCCACTCTTCCTGCACTGTGCAGGCTTTTCTCATTGCGGTGGCTTCTCTTGTTGTGGAGCACGGGCTCTAGGCGTGCAGGCTTCAGTAGTTGTAGCACGCGAGCTCAGTAGCTGTGGCTCATGGGCTCTAGAGCGCAGGCTCAGTAGTTGTGGCGCACGGGCTTAGTTGCTCAGCGGCATGTGGGATCTTCCCGGACCAGGGCTCAAACCCGTGTCTCCTGCGTTGGCAGGTGGATTCTTAACCACTGTGCCACCAGGGAAGTCTTCTCCTTCACTCTTGAAGGATAATTTTGCCAGATACAGAATTCTAGGTTAGTGGGTTTTTTCTTTAACCCCTTTAAACGGTCACTCCATCTCTTCCTGCTTGCTTTCCTGACAGAATGTCCACTGTAAGTCTTACCTTTGTTGCTCTACAAGGCAGGTGTAATTTTTTTATCTGGCTTCTTGCAAGATTTGTTCCTGGTTTTTGGTTTCCTGCAGTTTGAATGTGATATGTCTAAGTGCAGATTTGGGGGGACTTTTCCTGCTCTGTGTTCTCTCAGCTTTCTTGATTTGTGGTTTGAGGTCTGTTATTAAATTTGAAAGTTCTCAGTCATTATTACTTTAGATATTTCTTCTGTTCCATTCTCTCTTTCTTCTCCTTTTGGTATGATGTATATATTACACCTTTCTAATTGTCCCACAGGTCTTGGATCTTCTGTTTTCTGTTTTTCTTTCTTCGTTTTTTTTTTGCATTTCAGTTTGGGACGTTGCTATTGATCTGTCTTCAAGCTCACTAATTCCTTCCTTGCTGTGTCCAGACTATTAATGAGCCCATCAAAAACATGCTTCATTTCTGTTAGTGTTTTTGATTTTTAGTATTTCCTTGGATTCTTTCTCAGAGTTTCCATCCTCTTCTTACATTACCCACCTGTTCTTGCTTGTTGTTCACTTTTCCCATCAGAGCGCTTAGCATATGAATCATAGTTATTTTAAATATCCCATCTAATAATTCCAAAATCACTTCCATTTCTGAATCTGGTTCTGTTGTTTGCTCTGTCTCTTTAGACTTTTTTCTTGCCGTGTAATTTTCTGTTGAAAAACTAACATAGTGTATTGGGTAATAAGAGCTGAGGTCAGTAGGCCGTAAATGTGAGATTTTATGTTTACAAGGCTGGGATTTGGTTTCTGTTTGATGTTTGTTCTTGCTGGAGGTGCCAGTGGCTTCAGCGTCATCTGTTTCCCTTGGGCTTGGACTTCCCTAAGGACTGCTCCTTGTGTCTTGCAAGCTCTTTCAGCTAAAATCCACCGTCAGCGTACTGGAGCCATGTTAATGTGGTGGGGAGGTTTATGGGGCTGGGGGAAAGCGTTCTGTGATTTCAGGCTCCTATGGGCCGTGGCCCTGTGCTTTCATACATGTGTCTTAGCCTTTTAATCCCCCCCTTAGGTATAACAGGAAGGCCAGAGGGGCATGGGGTCAGGAAGTGCCCTTCCCATGCTCCCCTGTCAAATGCATGGCAGGAATTAGTTTGGATAGTTGGGAATTCAGGAAGTTTTTCAACAGTTGGTGATCTTGTAATTCACTCAACCTAAACATCCTTGTCTTACTGCAGAGGAGACTAGAGCTGTCTGAGCTTCTTGTTTAAAAAAACTAGTTAGTGCTTTGAAGGAGGGTTTGGCCCAGATTTTCTACTAGTCTCTCTCCACTAGTCTCTAAGGAGAAACCTGAGGGTTGAAACAACTTGGGAGACCTGTGCAGTAAAATAAATATATGCATTTGTTCTTTGTTCACTGTGCCTGGCACTGAGTAAAACCTTTCCAGTCTCCTGAGTGATGAGTGACTTCTATCTGCTAATGAGATGACTCTTGGCTGGGGTCCTCTGAACAGCTTCAGGATGGGGCCTGTCCCAGAAAGACCAAGCTATTATTAGAGGATTGGAACTTTCAGCCCTAGACCCCAGCCTCCTGGGACAGCGGAGGGGTTGGAGATTGAGTTCAGTCACCAATGGCCAGTGATTTAATCAATCATGCCTCCATTTAAAAAACCTAAATAATGGGGTTGGTCAACACATGGCAGTGTTGGGAGGGTGGTGCACCCACAGAGGGCATGGAAGCTCTGTGCCACCCATCAAAGCCCTCCACACCTTGTCATGTGTTTCTTCCATTTCGCTGTTGTGAGTTGTATCCTTTATAATAAAGCAGTAGGCATTGTTTTCCTGGTTTTATGAGCCATTCTAGCAAATTACTGAACCTCAGCAGGGGTTATGGGAACCTCTGATTTGGAGCCAGAAGTACAGGTGGCCCCAGGTCTCAGGACTAACTTCCGAGGTGGGGGCAGTGGTGTGAGGCTGAGCCCTGAACCCTGGGGCTTGCACGAACTCTGGTTAGTTAGTGTCAGAATTGACTGGAATTGTTGGACACCCAGTTGGCGTCTGAGAGTTGGAGAACTGGTTGTGGGTGTGGAAAACCCCCACACAACCTCCTCTTTCCATTCATGTGAAAGGAAAAGCAAGGAGGCTGCTGTTACTGTTTTCAGATGTGTTCAGTGACCATGGGAGCAACGAGAAGCTCTCTTGTTACTGAATCAGGTCCAGCTGCTCACCACTCAAAAATCAATACTCAAGAGAGGCAGGTGTTGGTAGAACAGAAGGTTGTCTTTAATCAGAATGCTGGCAGTCTGGGGAGATGGTGGACTCAGTGTCCCCCAAAACCACCTCCGAAGATTCTGCTCGGCCATGAAAGTTTTAAAGGGAAAAAAGGAAGTCATCTCAGTTAATCGTAGACATGGGGGGGGGTGTCAGACCCATCATCACCCTCTCCACCGAGTGCAGGCTTGTCAATCCTCGTGATGCTATCCTGTTCACACCGTTCGTTCTGTTCACGTGATTACCGAAGGGGAAGCTAGGGAAGAGATCTGGTCATCGGTTACTTACTTATTCTTCATTTCCACGTCTTTGATCTACGGGAAGAACCGACAGGTTACCAAGATTTGAAAGGTGTGCTTGGGCCGGAGATGAGTAGAGCCTGGGGGTGCCTGGTTTAAGGCTGGTGACAAGACAAAGGAGCCTCCTGCAGAGAGCTCTTTCCTGCCAAAAGCTGCTTACACTCTAGAACCTTCCTGCAGGATTCTCCCTCAGTTTGAGGATGCAGCTCGAATGTAGAAGTGAGGAATAATTATTTTTCATAGCTTTAACAAAAAATAGAATAGGTATTTTACGGGGCATATGGTTAAATTTTAGGTTTTAATTTTACCTGTGATTCTTAGCAAATTGGCTTCTCTTGGTATCAGTTTTGCAGAGGGAAGGGCTGTGTGACAGTAGATGTGTGGAGCGAGCATCCAGACACTGGTTTCCCCCTAATCTTTGCTGGTTTGCATCTCTCACACTGAGCCAACTGACAGGAAGGCATCATTACTCCAAGTGTGTGGAGAACTTGCCATCAATGTATGAACAGCTGTCTGGAAACTATGAAAATTTACACCTGAAATCGGGGCTAACTGTGAGAGCCAGGTTTGGGTGGGCGATTGATAAACCCAGCGAGAGCCTGTTTTCAAAAGAAGGCAGCTGGGAGGTGAGTTCACATTGTTTTAAAATTACTTGCCCTCCCACGGTGAAAAAGCCACAGCCACAGCAGCATCACAGGAGGACGCCTGGCCTGGTCCCCTTTATTCACCAGACATCAACCTCGGGTCTTTTCTGTGGATCAGGCTGGACTCCTCCTTCTCGCCATCCCATACCTGTCACAGGTGTGGCAGTTCTGGACTTTGCTGCTGTGACACCTGCTGCCTCCTTGAGTGGTTGCCCTCTAAAGCAGGAAAGATTCATTTTGCATGAATCTGTAGCATCTCCCATTGCTTTATGGTCAAACTCCATGTTTTCTGCATTAAAAGAGAAACATTATTGGAATGATATAATATTGAATTTTCCTCTGGTATGTGTAATACACTTGAGTGTTTTAACAAGCCAGCAGTTATGATAATTTTAATGGGAGATTCGTGTTCCGTTTTGCATAAGTGATGAGTTTAAATTTGATTCTTTGAATGTAAACCCCGAGAGTGTACAGATCTAGTTCCTTAATGCTTTGAGGTCTCTCCCTGACTATTTTTATTAAAATATTTCTTCATTTTAAATTATTCTGTTTACCCGGGTATTTTAAAAGGAAGAATCTTTTGTCTGTGGCTTGATAATTAACCTAATCTGATTACTGTGGTTTTTTATGAAACAATAGGGCAGAATATGTCAGCAAAGTTTTAGGCACATCAGACTTAGCATAGCATCTGTGGTCCCACAAATTTAATATTATTTATGGTAATAGCTGTATGTAGTTTTATGGATGTTACTCAGAATTAGTGCATTGCATCTGGTATTTGAGTTTGGCAATAATTGAGAGATACATTTGGGCATGAGTTTAGTCCTATTATAGCATTGCTATTTTGTGTAATTATGAAACTGAAATGCTCAATTCTTTATTTCCCCTTGAAAGCATCGTTTGCAATCTTACTTTGGTTTTGTGTTAAGTAAAATGTTCTTAGTAATTTGGCAGAATTATACTTTTGTATTTATTTGTTTTTTGTTCATATAAATATAAAAAATAACGAGCCTTAGTTCAGTTCTTCTCCATGATGGGCCTGGGTTATGTTGTTAATTTGCCTTCTGACTTCAGTTTAAGGGCCCTCTTTTAAAAATGAAGGAACTGTGGTTCCCAAAACATAGGACATTGTAAAAACTTGGCTACATGACTAAGTAGCAGAGCTGAGATCTGAACCTGCATTTTTCATGTTTTTTTAAAAATGTTTAATTGTGGATAATTATGTACAGACACAGGCATAATTAATAACATGCACAAACGTATGCACGGGTAAAGAATATAATATGCATTGAACCTTTGTGCCCCCATCGCTCAGCTACAACAACTCCTGGCCATTCTTTCCCCACTACCCCTTACCATTTCTCCCTTGGATTATTCAAGCAATCCTGAGCATCATATTATTTCATTCAAAACACTGAAGTATATATCTCTGAAAGAAAATTAAATAGCTGCAATGCCAATATCACACCCAATAAATACCAGTGATTTGTTTTATCATCAACTGTGCAATGTTCCGATTTCTCTAACTGTATCTGTCTGTGTCCCTCTGTCTTTTTGTATTTGGTTGTTATGTCACTTAAATCTCTCTCTCTTATCTTTTCTTGCTGGACCAGATGGGCTGTAGCACCCACATATCCCTTGATTATGTCTCAGGATGTACACTCCTAGAGAGATACAGTGAAATTACTTATTTTACGGTCTTTTTAAAACCATTCTCTGTAGTTAAGCTGCCAACCCAGTATACTGGTTTGTTTCATTTTGTTCTGATTTTAGAGATGTTTTGATTGAATTTCATTTCATGATTATATAGAACATTTACTGTTACAGAGTCAAATCTGTACAACAAAGGATTTTTGGAGGATTCTAGTTGTCATCCCTGTCCCGTTTATTCTGTTTCTATGCCTCCACGCCCTTGTCCCCTGCCACTGCCACCCTCACCCCCACCCCAGAGCAACCACTCTTAGGTTTTGGCTTTATGCTTTCGCTTTTTTGTTGTTGTTTTTTTAAAATATTTATTTATTTTATTTATTTGGTTGTACCGGGTCTTAGTTGCAGCAAGTGGGCTTCTTAGTTGCGGCAAGTGGGCTCCTTAGTTGTGGCTTCGCGGGCTCCTTTAGTTGTGGCTCGCCAGCTCCTTAATTGTGGCATGTGAACTCTTAGTTGCAGCATGCATGTGGGATCTAGTTTCCTGACCAGGGATTGAACTGGGCCCCCTGCATTGGGAGCTCAGAGTCTTAACCATTGCACCACCAGGGAAGTCCCTATGCTTTCATTTAAAAATGATAAGCGAGTATGTGCACTCTTCGCACACTGCCTGTATATGTGCGTGCTACACGCACTGTCCTACTGTCCTGGTCCTCGGTGTGTAACTTAAGGTATATCCTGGGGGTTGGTCTCTGTACAGAGATATTTCCTATCCTTCTTACAGCTGCATTGTCCTCTTTATACGGAGGGCTGTTATGCTTTCGTCTGTGATGCAAGTTACACCCTACTCCCTAATGTGTCATTTGTCTTTCTTACTTACTTCTGGTGGGGTTTTGACATGTAAAGATTTTTATTTTATGTAGTTAAATGTATCAGTCTTTTCTCTATTGCTTTGGAGTGTGAGTAATAGTGCAGTTTCTCAATTTGTAGGTCATAGAGGGAAGAACTCTTTGTTCTCTTCTAATATTAAATGGGATCTCTCCCTCTCTCAAGTTTCTGATCTATTTGGAATTAATCCTGATATAATTTGTGCAAAACAGATGTATATTTTTCCTTTTCTATGTGGCTACCTGGTTATATCAATACCACTTATTAAAAAGTCCGTTTTTCCCCCAGTGATTTTTTTTTAAACAATTCTTTTTATTTTTTAAAAAAATTTTATTTATTTATTTTTAGCTGTGCTGTGTCTGCGTTGCTGCTCATGGGCTTTCTCTAGTTGGGGCGAACAGGGTCTACTCTTCGTGCGGTGCGCGGGCTTCGCATTGTGGTGGCTTCTCTTGTTGGGAAGCCTGGGCTCTAGGCACGTGGGCTTCAGTAGTTGTGGCACGTAGGCTTAGTAGTTGTGGCGCACAGGCTTAGTTGCTCCGCGGCATGTGGGATCTTCCCGGACCCAGGCTCAAACCTGTGTCCCCTGCATTGGCAGGCGGATTCTTAACCACTGAGCCACCGGGGAAGTCCTCCCCCAGTGATTTTAAATGGCAACTTTATCATGTACTAGATTTCCATAGACAAAGGGTCTATTTCTGGATATTTAGATTCTCTTCCATTGGTCTGTGAATCCATACGCCATCACCATGCTGTTTTGATAACAGAGGTTTTATAATACACTATGGTATCTGGTGTGGTTAGCCTTCCTCGTTGTTCTGCTTTGCTAAGGTTTCATTAGCAGTTCTGGCTTGGTGGTTCTGCTGAATGAACTGTATAATCAACTTGCCTGGCTTTAGGAAACGATGTGATTTTTAAATTGATATGATATTGAATTTGTAGATTAACTTTGAGAGAATCGACATCTATGTGATGTTGAATCTTCTTGTGCAGGAACATGGCATATCTTTCCACTTATTCAAACTTCCTTTTTCTTCCTGAGTGTTTCACAGTTTTGTTTATACAGGCTTTAGACATTTCTTGTCAAGTCTCCAGTGATAGTACTCATTTACCTATTTTGCTCTTGTAAATGTGGTCTTCAGCTACGTGTTCCAACTGTTGTCTTTGGTGTGAATGAACATTATTGATTTTGTGTATTTATTTTACAACCTGTTCTTTAAAACTAAGTTTTCTTCCTGTTTTTTTTTGTGTGTGTGTGTATGTGTGTGTGCGCTTGTTTGGCGCAAGGACTCGTGACTTTCCACATGTATAAGCACATGAACTACAAATAAGGATAACTTAACCTCTTCTTTCACAATCTTTATGCCTTCAGTTTATTTCTCTTGTCTAAATAATGGGCGAATCCCTCGAACTCAGTGCTGAAGAGTCATGGACATGGAGGGTGCCCTTGTCTTGCTGCAGACTTGAGCAGAAAAGCCTCACATTCTCCTGTGTTCATTAAGATGCTGGTTTTCGAGCTGAGGTTTATGTTGTAAATGTACATATATCTTCTATCATGTTGGGATAGACTCATCCTTTCCCTCAATTCCTATTTTATTGAGTGTTTTTCATATGAACAGATGCTGAATCGCATACCTTTTCTGCATCCCCAAGATGCTCGTGTGATTTTTCTCTTTAGCTCTATGCATGTGATGGACTGTATTTCCTAATGTTAAATCACACTTGCATTTCCAGAATGAATTGCGTTTAGATTAGCCTCTGTCTTCCCGATTCTGCCAGCTTCCCTGATCTTACCTGCAGCTGGGCGAGCTCTGTCTGGCTTACAGCTTTACAGTGTTCAACAGATACGTTTATCGAAGGAACGTTGAGTGGATTGTCTTCCTTTTACATTAATGATGACATTAAAAAACATTAAACCCATGCACATTTCTAATAAACTAAGCACAACAGAAAATGACAACAGCAAAAGCAATAAACAGAGTTGTATTGATACCATCCAGAAATGGTCAGTCTTTCCTATTCAGTGTCTATAAATTGAGAAATCCCTGGATGCATATGCTGGTAAAAGACAGGAGCTACTAGGGAATGACACTGCCTGGGTTTTAAACAGCTGTTTTTATTTGAAATTAACAGAAGCAGCACTGACGTGAGACCAGAGTTACTTCTAAACTTGAGGTTGGTTCTCCTTCCCAAGAAGACACGCTAGTTTCTAGAGTGAAGGGAGAACACTGCCAGCGCCCCCCAGACCCTGTGCGTTGTATTATCACCCCTCTCTTTCTTCCTCCACGCAGTTACGGTGGCGATCTCACACTTCACCCCCGGTGTTACTGAGATTGTCACTCACATCTGCTCTGTTCCTCACTTTCCAAGTTGTTTATTAGCTGTGTGATGACGGTGCAGGTCTAATTCTCACCCTGTAATTGGCTTCCTCAGTTCTGACTCTTGTCTCCCCGTGTATCAGCTCCAGTCCTCCTGGTGTTGGATTGATGTTCTGATTAGGATCTGGGGTTCCGTGTGGTGCTCTGGGAGCTTACGTTTCTTGGTCTGTTTTCTGGTCAGTTGTCAGGCTGTTTCGCAGTTTTTCTGGTCCTGTGCGTTTACCTGTGCTGCTGTGGGAGCGTATCTGTTGCAGGCGCACCTGGCAGCGCTCTGTCGCAATGCTCTGGCCTGTGCTCCTGGGTTCCTGCATGCTGACAAGTTTGTGGCCCTCCACCAGCCTGGTTTCTACCCCCAGGAGAGGGTGGGGAGACCAAAACACCAAGGCTGCTGCTACGAAGGCCCCGGGGTCTTATTTTCCTCCCAGAAACTCAAGCACTGTCCCCTTGGCCAAGCCGGGCAGGTCCCACCCCACAAGCACTGGCCCGGCCCTCCATCCTGGCCCTTCTTCCTTTGTGGAGCTCATACATGCACGATATGAGCCTCTATTCCAAAGGGATTTCCCTAGAGCGACTTGCAGGTGAGAATTCTCAGGACGCTGCCAACTTGCCTCCTGTCTCACGGCTACCTTGGAAGATGAGGGCAGGGCAGGAGTCAGGAGCCTTTGGGACCTCCTGTTTTGCCACTTATTTCTGTCCCCAAGGCCCCTCTCAGTTCAGAGAGAACACTGTGCCTCTGTCTTCCTTTTTTGGTTGATCTCTTGAGCCATCTGCCCTGTAGGTTTCACGAGGAGCTGGGGCTTGTGGGCCTGCATTCCACGGAGCAGACCTGGGAGGGAACCCGAGCGGGGTGGGGGGGGCCTTGCACCTGGGTCACCTGCAGAGGCCAGGTGGACATCCACAGAGGACCACCTGTACCAGGCTATACAGAGGGCTCACTGGGTACCATTTTAAACTCTTCACGTTATCCTGTGTGATAGGCATTCCTATCAAACAGCTTTTATTGGTGAGTCACCTGAGGCACAGAGGTTTGGACCCAGAGAGTCCTGGTCTGGAGCCTGTGCTCTTTGTGTGATGCTACCTATGTGAGGAAGGGCGGGAGGGGACCTCGGGCCATGGCGGCAATTACCGTGACGGTGTTGACAGTCCCACAACATGTGAGCAGGCTTTGGGAGACAAGAGCTGAAGACATTCTTTAAAGAAATTATTCTGGGAACCAGGCTGGAATCCATGACTACTCTCCAAGCGCATCTTCTGCTATTGTAACACTGTCAATCATTCTAGAAATCGCTTCCTACTCTGTGCCAGGAACTGCCCCAGGCGCTTTATGTTTGTGTCTTTCACCTTCCCACTGACCCCAGGAAAGCTCTGATCCCCATGTTATTGAAGAGGACACGGGGTCAGAGAGAAAGGAGGTGATCCCACTGGGTCAGCCAGTGGGCGAGGGGTGGCAGCTGGGCCCCCAGACCATGCTTTTTGAGTGACGCTGACCTGCCTGGGGTAATGTCACTGAGCTTTTGAGGCTGAGACTTGAAGAGTTCTCTGCTTTGTCTGTGACCAGCCTTTACCAGGAGTGAGTTTAGAAAAAGTGTCAAAACAAGTCACCCCGTGTTTAAACAAGCATCAGAGGGTCCAAATTTTTGTTCGGGGTGGTGGTGGTAATTGTTGAGGTTACAGTGTATATAAAAGAAGTGATCTGTAGACAGGGATCTTGGGGAAAGAAACTTAGATAATTTTCAACTGTTTGTCTCCCAGAAAAGTCACAGAAATATGTAAAAACATTATCACTCATTAGTTGACATTTAACCAAACGTATTATTCTAAAATAGGATAAATAAAAACTCCTTAGTAGATGTCTTGGTCAGCTGGGGCGACCATGGCAAAGCACCACAGACGGGGTGGCTTAACAACAGATGTGGATTGTCTCAAAGTTCTGGTCAGGTTCTGGCGAGAGCCCGCTTCCTGACTTGCTGCTTTCTGGCCGAGTCACCACATGGCCTGTCCTTGGGTGCCCGTGGAGAGGCCATACTCTCTTGCTCTTCCCCTCTGTGTAAAGGCCACAAATCCTACCAGATTAGGACCTCACCCTATGACTCATCTACCCTTAATTTACCTCCTGAAAGTCCTATCTTCAGATGCAGTCACATTGGGGGTTAGAACTTCAACATAAGAATTTTGGGAGGACACAATTCAGTCTATAGCAATAGGGAAGTTGTTTTCTCCCTGAATATGATTTCTTCCTTTTATGTTTTTTGCTATATTTATATTTCAACCAAAGCTGGATTATAAACACCAGTGGGAAGAATCTGTGTCTAAATGTCTCATCTACAAACCACCCAGCTTATTAATATTAATTTTTCACTGTTAAGTGATATTTATGATAAAGGTAATGGGAGTGATCAGTATGTTCAGATTATTTAAATATTCAAGTATTTTATTTGACTTGTTTTTATAAGTATTTTCTTTTTTAAAAAAACTTTATGTATTTATTTAAGTATTTATTTAGGCTGCACCAGGTCTTAGTTGTGGCATGCATGTGAGATTTAATTCCCCGACCAGGGATCGAACCTGGGCCCCCCTGCATTGGGAGCGTGGAGTCTTACCCACTGGACCACCGGGGAAGTCCCTTGACTTTTATTTTATTCAACTTTGAGTATTTTATATGTTAGCTGAAAATCATATATTATTAATTTTTACAAGGTGGCTGTTCAAATTTTCATTCTATCTGAGCAAGTAATCATCCTATATTTTTTGTATAAAAGAAAGGATAGGGTACCCTGTATGGCTTTAGGAGAGAGATACATTTGAAATTTAATGTTCTCATTTAGTTACAGAAAGCTAGAGAGAACTACTGCTTTAAACAGCTGGGTTCTTGGCAAATGAACTTAAAAAAGAATATTTGCCAATATCTTTTCTGTCGGTCTCAGGTCCTTTGATAGAACTTCCTCTTGGGAAAAAAATATCAGACAAGTATTAAAAATTGGCTTAGTGTGATCAGAAAGAAAAGTCTATCTTTTTAGAAATGTGCTGAATTCTAAAAGTTAACTAAGAAGACATTGTCACATGGTCTTCTACACTGGTTATATTTAGCTTTTCCCTAGAAATAAGATCTCTCTTTCTTCTCGGTAAATGTGACTATCTTGGTGTCTTAAGTCTTCCAGCCATACAGGATCACCATTTCCTTTAATATTCAAGTGAGCAAGCTCATGCCCTAAGGCCCTGTATTTGGAAAGCACCACGTGCTCTGTCCCCAGCTTCCATCACCAAGGATTGCTGTAGTCCTGGAGATTTTCCGGGTCACCCCGACTCCAGTTTACTCCCTCCACTGAATGCTTAGGCTCCCTGAGCACTGGGCCTCCCACGATTGGCCTGTACCCACCCCACTTGCCCCAGGCTGGGTACCACTTCCCGTCCCAAAGGATCACTGGCCCTGGTTGTGACAGCAGCCCACAGCGTACCCGCCACACTGCCTGGCAGTCCTGACACTTGTTCCTGGGCCCCGTGATCACCACATTGCAATGGTCAAGTCTTTGACCCCACTGCTAATCCTTGGAAACAAATGATCTGTTCTCCACTCTTGTAGTTTTTCCTCTTCCAGAAGGTCATCTACATGGACTCATGCAAAACGTACTCTCTTGAGACTGGCTTCATGAGTTTAGCATGATGCATTTGACTCAGCCATGCTGTTGTACCTATAAGTAATTGTGTTCCTTTTTATTGCTGGGTGCTATTCATTTGTATGGATGTAACACAGCTGCTTTATCTCTTAACCCATTAAAATACTGCTTTATTTCCACTTTTGGTGATTATGCATAAAGCTCCTATAGCCACTTGTGTGTATGTTTTTGTATGGATGTAAATTTTTATTTTTTTCAGTGAAATACCTTGGAGTAGGGTTGCTGGGTCAGATGTAAATGTAACTTTTAACTTTGTAAGATGTTACCAAACTGTTTATCTGAGTGACGTTTACATCCCACTAGCAGTTGTTCTGTATCCTCCCCAGCACTTGCTTAGTTTAGCTCAGTTTTGTTTGTTTTGCTGTCCTAATATGTTGGATGTGTACATTTGTATGGAGAAAAAGACCCCAAACAGCCAAAGCGATCTTGAGAAAAAAAATGGAGCTGGAGGAATCAGGCTCCCTGACTTCAGACTATACTACAAAGCTACAGTAGTCAAGACAGTATGGAACTGGCACAAAAACAGAAACATAGATCAATGGAATAGGACAGAAAGCCCAGAGATAAACCCATGCACCTATGGTCAACTAATCTATGACAAAGGAGACAAGAATATACAATGGAGAAAAGAGAGTCTCATCATAAGTGGTGCTGGGAAAACTGGACAGCTACATGTGAAAGAATGAAATTAGAACACTCCCTAACACCATACACAAAAATAAACTAAAAATGGACTAAAAGACCTAAATATAAGACTGGACACTATAAAACTCTTAGAGGAAAACATAGGAAAAACACTCCTTGATGTAAATCACAGCAAGATCTTTTTTGATCCACCTTCTAGAGTAATGGAAATAAAAAAACAAACAAACAAATGGTACCTAATGAAACTTAAAAGTTCTGCACAGCAAAAGAAACCATAAATAAGACAAAAAGGCAACCCTCAGAATGGGAGAAAATAATTGCAAACGAATCAATGGACAAAGGATTAATCTCCAAAATATGCAAACAGCTCATGCAGCTCAGTATAAAAAAAACAAACAACCCAATCAAAAAATGGACAGAAGACCTAAATAGACATTTCTCCAAAGAAGACATACAGATGGCCAAGAGGCACATGAAAAGATGCTTAACATAACTAATTATCAGAGAAATGCAAATCAGAACTACAATGAGGGGGCTTCCCTGGTGGCGCAGTGGTTAAGAATCCGCCTGCCAATGCAGGGGACACGGGTTTGAGCCCTAGTTCGGGAAGATCCCACATGCCGTGGAGCAACTAAGCCCGTGCACCACAACTACTGGAGCCCAAGTGCCTAGAGCCCGTGCTGTGCAACAAGAAGCCACCGCAGTGAGAAGCCTGCACACCACAATGAAGGGTGGCCTCCTCTCACCGCAACTAGAGAAAGCCCGCTCACCACATCGAAGACCCAATGTAGCCAAAAATAAGTAAATAAAATATATTTTTTAAAAAAAGAGAGGTAAATTCAGTTTCTTCTTTGCAAGTAAGTTAATACAAAAGGAACACATTTGCTGAGCTCTGTGGAAGTAATGGCAGCAGACTGCAAATGGTATGAGTTAATGGAATGACTCACATTGGCTATTAGATTTGCACAATTTAAAAATGTATATATATATATTTATATAAAGTGCACGTCACAGATTATGAGGGATGATACCCTTGGGTTCTCTTTTCTTTCTCATTTCTTTCTCATTGAGTCCTAAGGCTGATATATTAAGACATTTAAGAGATTCACATGATTGCAATTCTTGATCAGGGATGCCCCAAATTAAACGGTAATCTCTTGAGAGAGCACGTTTCTCTGTTGGTAGCGTTCTCTTAGCCATTTCTGCAAAAATTGTGGTGTGGGCCCAGGCAATTTCCATGAGCATGTGCTTTCCAAAAGATAAACTCACCGGACCTAACTAAAATGTGCTTTCTGGGATGGCTTTGACGCAGCTGTCCGGCTGGAGTTTATTATGCACAGAGTATCAATGCTAAAATGGTGAAAAGATTGGGAAAGCCCTGCTTGCGAGGCAAGGCTGCCTTTAATATTCTTTCTAAACAGACTCGGGGGCTTTAGAGAAAGTTACTGGTAGGAAATGGTTGGGGGTGGGGGCGGCTGGCGACGGCAAACTAGTCCTCAGGGTCTTTTATCCTTTTTATGCTCAGTTTTGTGGGGAAAGAAATGCTTTTACTTCCCTTCCACGCTCTTAACCTTATTTTTCTCCCACGTTCTTCCTGGGAGTCTCCTCCACCTACAAACAGTCCCGATTTCAGAGCTCTCGATACTCACTTTCTACGGATCTGGCCTGAGCTGTGCGGTCCTGAGCTGAGCGGCTCAGGACCTTTGCTTCCTGTTCTCTATCTTCAGGGTTTCGTAAGGACGACACTTAATTCTAATAAAACACACGGCTGGGACCCGCAGGGTTGCGCGGAGACGCCGCCACGGCGCAACAGCCGGCCGAACCAGACCGACCCCCAGACACGGCGCGGCCTCGATGACGTAGCGCGCAGCCTCCGTGACGCAACCGCGCAGCCCCCTGACGCAGCGCGCAGCCTCTGTGACGCAACCGCGCCCTCTCCGGCCCCGCCCAGGGCCGCCAGGAGGAGCTGCGCGCAGACCCTCATCGCCTCAGCTGCTAGTTACGGGGTGTCCGCGTAGCGCGGGTCTCGCCGCCGCGACATGTCGCAAAAGCCGAAGAGCCGGGGCCGCGCCGGCACCCAGGCCGAGCTGGGCAGCGGCGGCGAGGAGGCCCCGAGCACATCCCGCGGGCCGGGCAGCGCCGCATCGCAGGGCGGCCGGCGGCCCGAGGCTTCCCCCGCGCCGGGGCCGCGGTCGCAGAAGCAGCTGGAGCTGAAGGTGGCGGAGCTGGTGCAGTTCCTGCTGATCAAGGACCAGAGGAAGATCCCGATCCGTCGCACCGACATCCTGCGGCACGTGGTCGGGGACTACAAGGACGTGCTCCCGGAGCTGCTGCGGCGGGCGGCCGAGCGCCTGGAGAGGAGTAACACCTACATCCTGGTCAACACACTAGAGCCGGTGGAGGAGGACGCGGAGATGCGCGGCGACCAGGGCACTCCCACCACCGGGCTGCTCATGATCGTGCTGGGGCTCATCTTCATGAAGGGCAACAGCATCAAGGAGACCGAGGTCTGGGACTTCCTGCGGCGCCTCGGGGTGCACCCCACCAAGAAGCACCTCATCTTCGGGGATCCGAAGAAGCTCATCACCGAGGACTTCGTGCGGCAGCGGTACTTGGAGTACCGGCGCATCCCGCACACGGACCCCGTGGACTACGAGCTCCAGTGGGGCCCGCGCACCAACCTGGAGACCAGCAAGATGAAGGTGCTCAAGTTCGTGGCCAAAGTCCACAATCAGGATCCCAAGGACTGGCCGGCGCAGTACTGTGAGGCTTTGGCGGAGGAGGAGGCCAGGGCCAGACCCCAGATCGGGGGCACGGCCCCAACCCCAGCCCCTTCCTCTTGAAACCTGAGACAGACTCGGAGAGACGCTGGGGAAGGGCTGGGGGTGGGAGGGAGCATCTTGCTGTAACCTTTAAATGTGTGTAACAGTTTTAGGATGTGTTTGCAATCTTTTCTTCTTGTGATATTATAAGTCACTTTGGTTCCGAATTTTCATTTATAAAAATATTAGGGGATGCTTTATTTTGTTTTGGTTTGTCTTACTGTCTGTATTTTTTTTTGTCGGTATAAAAATCTTGCTAGCTTTATAAAGCGAATTGGAAAGTTTTGTACCATGTTATGGAAATAGACATTTAAAAGAAAGAACACGTCAGTAAGTTGCTTCATACCAGGGAAATAAAACGAAGTGGCTCTTGTCTGGCCTCTGGACTACTCAACTCTGTAAGGAAAAATAAAAGTCTATAAATTGAAAACTAAAATGTAACTGCCTACATCTCTATTTATCTTAGCATAGCCATTTTAAAAATATATTTCCCATGTGTGTAAGTGTTACGAGTCATTCTAAGCAATGTATGCGTTGTATTTTTTCCGGATAAGTTTTTGTGTGGCTGACCATTTAGTTCCTTTTTTTTCTGGTTTTTTGTTTTTGTTTTTGTTTTTTTTGGTTTTTTTTACTATAGTTATAATAAACACCGTATTTTTGAAGCAAGTAAGCATTGTGCACTTATTTTAACCGTAAGTCATGAGAAGATTTCATTACTGAAAAACAGCATCTTAACAAAAAAAGAAAATTTTTACCACGTATCATTCAGGTAAATAGTGTTTTGTGGAAGTTGCTCTATTTTTATGTGTGTGTGCATGTTGGATCATGATGTAAAATATATTACTTACTGTGGGTCACAGAAAAGTGTTAATGATTAACCATACCTACTTGAGAATCAGACTACGTGGGATCAGAGCCTCCCTCTGCATAACTGGCTGTAGGAATTTAAGCAGGTTAGGTTGTATACAGACCTTTCCTCACCTGTAAAATGGGTTGATGATGCATGTTGTTGTGTGTGGTAGTGTGATAATTAGATAGGGAAGTATACCTAGAGATCTTGGCACAGTCCGGGGCTGTGGGGGATTTTAGTTGTTACTTTGTTCCTTAAAATTTGTTTAAATTTGTTTTTTCTTGGTCTGGAGCAGTTAAAAAAATTTTTTTAAGGTTTTCTTTCATTATCTTGTTCTAAATCATTCCTCGAATTGGAATTACTGGTTCAAAAATGTGACTTTTCTAGTCTGACTCTGTTGTATGGTTTTATGGAAAAACATAACTCATGGTTTATGGTGAGTAGAGCCCATGTAAACAGTAAGAGCAGAAAATAAGATCTACCCCAGGTTGGAGAGGTCTCTGTAATGTAGTGAATAGCATATGGGGTTTCAAAGTTGTCTGATAGACTGAATTCAAATTACGGCTCATGCTATGGCAACATGGTGATTTGGCATAGGTTTTAAGCTCCCTTAATCTCAATTTCTTTATGTGTAAAATGGGAAAAACAATAATTATATCATAGTTAGTTGTATGGATTAAACGAGCCTGAAGAAAAGCTGGTATAGTGGCCTTTCATTGTATTTCTCCATAGTCTCTGGCAAAATGCTGTTTATGTACAGAAGTTCAACTGTTAATTATTCAGCAGGTGAATAAGTATGATTGTTTTGGGGGAAGGTACTGCAAATTAATCATGAAAGGTATAGTGGCCTTTCATTGTATTTCTCCATAGTCTCTGGCAAAATGCTGTTTATATACAGAAGTTCAACTGTTAATTATTCAGCAGGTGAATAAGTATGAATATCATAGTTAGTTGTATGGATTAAATGAGCCTGAAGAAAAGCTGGTACAGTGGCCTTTCATTGTATTTCTCCATAGTCTCTGGCAAAATGCTGTTTATATACAGAAGTTCAACTGTTAATTATTCAGCAGGTGAATAAGTATGATTGTTTTGGGGGAAGGTACTGCAAATTAATCATGAAATGAGATAAATACTTAAAAAAAGAAAAATGTGGATTGATCAACCCTGGACTAGAGTCATCTAGAAGAATCTGGTGGGTATGTGGTGGTGTGGAGCAATGGGTTAGATGACTGGGTTTTACTTTATTCTGTTGAACTGGAATTTGCATTTATTTTATCAGTGAATATAGTTGGTCCTTAAAGGCATTTCTTGGTTTGCATTTATTTCAGTGTATGAATTACCTCCTGGCTAAGCATTCTGCTTACTCAATGACCGCTTACCCCTCTGGGGTGTTCTAATGCTGGGATTTTCATCTGTATGGGGCGGAAAATATCATTATGCACTATGCAGAGTCAGTTATATCTGAGGCACATGTTTTCCCCACACTTTTCTTGTAGAGATGTTAATAATTTACCGTCAGTAGATAACCATTTTGTTTCAAATTTTAAAGTAGAAAACATTACAGACCAGATCAAACCCTTGTATCTTTTCACCCTTCCCAGAGGTGTCAAGTTTGTGGCTATTGTTCCGTTGTCTAGTTAATACAATATAATGTTTAATATATGAATAATATATACAGTTGACCCTTGAACAACACAGGTTGGAACTGCATGGTCCACTTACATGAAGATTTTTTTCAATAAATATTGAGTACTTTTACAGGCTGGGAGATGGGTATGCGGGGCGTTACACTGTTTTCTCTGGTTTTGCATATGTATGAAATTTTCCATAACAAAAATTAAAAGAAATAAACTTAAAGGCATTCTAATAAATAAACTTCTTTCACTTGATTTTTTTTTAGTAATTTATTACTTGTTATTTCTGAGACTATATAACACTATTTTGAGACTGAAGGATGCATAGTATTTTCAAGTTTAGCTTCTAAAATATTTTACAGTATATTTCAAATAAAATCATGGTTGCTGGCTATGGCTTTTCAGAGACTTTACCTTTTTTATTTGACTTAAGGTAATATGAATTTGAAATTTTAATAAATAATACTTTCCTTGAAAACAGAAATGTTATTCATATAATTACTAGATCATCTGAAAGCTTTTTGAAAGCCAAATAATTTTTCCTTTGAGTCTCTCCAAGTGAATAATCAATTTCTTGTTTGGTTTGTTTCCAGATTACCTTTTTCATGCTGCTCTCTGCAGTATGTGTAATGCTGAATTTGGCTGGTTCAATTCTCTCCTGTCAGAACGCTCAGCTAGTCAACTCCCTAGAAGGCTGTCAGTTGGTGAGTAATGAAATGCAGACCTTTTGATAAAGGGCATAGGCTTTGATTTTGAATGAAAGTGATTTCAAAAATAATGTTATTGTATCCTTGGATGCATTCTGATGTTTTAGTGTTAAGGAATTCACAATGATTGATTTTTTAAAATTCTCCCAAATTAAAACTGGTTCTACTCATAAGTCAGTTACTAATAGTATATTAGTGTAATGCTATTTTAAAATAAATGTCTTTAGTAACGATTTTATTTTAATATTTGTTGCATTGATATTTGTCTCCACTGAATTTTTAAAAATCAGTTTTGTAAATCGATTTTAAGTGCCGAGATACATACAAGCTTGATAATGTGTGCATCCAAACAATTTAGTTCTCATTTTTCAGTTAAAAAAGAGAACTGTCTTTTCAATCTAGGAAAACCGTAGATGGTGTGCTATGGACATGGTAGGGGGTCATTTTGGTTTGTTGAATGTAACCATCATTCCTTATCATAACTTGGCTCCTGCTTCGGTAACATATGCGTGTGGCTGGTGCAGAAATCAGAGTGTGTCCCATGACGTTCAGTACAGGTGCAGTGTGACCCCTGATGTGACCCTGGCTACTGGGTATGGGGGTGCTGGTGTTTGTTTCTTTAACTTAGAGAAGGCACAAGGCTACCTTTTAGAGCCATGCCCCTCACAGCTGCCCATGTACTTGCCAACCTGTGGCCATGATTTCTGAGAGGTCAGGGGCTATGCTGAACTACCTGAAGCTTTTCTGTAGCAGGGCAGTGCCTACGTTTCTTGTAGCCATGCCATCGGGTTCAAAGGGGAGCTGCTGCCCTTTACATTCCTAATCTACCAAGGCCAGCAAGTCTAGTGTACGGTGCAGGCTGAGTGCTGAAACACCTACTGAGTCCCCAAAACTGAGAGCTTAGTCTTGTTATTTTCTGTTCAGTGCGGGCAAGCTCACACTGATCATATTTCATCCCAATATGATAGACACAGAATATTCTCGCTGTAGTGCAGTATTTCCCCAGGACTACCAAGAACTGACACAACCTGGAGCCCCATCACCAACAGAAAGGGCGACTTGCTAACTTCTGTTCGTAACTTGGTAGCCTCTCTTTTCCTAAGTACTAAATGTGGTGAATATGGTAAAAATCTGGCAACCTACACAGGATTAGCCAGTTTTTTCTCTGATTCCGATTTTCCAAGACAGAGTGACTGGGGTGACAAGAAGTGAAAGTGCCTGGAGGTCCAGATCCAAAAGAAAGACAAGTGCCCAGTCTTGAAAGGTTGACTTCTCCTGGTATTAATCTCAGACCCTGTTTCCCTATACTGTATGCTGCATGAAAGGATGGGAAAGATGTAATTATATGCAATTTTATATTTACCTATTACATATATTTTATATATTTATATATGCACCATTTATATTTCTTTTTCTTCTGTGATCTGACTGGGACCTTTACCCATTTTTAGATTTAACATTTATTTGCAAGAGCTCTTTGTATATTATGGTTTTGAGTCCTGCAGCTTATAGGGTCAGATATATTTCTGGATTGTTATTTGCCCTTTATTTTTTCACATAGAAAAAATTTTAATTTTTGTGTGTTCAAAGCTGTTAAAGTTTTCCTTTGTGGTCTTACCTTAGAACCAATAAAAAGACCTTTTCCTTCCTAAGATCATGTTACCCCAATAATTTCCCCTGGTGTGCTTTTTTTTAAAATAATTAACTCTTTAATATCCTTGAATTTATTTGATGAATTTAACCTTTTCCTCTAAAATGGGTAGCTAGCTTTCCTAAAACTATTTCCCGAGTAACCTAATATTTCCCTGATGATATGAAATGCCACCTGAACATTGAGTCCTTTGGTAGCAAGTTACAAAAACTGACAAAGCCAAAGGCCATTTATTAGAGAGATGGTTGGACCTATTGAATATCCAAGGGGTTAGAGATTAAGCCTGGAAACTGGCTGGTTCCAGAAGAGCTTCTGTGGCTGCAAAAGCCTGACCCAGAGTGGGGGTCTGCAGCGGGAACCCTGAACTCCTCAGGATGCAGTTTTGCAGGAGTGAACAGTTCCTGTGGTTCTTAACCACTTTGTCCGTTGGTCCTAGAGTCAGAGTCCAGGGAGGGAGCATTTTGATTGGCCAGGGTAAGAAAAAATCTGCTTAGCTGTCCCACCAGTGGAATCCAAGAGATAATCCTCCAAACTAAGGTACTGTTAGGAAGGGTTGAGGGAAGGAAGGCAGGAATGTATGCTGGATAGTCAAAAAGAGAGCCGGTATCTACTCTGACAGCATTATCATAGGTATGCACACACACGTACAGATGTGACTCTTTGTCTATCTCTGGACTTTTCATTCTGTCCCATTCCCATGTCTGTTTATTCATATTCCAGAACAATACTACCTTTTAAGAAATTGAAGTGTAGTTGATTTACAGTATTATATTAGTTTCAGCTATACAACATAATGATTCAGTGTTTTTACAGATTATACTCCATTTGCAGTTATTATAAAATGTTGGCTATATCCCCTGTGCTATACACAGAACAGCACCACTTTTATTACCTTAACTCTCTATTTTTATAACTGGTAGGGCAAGCCCTACCCTACCCCCATCCCAGACTTGAATCTACTTCTTAAAAAAGTTCTTGCCTGTTTTTAAAAGTTTAGTCTTCCAGATGAGTTTTGAAATTTTTTTTTCAAGACTCAAAGGAATCAATTTGAAATTTCAATGGGAATCATATTAAAATTATAGATTAATTTGGTGGAGAATGGACACGTTGACAACATCATGTTTTCCCTTTCAGGCACATTGTGCATGCTTTCGGTTTTATCCAAATTATTTTTATAAATCCTTCAGTGCAGTTTTTGTTTTTCTTTAGTGTATCTAGTACATTTCCACATCTGTGTGTCTTTTTCCTCTGCATAATTAAAAATTAACAAATTTTTATTATACATAATAGTTTATTATATATAAATTATTATAATTATGAGGTCTCTTTTCAATTCCACACTCCTAGCATCCCCTTCAGAAAGTTTTTGGTAGCCAGATATTTTCTGTGCATATTAGTGTTGTGTTACCATTCTTACACACACGTCTCTTCTGCCTACCGTTATCCACATCCCTTTTGTCAGCCAACCCTGTGGCTTGGTGACATTTGTACATCAGCCCTTGGAGCCCTTTCCAGCTGTTAAATAGAGAGCCCTGGGTAGACGGACGGATGGATGGTTGGATGGATGGATGGATGGATGGATAAATGGATGGATGGATGATAATTTGTTTAACCACCACTTAATGAAGGATCAGTTGGGGATGTTTCTAGTCTTTTGCTAAAATAAACAAGGCAGAGAAGATGACCCTTTGTGCACATTCATAGCTCAACAAATACTGAGTGGCTTTTGCCCCTGCTGTGGGATTCCAGAGTAGGTGGTACAGTTATTGACCAGGGTTCTTGGCCTCCTTAATCAAAATCGATCAGAGGCCAGACAAGGAATTCAGGCAAGCTTTATTGGGGCCGCTGCTGCAGCAGGGGAAGGGAGAACAAGTAATAATTTCCATCGCTAACTCGCTCCCTGAGAGGCTGGTGAACTGGCTCCTTACATGGGCTTTTGCGCCTGTCCCTTCAGAAGTGACAGTTGGGCCTTTTGGTCTCTTTGTATCTTGTTGTCCAGAATTTGCCCCAGCTGCACATGCACGCAGTTATTTTTAGTCCCATATAGTTTCTTTGTATTTTGTTGCTCAAAGAGATGTTTGTCCAGGTGCAAGCACTGTAGCAAAGGATCCCAGGTCCCAGCTGGTGTCAGTACCTCCAGGGAAGGGCCTCCCCCCATCCCCTTATCGGAGACGCTCCCAGCTGCTGTTGTTCTCTTGGCATCCCGTCAGTTTTCCTCCGAGTACTGGCATTTCCCATCATTCCCTACTTGGCAGAACCCCACAAGGAACAAGGCCACATCCAGGGCTGGGTGCCATCCTGGCCTGTGAGTGAATCAGCGAGTGTATCCCAGCGGTTCTTTTCCTAAGAGCCCTAGAGGAAGGTAAAAAATTATCTGGGGGTTTTAAGTAAACATGCCGTTTTAGATTAATGACAGTTAAAACCATTACGGGGTTTTCAAATGTCTCTTTAAATGCCTCATCGTGTTTTGTTTAATTTACGACTGCTGGTACAATGAAATATTGCACAGCATCAAAGATTTGTTTAAAAATCTGTTTTCAGTTATGACCTAATTCATCCTGCAGAAGTTTGGGATTTACTTTCACATTCTTACAGTGTTTTTAAAATGAAAGCCTAACAGTGCTTTTCAGATGCAGATCAATATAATATAATGCATCGTGTGTTGATAAGTACATTGTCTTAACGGAAAAGGCGCTTTTTTGTTGTTGTTTCCTTTTTTTTTTTAATATGAAATAATAGATTCTCATTGGAAAAGATGCAGGTGATACATGAATTGGAATAAAACTGGACGTCTCCCCTCTCACTATCTGCCTGCCACTCCCCATCACACCTGTGATCCCTTTAGGATGAGATGTGTTCAGACCCTCGTATATGCGTATAGGTTTACATACATGTGGGTGTGCATGTTGTACATTCACAAACATACAGTTTTATTTTTAAACACGCTTATACTGTATACTTTTTTCTGTGGCGTTTTCCCTGCTCATTGATATTACCTTGAGACATTACCATGGAAGTATATACAGGGAGCCCCTCATTCTTCTGGCGGCTGTGTGTATTTCCCCATAGTCACTGTATGTACCTGCACCGAGAGGCGGTCTGGCCATCTCCATTGTTTTGTTGTCACAGGCACGGCCACAGCGAACATGCATTCTTGTCCTTGTTTTTAATTTTAATATAGTTGGGTAATAATTTTATTATAAAGGAAACAAATATATCCTCCTTCACCGTAGTATTGTTACCGAAAGCTGGGTCTGGCTGCTCACCACTCAAAAGCCAATACTTGAGAGGCAAGGTTGGTGGAGAGGAAGGTTTGCTTTATTTTGGAGGCTGGCAACTGGGGGAGAAGGGAACTCATGTCCAAAGGCCAATTCCCCCCTGCTGATCAGAAGACAAGAGGTTTTATAGGCTGAGGGAGGGGGCCACATGCAGAAACAGCACAGTCAGCTCTGACAGTCGTCTTGAAATTGGTCATCGGTGGTCTGACCGGCGTCATCTTGATTGTTTTCAGTACACTTCATCTTCAGTTCTAGGGTCGGATTATTCCCATTTCCTTGAGGACAGTTCTCAGAACTGTGGCAGCTTATGTCATGGCTACAGTCTGGTCCTCGTGTAGTTGACTTCTTCCACCTGGTGTGGGTTTCAGTACCTACAAGACAGCTCACAGAATATGGCTCAGAACATTATCTATACCCCTTAAGGAGGAACTAAAGGTCCTTGACTTTGCTTAATGACTAAACTATTATTATTTGGTCTTGTTTGACTGTTTTCCTTTGCTCCTGCATTTTCTCACTTCTCTGATTAAATTTATTCTTTGACCAAAGTTCTTCTGCAGACAAAAGGCAGGCAGAGGGTATTTGGGCAGAGGGGGAGGTGGTCCTGGACAGGCCCCATAGGGTCCTGCTGTGTTTCAGTATGGAGTGAATTAAAATATTTGTCCTACTTTGTATTGCCAAGAATTAGAAATTTAGGTGGAAAATTTCATACAAGTTATATATTTAGTTCATTTTGATATATGTTCAAACATGAGATGGAAATGTGCTCTTTAATATCTTTATGCCAAACTAATACTAACTGCTGCGTGGTGATGATGATGATGGTGAGGACTGCAAACTTCTTTGAGCACTTGCTGTATACAAGGCACTGTTCTGAGCACGTCACATGCGTTCGTTCATTTACTCCTGACAGCCATGACTGAGAGACAGGTGCTATTTTATCCCCGCTAACAGGTAAGGAAACTGAGGCCTTGAGAGTTAAGGAACTTTTCCAAAGTCATGCAGCTGGCAGGTGCTGGCATCAGATTCTAACCTTGCTCTTAACCATTAGGAAATCATTAAATTTCTGTTTTTCGTAGCACTTTAGAATTAATGGTTAAAAGAGGAAAGGATGAGAAGCACTGGACGATGGAGGTAAAGAATATGTCTTGTTTCTTCTTGGTCAAAATCAGTCTTTGGCTACATGGGGAACACTTTCCTGTGTAGAGAAGAATCTCAAGGAACCTAGACCGTAGCTTATGTGTCACAACAAAGGGATGTGAAAACAGCGTCCAGTTTTGTAGGAAATGTGAGCTCTTCCTCTCCAGCCACATCAAGCGTGTAACTGGGAGAGGTATCTTTCCCCGTAAGCAAACAATCATGTGATTTATGTTGTGCTTGCCCACGATCACACCCGTGTTTTCCTGACCTTAAATCCTTTGTAAATAGATGCATCACATTGCAGGGACAGTGTGATTTATTCTTGTTTTCTGGAAAGCCGGGCTATCTTGCTGTGAGTGTGACCTGACCACTAATTGGACATCTTTCTAGTCTCTGCCTAGGCTTCCTGGGGGTATGTAGCTCCCCAAAATGAGGGTGGCCTCAGGAGATCTGACACCTGGGCGGGTGTTTTGATGGAAAGCACATCACCACCTCCTTCTTCCTTATCTGTTTACATTTCTGATTGAAGAGCTTGATCTCAGCCTCTCCCCTGTGTGCCTCTCAAGTCTGATGTGGGGTTTCTGGCAGGGGGAGCCAGAGTGCAACCCTTTTTCATACAGGAATTAACAAAGGGCTTTTCGAAGAGCCCAGGAGGGCCATAGCCATGACACTGTACATAGCACAAAAAAATTGAAGACATATTCTTCCACTATCTAAAAGCAAAGAAGTTGTTCATTTTGAGTAATGTTCCAAGATAGAGCTTTGTTTTTTTACTTTCACTTTACTGGTTAACGTATACAAAAATTCTAATCAAGCATTTATTTGTGGGCCGATTTGTTTGAATAATAAAAACAGATAATGATTTTTGAAGAAATAAGAAGTCAAAATTTTGCTACAGATAAAGATGTACATTTTAAAATGATTTTTTAAAAAGTTCTTCCCATTAGGAGGATATAATGGTTTTAAACGTATAAGTGCCAAAATAACACAGCACCAAAATACATGAAGCAAAAATTGACATCAGTGAAGGGAGAAGTATACAATTCAACAGTAATAACTGGAGACTTCGATACCACACCTTCAGTAATGGATAGAACAAATAGAAGATCAAATCAACCAGAAAGTAGAAGACTTGAGCAACACTACAGACATAACAGACATCCACAGGACACTCCACCCAGCAACAACAGACTGTATTCTTCTCAAGCACATATGAAACATTCTCCAGGACAGAACATATGTTTGGCTGTAAAACAGACCTAAGTAAATTTTAAAAGACAGAAGTAATGCAAAATATATTCTCTGACTATAATGGAATGAAATTAAAAACCAATAGCAAAAAAAGTTGGAAAACTCACAAAGATGTGGAAATTAAGTAACACTCCTTAATAATCAGGTCAAGGAAGAAATCAATAGGGAATCAGAAAATACCTGTATATGAATGAAAATTAAGGCATACTATACCCAAACTTACGGGATGTACTCTAACACAGTGCTTAGAGGGAAATTTATAACTAAATACCTATGCTAAAAAAGGAGAGATATCAAAACACTACATAACCTTCCAACTTAAAGCACTGGAAAAAGAAGGGCAAACTAAACCTAAAGCAAGTTGAAGTAAGGAAATAATAAAGATTGAGCAGAAATTAATGAAATAGGGAATAGAAAAACAATAGTGAAAATCAATGAAACCAAATGCTTGTTCTTTGAAAAGGTCAACAAAACTGACAAAACTTTAGATAGCTTGACTGAGAAAAAATAGGAAAGATTTAAATTAATAAAATCAGAAATTAGAGGGGGGCTACCAACCTTATAGATATAAAAAATTATAAGAAAATACTATAAGCAGTTAAACCAACAAATTAGATAACTTAGATGAAATAGACAAATTCTAGAAAAACACAAACTACTGAAATTGACTCAAGAAGAAATAGACAATCTGAATAGATCTATAACAAGTGAAGAGAAAAAACTGCCCACCAAGAGTAGCACAGGCCCAGATGGTTTCACAGATGAATTCTACCAAAAATTTACAGAATAATTAATACCAATTATTCACAATCTTTTCCGAAAATATAGAAGAGGAAGGAACACTTCTCAATTTATTTTGTGAGGCCAGTACTACTCTGTACTAAAACCAGACTAAGACACCACAAGGAAAGAAAACTACAGACCAATACATCTTATGAATATGGATGTATAAATTCTCAACCAAATACTAGCAAGCTGAGTCAGGCAACATATAAAAAGAGTTATACATCATAACCAAGTGGGATTTATGCCAGGGATGCAAGGTTGACTTAACATCCAAAAATCAATTAATGTAATATGTTGTATCAATAGAATATAAGCAAGAAAATCACATGATCATCCCAATAGATGCAGAAAAAGGAATTTCAAAATCCAATACTCTTTCATGATGAAAACACTCAACAAACTAGGAATATAGGGTAACTCCCTTAACCTGACAAAAGATATCTGAACAAACCCCAGCTAACATTATATTTAATGGTGAAAGACTGGATGCTTTCTGTCTAAGACTGGGAACAAGAGAAGATGGTCCATTCTTGCCAGTTCTATTCACATGGTACTGGAGGTTCTGGCCAGGCAAGAAAAAGAAATCAAAGACATCCAGATTGGAAAGGAAGAGGTAAAACTGCCCCAATTCACAGATGAGATGATCTTGTATATAGAAAATCCTAAGGAATCTGCTAAAACATCATTAGAACTAATAAAGCTAGCAAGGTTGCAGGGCCAAGATCAAAACACAAAAAATCTATTATATTTCTAAGCCCAAACAATGAATAATCTGAAAATGAAAATAAGAAAATTTCAGTTTCAATAGCATCAGAAAGAATAAAATATTTAGTAATAAATTTAACAAAAGAAATACAAAACTTATACTCTGAAAACAATGAAAGTATTGTTGAAAAAATATCTAAATAATTGGGGAAGTATCCCATGTTCATGGATTGGAAGGCTTAACATTGTTAACTGCCTTAGTCCTTTTGGGCTGCTAAAACAGAATACCATAGACTGGGTTGCTTATAAATAGTAGAAATTTATTTCTCAGAGTTCAGGAGGCTGGGCATTCCAAGATGAAGATGCTGGCAGATTTGGTGTCTTGTGAGAGCTTGCTTTCTTGTTCATAGATGGCCATCTTCTTGCTTTGTCCTCACGTGGTGGAAAGGATAAGGGAGTTCTCTGGGGTCTCTTTTATAAGGACACTAATCCCATTCATGAGGGCTCCACCCTCATAACCTAATCACCTCCCAAGGGCCCAGCCTCCTAATACCACCACATTGGGAGTTAGATTTCAGCATATGAATTTTGAGGGGACACAAACATTCAGTCTGTATCACAATACTCCCCAAACTGATCTGCTGATTCAAAGGTATCCCCATCAGAATCTAAGTTGATGTCTTTGTAGAAATTGACAGGCTAATTCTGAAATTCATATGGGATTGCAAGGGACCCAGAACAGCCAAAACAATCGTGAAAAAGAAGAAATAGGAGGACTCACACTTTTTGACTTCAAAACCCACTGCAAAGCGATAGGAATCAAGACAGTGTGGTACTGGCCTAAGGATAGACATATAGATGAATGGAATAGAATTGAGAGTCTAGAAATAAACCCAAACATTTATGGTCTGACTTTTAATAAGGGTGCCAAGAGCATTCAGTGGGGAAAATAGTCTTTTCAACATATGGTGCTGTGAAGACTGGATAGATATATGCAAAAGAGTGAAATTGGACCCTTACCACACACCACATACAAAAATTTACTAAATTAGATCAAAGACCTAAAATGTAAGAACTAAAACTTTAAAACTTTTAGAAGTAAACGTAAGGGTAAATCTTCGTAACATTGGACTACAGAGAACCCTTAGATGTGACCTCATAAGCATCAGGAAAAAAAATAGATGAGTTAGACTTCACTAAAATTAAATATTTTGTGTTTCAAAGAACACTATCAAGAAAGTGAAAAGAAAGTCCACAAAATGGGGTAAAATATTTGCAAATCATGTACCTGATAAGGGACATGTTTCTAGAATATATAAAGAACTTTTATCGTTCAATAATTTAAAAAAAAAACAATTTTAAAATGGGCAAAGGAGGGGCTTCCCTGCTGGCGCAGTGGTTGAGAGTCTGCCTGACAATGCAGGGGACATGGGTTCGAGCCCTGGTCTGGGAGGATCCGACATGCTGTGGAGCAACTGGGCCCATGAGCCACAATTACTGAGCCTGCGCCTCTGGAGCCTGTGCTCCTCAACGAGAGGCCGCAACAGTGAGAGGCCTGCGCACCGCAATGAAGAGTGGCCCCCTCTCGCCACAACTGGAGAAAGCCCTCGCACAGAAACAAAGACCCAAACACAGCAAAAAATAAATAAAATAAATTTATTTTTTAATAAAATGGGCAAAGGATCTAACGGACCTTTCTCCAAGGAAGTATACAAATGGCCAACAAGCCCATGAAAAGATGCTTGACATCATTAGTCATCTGGGAAAAGCAAATCAAAACCACAGAACTGCTTCACACCCACTAGGATGGCTAAGGTCAAAGAGTCAGATAACAGCAAATGTTGGAAGGATGTGGAGAAATTAGAAGTCTCGTGCATTGCTTGGTGGGAATGTAAAATGGTGCAGCTGCTTTGGAGGAGTCTAGCAGTTCCTCAGTGATTAAACGTAGAGTTACTGTATGACCTAGCAGTTTCATTCCTGGGTAAATACCTAAGAGAAATGAAAACATGTATCCACACAAAAATGTGGATAAATACGTAAATGTTTACTGCACATTGTTCATAATACTCAAAAGGTGGAAACAACCCAGATGTCCATCAGCAGATGAATGGATGAGCCAAATGTGGTCTATCCATACTACAGGATATTTTCAGACATAAAAAAAGAATGAAATACTGATACATGCTCTAACACGTGTGAACCTTGAAAATATCATGCCACGTGAAAGTACCCAGACTTAAAAGGTTACATCTTGTATGATTTTCTTCATATGAAAGTTCAGAACCAGAAACTCTATAGAGACAGAAAGTATATTAATGATTGTCTTGGGCTGGAGGAAGGGAGAAGGGGAATGATAGTTAAAGGGTGTGGGGTTTCTCTTCGAGGTGATGAATATATCAAATTGACCCTGATGATGGTTGCACATATCTGTGAATATACTAAACACCATTTAATTGTACACTTTCAATGGGTAAATTGTATGATACGTGACGTATCTCAATAAAGCTGTTTTTAAAAAAGAAATAGCAAGTCACACTGAAGTTCTAGATGAATAACATGTAGTTGTGTAAGTATGTAGAGTATACTTAGAATGATGTGTAGGATGTAGATTTTTGTATTTTTGTTACTGTTAATTACTTGATACACATCCTTTGTGTTATTAACATTTATAATTAGTTTATATATGTACATATATGTATGCAGTTTTGTTCTGAAGAGTCAGTTGTTAAACTTCTACCAGCACACCTCTGTACTGGAGTTTTCTCATTTGATGTAGTTTCCTCTTGTCCATCCGTTAACATACCATTTTTTCTTTACCTGTACACCCTCATCTTTTGTGACTTCCCCCATCCTACATACTCCATCCCACCCCAGCCAGGCTATTTCATTGTCCCCTTTGCTCATGTTCCTTTGTGTGTGTGTGTGTGTGTGTGTGTGTGTGTGTGTGTGTGTGTGAGAGAGAGAGAGAGAGAGAGAGAGAGAAGGTGGGAGGGAGGGAGGGAGGGAGGGAGGAAGGAAGGAAGGAAAGAAGGATGGAAGGAAGGGAGGGAGGGAGGAAGAAAGGGAGGAAAGAAGAAGGGAGGGAGAAAGGAGGGAGGGATGGAGGAAGGAAGGAGAGAGGGAGAGAGGGAGGGAGGAAGGAAGGAGAGGGAGAAAGGAGGAAAAAATAGTTGCTGAATGAGTGATGAAAGAAAGGCAGATCTTTTCTCCCATATGTAAATACCAAAAGTGTACTGCACCCTTACTCAAATGTTATCCTTGGAGTCAGGACAAAAGTATTAGCAGAGTCTCATAATCCACCAGCCCCAGGATGCTGGTCATACACTTGTTTTGTATTTGATGCTACTCGACAGTGGGCATCATCACAGGGCTTATGCCTTTCTGTGTGTGTGCACCTGCCTCTGTGTTGTTACTTCTCATGTAATTTAAGGCACTTGGAAAACATCTCGACCTTTATTTAAACTGTTTAGAGTGATTCTCCCAGCTCTCGATTACTCATGGTTAACTTCAGGAAACAGTGATGGAGTTGATTCAAAACAATAGGTCAGTCCCAAATTTACTTACTTTGGATAGTAAATCATTTTTACAGTTTATAATTGAGTCGGGCATCCAGTGTTTTTGTAGGAATTTGTCATTCAAAAAGGGTTATGCAGTTATCCACGTTTTCATTCCATCCCCAACCCCAGTCACCTCTCAAGTTGTTACAAAGGAAAGAAAATTAAATGTTTTGGTTTAAAGTGTGGCTAAACCTGGTTGTTAAGAGGAAATTCACAAATGCCTTCCAATTTAGACCAAAAGAATACATGAGAGGCTAGAGAAAGGAGCAAATTATATATCAACTTCCACTTGTTTCTTTTTCTACATTAACACTTTTCATGGTGGATAATAAATGAGTAAATCGAAGATTACAGTGGAATGAACACATAGAATTCCTGGTGGTCCAGTGGTTGAGAATCCGCCTGCCAATGCAGGGGACACAGGTTTGAGCCCTCGTCCAAGAAGATCCCACATGCCACAGAGCAACGAAGCCAGTGCACCACAACTACTGAGCCTGCACTCTAGAGCCCCCAAGCCACAACTACTGAGCCCACGTGCCACAACCAGTGAAGCCTGCGCACCTAGAGCCTGTGCTCCACAACAAGGGAAGCCACCGCATTCAGAAGCCCATGCACCACAATGAAGAGTAGCCCCTGCTCTCCGCAACTAGAGAAAGCCCGCACGCAGCGACAAAGACCCAACAGCCAAAAAAAAAGAATGCCATTTACAATTTGTCCATGGTTAATCCTTTTGTTTTAGAAATGGGCAGAGTGAAAGTCTGTCTGTATCAACCAGATAATTTATATAAACCAGAATCCCACAGATCCCTTGCTTTTACATCCTACATATTGCATCTGAAAAAATCTCTTCTCAAAACCCTCTTAAAATGGATACAAAGACTTGTTTTGTATTTAATGCTACTCCACAATGATCATCTATAGAAATGTCACTCACAAATTCTTTGTTTCTAGAATAGAACAGAAGAGAGTTAGCATTAATATAGAGTTTTAAAATGTTTTTAATCAGAAAATTTTTAATTTTCATGGAGAAATTTGTGGATCACATTAAGTTGTTAGAAATAATACAGGGAGGGGCTTCCATGGAGGCGCAGTGGTTGGGAGTCCGCCTGCCAATGCAGGGGACACGGGTTCGAGCCCGGGTCCGGGGAGATCCCACATGCCGTGGAACAGCTAGGCCCATGCGCCACAGCTGCTGAGCCTGCGCTCTAGGGCCCACGAGACACAGCTACTGAGGCCCGCACGCCTAGAACCCGTGCTCTGCAGTGGGAGAGGCCACCGCAGTGAGAAGCCCTCGCACAGCAACGAAGACCCAATGCAGCCATAAATAAATAAATAATAAAGAAACCTTTAAAAAAAGAAAAAAAAATAATAGAGATCTGCTGTATGCTTTGTCGAATTTCCCCCAATGGTAACATATCACAACCACAATATGAACATTGATACAATCAGCCCATCTTATTTATTTTTGTTCTCTGAATGCTTGCTTTTGTTTTTTTAATAAATTTTTATTGGAGTATAGTTGATTTACAATGTTATGTTCATTTCTGCTGTGCAGCAAAGTGAATCAGCTATGCATATACATATATCCACTCTTTTTTAGATTCTATTCCCTTATAGGTCATTACAGAGTGTTGAGTAGAGTTCCCTGTGCTGTACAGCAGGTTCTTATTAGTTATCTATTTTATACATAGTAGTGTGTATATGTCAATCGCAATCTCCCAATTTATCTCTCCCTCCTTTCCCCCTTGGTAACCATAAATTAACCCATCTTATTTCTGTTTCCCCATTTTAACTTATATTCGTTTGTCTGTATGGGTGTGAGAGTGGATGTATTGAGTTTTATGCAGTTTGTTACCTGTGTAGGTTTGCGTATCCACCAGCACAGTCAGGACACTGGAGTATTTCAACACCGCAAGGATCCCTCATGCTGACCTTTTTATAACCACACCCACTTCCCTTTTGCCGCATTCTTAACTCCTGGTGACCCCTAATCTGCCCACTATTTCTTTAAAAAAATGTCACTTCCAAAATGTTATATAAATGGAATCATCCAGTATGTTACCATTTGGAATTGGCTGTTTTCATTCAGCCTAATTCCATGGAGGTTCATCCAAGGCGCTGTGTACATCAGTGGTCTGTTCCTTTTCATTGCTGGGTAGTATTCCATGGTCCATACAGATTACAGCATGTCTAACCATTTACCTTTTAAAGGACACCTGGGCAAACTCTGGTTTTGTCTATTATGGATAAGGCTGCTATGAACATTCATGTACATGTTTTTATGTGAACATAAGTTTTCATTTCTCTGGGATGAATATCCAAGAATGCAATTGCCATATTATAACTATATGTTTAGTTTTATGAGAGACTTTTCCAGGGAGGCAACAGCCACACTCCCATATATTTTACATTTTTATCAACAGTGTATGAGTGATCCACGGGGAGGGGAAGGGGGAGCTGGGACGAAGTGAGAGATTGGCATGGACATACATACACTACCAAGTGTAAAACAGATAGCTAGTGGGAAGCAGCTGCATAGCACAGGGAGATCAGCTCGGTGCTTTGTGACCACCTAGAGGGGTGGGATAGGGAGGGGGGGGGGAGATGCAAGAGGGAGGAGACACGAGGATATATGTATACATATAGCTGATTCACTTTGTTATACAACAGAAACTAACACAACAATGTAAAGCAATTTTTTGTAGTGAGGTGGATGGACCTAGAGTCTATCATACAGAGTGAAGTAAGTCAGAAAGAGAAAAACAAATACTTTATGCTAACACATATTTATGGAATCTAAAAAAAAAAAAAAAGGTTATGATGAACCTAGGGCAGGAGAGGAATAAAGACGCAGACATAGAGAATGGACTTGAGGACACAGGGAGGGGGAAGGGTAAGCTGGGATGAAGTGAGAGAGTGGCATGGGCATATATACACAACCAAATGTAAAATAGATAGCTAGTGGGAAGCAGCCACATAGCACAGGGAGATCAGCTTGGTGCTTTGTGACCACCTAGAGGGGTGGGATACGGAGGGTGGGAGGGAGACACAAGAGGGAGGAGAAATGCAGATATATGTATATGTATAGCTGATTCACTTTGTTATAAAGCAGAAACTAACACACCATTGTAAAGCAATTATACTCCAATAAAGATGTAAAAAACAAATTATACTCCAATAAAGATGTTAAAAAAAAGAATAAAAATGCAAAGAATAAAAGGTATATGATAAAAACTAAAACGAAACAAAACAAAACAATGTATGAGTGATCCAGTTTCTCTACATCTTCATCAGCATTTGGTGTTGTCAATATATATTTTTTTAGTCATTCTCAGAGATATGTAGTCATATGTCATGGTTTCATTTTGCATTTCCCTGATGGCTAATGATGTTGAACATCTTTTCATGTGCTTCATTGCCAACTCCATACACATTTTGGAGAAATAAATGTTCATGTGTTTTTCCTGTCTTCTAATTGACTTCTTTGCTGTGTGTTGAGATTTCTTCATATACTCTAGATACTAGTCCTTTTTCAGATATGTGACTTGCAAGTATTTTCTCCCTGTCTGTGATTTGTCTTGTCAACCTCTTCAAAGAATATAAGTTTTTAACTTCAGTGAGGTTCAATTTATCATTTTTTTCCTTTCATAAATGATGATTTTGGTGTCAAGACTAAGAACTATTTGCCTAGCACTAGATCTTGAACATTTTTCTCCCATATTTTTTTTCTAAAAGTTTTATAGTTTTACATCTTATGTTTAAGTCCCATTTGGGTCAATTTTTATGTTAAGTATGGGGTTTAAGTCATGGTTCCTTATTTTGCCAATGATTGTCTGCTCTGGACCATTTATTGAAAAGACATTCCTTCCTCCATTGAATTGTTTTTGCACATATGTGAAAAATTCAGTTGAGGATATTTGTGTGGGTTTATTTCTGTGTTTTCTGTTCTGTTCCATTGATCTGTGTGTTAGTGGGCACACTGCCTGCCAACACCTCTGTCTTGGTTACTGTATCTATATAGTAAGCTTTAATATTGGGTAGAGTGATTCATCCCACTTTGTTATTTTTTTTAGTCAAATTTGTTTTAGCTGTTCTACAGGTTGTACCTTTCCATGTAAATTTTAAAATATGTTGTCTCCGGCTCCAAAAAAATCTTGCTGAGGTTTTACTAGGAATTACATTAATTCTCTATAGCAATTTGGAGAGAATTAACATCTTTCTATGTGGAGTCTTCCAATCCATGAACATGGTATATCTCTATTTATTTAGATCTTCTTTGATTTTTTTCATCAGTATTTCATAATTTTCTGCATACAGATCCTGTACATGTTTTGTTAAATGTATACTTAAATATTTTGTTGTCTTTGGAGTGATTGTAAATGACATTTGTTTTTAATTTCAGTTTCTGCATGTTTATTATTACCATATGGAAATGTGATTGATTTCTGTATGTTGATTTTGTATCCTGTGACCTTACTGAATTCACTTATTTGTCCTAGTTTTTGGATAAATTCCTTGGAATTTGCTTCCAATTTATGTGCATTTTATTTCACTTTCTTGCCTTATTTCACTAGCTAGAACATTTAGTACTATGATGAATGAATGTGGTGAGAGTGGACATGTTTGCTTGTTCCCAGTCTTATAGGGAAAGCATTTAGCCTTCCACAATTAATGTGACATGAGCCATAGGATTTTCGTATATATTTTCCTTCTCTTTTGTGGGTGTGTATATATATATTTTTTTTTTCAAAATGAGATCATTCCCTTCTATTCCTAACTTTCTGAGAAGTTTTTAAATTAATAGGTTTTGGATTCTGTCAAATGCTTTTTCCTTGTCAATTGATATGATCACAACATTTTTCTTCTTTACCTTGTTGATATGGTAGATTACATTGATTGATTTTCTAATGCTAACCAGTTTTACATACCTAGAATAGATATTTCTTGGGCATGGTTTACAATCATTTTTGCACATTCTTGGATTCAGTTTCCTAATACTTTGTTGGGGATATTTTGCATCTAAGTTCGTGAGAGATATCAGTCTGTTGTTTTCTTTTACGAATTGTCTTTGTCTGGTTTTTGCATCGAGGTAATAATAGCTTAATAAAATGAATTGGAAAATTTTTCTTCTTTTTGGAAGAAATTGTGTAGAATTGGTGTTAATTCTTCTTTAAGCATTTGTTGTTTTTGTTTGTTTGTTTGTTTTGTTTTGTTTGGGTTTTTTTGCGGTATGCAGGCCTCTCACTGCTGTGGCCTCTCCCGTTGCAGAGCACAGGCTCCCGACCTGCAGGCTCAGCAGTCATGGCTCACGGGCCCAGCCGCTCTGCAGCACGTGGGATCTTCCCGGACCAGGGCACAAACCCGTGTCCTCTGCATCGGCAGGCGGACTGTCAACCACTGTGCCACCAGGGAAGCCCTTCTTTAAGCAATTTGATAGAATTTTCCAGTGAGACCATCTAGGCTTGGAGATTTCTTTTGGGGGAGATTTAAAATTATAAACTTAACTCCCTTAATAGTTATAAGGCTATTCAAATTATCTATTTCCTGTGGGTGAGTTGTGGTAGTTGTGATTTTCAAGAAGTTGATTCATTTCATTTAAATTTCAAGTTTATATGTGTAGAGTTCATATTATTCCCTTACCACAATTTTAATGTCTGCAGAGTCCATAGAGATATCTCCTGTTTCATTCTGATATTGGTAATATGTGTCCTTTATCTTTTTTCTTGCTAGAGGTTTGTCAATTTTTTTATTCTTGTCAAAGAACTAGTTCCTTTTCCATCAATTTTCTCAATTATATTTCTGTTTTCAACTTCATTTATTTCTGCTCATTATGATTTCCTTCCTTCTGCTTGCTTTGGGTTGATTTTTCTCTTCTTTTTCTAGTTTCTTGAGGCAGAAATTAGGTTATTGATTTGAGATCTTTCCTAGTTTCTTATGTAGTATAGAGTGCTATAAATTTTCCTCCTACTATTGCTTTAGCTATGTCCCACACATTTTGATATGTTTTATTTTCATTCAGTTCTATGTGTTTTTAAAGTTTTTTGAATCTTCCTCTGTGATCCATAGATTATTTAGAAGTGAGTTGTTTAATTTCCACGTTTAGAGATTTTTCTTATAATAGCAAAGAAAAGCTATAGTATGGCCAGAACTTCCATGTTAAGGATGAGCAAGATGAAAAGACAATATATGGCAACCACACAAGTATCCTACCAAAAGAAAAGGGAGAGGAAGGAGGAAATAAAAAACCATAGCCCGTAAACAGGATCAATCACTATAGTAGTGGGTTTGGAAGACAGAGAAGCGTTCTTTCCTTTTTTTTGTTCTGTAATGGTATAAAGACTATGAGAACAGAACCATCTGTTCTGTGACCCTTTGAAAAGTTTTGTCCGTCAAATTATGCAAGACTGGTGATGTTTGAAGGATATTTAGTTATTTGGCAGGTTTTGCATTTTTTCATATTTATGATCTCTTTGGACTTTGAATCATTTTTAAAGTCATGAGTATAAATACTTCATAGTATTCTTTCATAAATATTTTGTAATATTTTTATAACTTACGTTCCTCTGTAAGCAAAGTTTTATCTGTTATATCAATGGTAATTTATATATCTTGAATTTTTTTCTTGATTATACTTAGGAGTTAATAATTAAACAGCATATTAATTAGCTTGCAAAGTTAAGAGTCTTTTTTCTATTGTGGTAAAATACACATAACATGACATTTACCATTTTAACTATTTTTAATTGTATAATTCAGTGGCATCAAATATATTCACGCTGTTGGTGTTGTACAGCCATCGCCACCATCCATTTCCAGAACACTTTCATCTTCCGAAACAGAAACTCTGTCCCATTAACCAATAACTTCCCATTCTCCCCTCCCCCAGCCCCTGGAAACCACCATCTACTTTCTGTCTCTATGATTTTTGACTGCTCTAGGGATCTCACAGGAGTGAAATCATACAATATTTGTCTTTTTGTGTCCGGCTGATTTCACTTAACTTCATATTTTAAAGGTTTCTTTTTTCCTTTAATTGGTAAGTTTAGCCTATTTATATTTATGCTTGTGAGAGATGTTTGGTCTCAGTCCTATTGACTTGTATTTTATGTGGTGTGTTTAAATTTTTACAGGGTGCCTTATAACTGCAGAAATGCATTCTTCATGTTTTATACTCCCCTTGACTTGGCCTGTCTCCACTGATTTGGGAAAAATAACCTTGACCCTTATCACTACACAGTGATTTAGTCTCTTATCAGCTGCAAACAGTCTCTCCAAGGTTAACATTATCTCGTTCCAGAAGGTATTCAGCCCTTCAGCACTTCTCCCCTCTCCGTCTTCTCCTTTTCTGTCCCTGGTGGCATCTGGGTCTGGGGGGCCAGACTGAGCATCACAGCAGTGGGGGTGGGCGGGGTGGCGCTTGCTCTGTGCTGTCCTCCGAGCCCTCTCTGGCCTGCACTGGCGTCAGCTGCTGACATCTGAGGTCCTCTCCAGGGCCTCACCTCCAGATCTAGCTGCTTGGGGTTCTCCCATCTCTTCTAGGGACTTCTTGGCGTACAAATGAATTCTAGGGCCACTCGTGCCCCACATGTCCCTTCTGAGTGTAGATATGGGAGAAGCATCTCAGACCCCTCACCCTAAATGTGCCCTTTGTCACTTTCACTGCCTTGTAGCTGCCCCACCTGAACTCCAGGCAACTTGAAGACCAGGCTCCGGACACAGGGCACGCATCCCCAGATGCTCACAAACACGTTTCGGATTCCTGCAGCCAAGTAACCCTTATCTCAGCCTGATGTCAGAGGGGTGAGGTGCTGGGCTTCTGAGAAGAGACCCAGGCTGAATTCTGACCCTCCAAGTCTGCTTCCTGCCCACTCAAGGCACCACTGTCTCTTTCTTTCTGGAAACTCTGTCCTTAGGTCACATTCCTTGTCATCTTCCCTCCCGCAAGTCCTCCAAGCGCCCCAGGACTCCTCCTCCTCCCAGGATCCAGAACAAGGCCATGGCAGGAACTCAGAGAACATTTGCTGAATGCTGGTCTGAGCAGGGTCTTTATTGCAAATTGAACATTCTGTGTGTGACAGCCCAATTCGGTTAGCCAAAGTCATCTAATTAATAGTTTCACAATTCAGTTATTGTTTTTTAAAAGTCATCTACTATTTTTATGAGCCAGTTATTTTATTTCTTATTGCTGAGTTCATCAGGACCTCAGGTGGAGATCCTCAATGGTGTAATTTGGAGGAAGACCTTGATTTTATGACTGTCTCATTCTTTCCAGAGCCTGTTAGAATTTTTTCTTGATACTTACAGCTGCATTTATTACCAGCACTCTAATCTCCAAATGGAAAGCATCCAGTAACCAAGCCAACACTAATTAGGAAGGCACAGCCCTCAGAGGAGCCCCACCGTAACCAGGGCAACCCTGATTTAGCTTCATTGTGATGAATAATAAATTAGGAGAGGACACAGCCTTTGGCTGGGGCTGTTGGGAACGCCTGGCTTTAAAGATGAAAGGAAACTTAGCTGAAAGTACACAGGCCCACTCAGGGTCTCCTCGGCCACCCTCTCCTTCCAGGTTTCCGTTGTTGCTGAAAGGTGTAGGTTTTATTCTACTAATCGTGGGTCAAGAATAGTCGGCCTCTCTGGGCTTCACAAGGAAGTTAGCATCTGACTGTTCTTTGTCGTTTGTTGTAATGACACAGAACTGTTCCCTTTGTAGTAACACAATTCTTTTTTAATTCACCTGCGTGTGAATTTGCCATTATCATCAGTAAACAGATTTCATGGCTAACGCAGCAGCCTGACTCCAAACCGCAAAGATCCCTAGCAAAGAAGACATTCTCAGCAAAATAAAAATTGATATGTTTACAGTAAGCCAATGGTGGTTGCATACAAATACTTATCTGTCCTGTGTACTTGCATTCATTGGGTGATACATTTTCACACAGAGGCAGAGCCACACATCTGGAATGTTCCGGGTGCCAGGGATGTGGCAATGACAAGTCAGACAAGTGCTGGCTCTGCATTCCATGTGTGGCTCATGTTCTAGGCAGAGAGGTGGGTGACAGACGAGCCGACAGGAGAGTCAGGTAACAGGTAACAGGAAGGGCTACAAGGAAAGGAGCAAGGAGGTGTGCCGAGGTGGCCCAGTCTTCTCTGAGCAGGTGACAGGTGGGCTGCGGCCTGAGTGATGCAGGGAAGCTCCCTGGGGAGGGGGGCTTCAGGTCCGAGGGTAACCAGAGTTTGAGAGATGGAAGCCCAGGGGCACGCGGGGCGCAGAGCTGGCAGCCTCAGCCCAGGCTGAGTGTCCCTCTGGTCTCCGGGGACTTGGAAGGACTCAGACCCTGGGATTTCTCTCCGCTGGACCTGACACCTGCCTCAGGAAGTCCTCTGGTGGTTTCATCCATGTGACTTCATGGCTGGGCCACTTCGGGACCTCTTTGCATCTCTCCAGTCTCCAGCTACCCGCTGTATAATGTTGCCTTGTCCGTGTACGTAGATTTGGGTGAAAGCCGTGGGCAGGGTCGATTCGCTGCCCTGCCTCCCATGACTGCTCATGGAAATGTAGCAAGAACTGGGAGGTTAACGTCATCTCTCCCGACAACGTGGACCCCCATACATCACCTGGCACTCCTCGAGAGACCCCCAGGTATGCACACACGTAGGGTTTTTCCTCTTGCCTTCTGAGTGGGGCTGCGTGTGTCCGGGGGGACAGAGCAGGGTGGGAGCTGGGAGTGCGCCGGTGTCAGACGTGATGAATCCTCTTCTCCACCCTCTCCAGAGCACCCGCCTTTCTCTTGCGGAGATGCCGAAGTGGGGGAGGCCTGGGGAGGGAGCTGGGGGTCCAAGGCCAGCCTCTCAGGTGACCTTCTGTCCCCTAGCCCTCACCCTGGCCCCAGAGGCACCTGCTGAGACGGGCTGACTGGGCCAGTGTCACAGTTAGCGGGCCTCTAGTATCCGCCAGAAGTGTGGTCTCCAGAAGAAAAAGTGGTGATTGAAACTGGCCGTGCTTGAGGGTGTTAGTGGCTCACCTGACGGGAGCACCAGTTACACTGGTGTCTGCATCCCCCAGAGCCCCTAGATGCCCATTGTCAGAGCAGCAGGCTCACCAGGAAGAAAGGCGTGGGCGCCGAGATGCCGAGCTAGGAGTCCGGCTGTAGAAGATGGAGAGCGGGGCAAGGTGGGGTGGGTAGGGCACCTCCCCTCTCGGAAAGGAGAAAACACAGACCCACGGCTGCCAGGCGCAAACGCGCTCCAGACCAGAACCCAGAAGCCTTGGGAGCCCAGAACTGTAAACTTTTCAAGAAAAGCCAGGAGCTGAAATTTGTATGTGCCATTCCCCAATTTTACCCTCAAACACTAGGTGAGCCTCTCCCTCCCCCACCCCTGCCACAAGAGTAAAATAAAATTAAAAAAATAGAGTTAGAGAACAAACTTATGGTTACCAGGGGGGAAGGATGGGGAGGATGGATAGTCAGGGAGCTTGGGATTGACATGTACACACTGCTATATTTAACTGCTATATTAACTGCTGTGTATAGCACAGGGAACTCTGCTCAATATTCTATAACAACCTAAATGTGAAAAGAATTTGAAAAACAAAAATAAAATAGGATAGAATAGAATAGGACAAAATAAAATAAAATAAAAATCATGGTCCATTTGCCCTGCCCACGTCCTACCTCCCCTTGTTCTTATCTGACCCCCGCCTTATCTGGTATGTTCACACCACCGAGATGATGAGCACAATTCATTCATTAAGGCCTCACTTTCACCCAGAAACACACAGCAGCGCTGTGAGCAGTGCTTTCTCATGAATAACTGAAGGTCACGCACCCTTATGCTGGATTAGAGACCAGAAATCAATGAAAACTAGTAAACTGGTTTACTAGTTTACTAGTTTTTACTAGTGAACTAGTAAAAACATTCTTTCTTGGTGGATGGTTTTGTTATGTTTTAGGATGAACAAATACTAGTGGACAGGCATTTGTGTCTGGAAACAGTGATTTGGTGGGGGGTTGCTGAGCCTGAGGGAGCCGGCAGCCCTGCAGTCGCCCCCCAAAGCTGGGGGCCTGGAGGGGAAGCAGCCCCCCACAATTCCTCCTTCCCTAGTTCTCCCGGTGGGCTCTTTGGAGTGTTCGGCGATGGATGTTATTTTAAAAAGAAGGAGGGGGAGGGCTTCCCTGGTGGCGCAGTGGTTGAGAGTCCGCCTGCCGATGCAGGGGACACGGGTTCGTGCCCCGGTCCGGGAAGATCCCACATGCCGCGGAGCGGCTGGGCCCGTGGGCCATGGCCGCTGAGCCTGTGTGTCCGGAGCCTGTGCTCCGCGACGGGAGAGGCCACAACAGTGAGAGGCCCGTGTACCGCAAAAAAAAAAAAAAGGGGGGGAGAAAGGAGGGAGGTAGAGGGAGGAGGAGGAGAGGGATGCGGGCAACTCAGTCCCTTCCCGTGAGGGTGGCGACAGGCAGGGGAAGATTACAGGCTGAGAAACCACGCAGGAGAGGGGCCATTTCATTTTCTAAGACACTATTTCCCAAGTTAACTTGACCCCGGAACCTCATTTAGGTCCTTGGCGCTGTTTCTGTTATTACAAACACTGCTGCTGCAACACATCCCTGCTTGGGTCTCTCTGGAAGAAAAATGCTAAATGCGTCTCATTTTCCCGTTAACCAGCCCTTTCTCCATTTCCGCCAGCCAAGTCGGGCTCTGCTTTGATCACAGTGCTAACTAATGACATTTCAGAGTCTGGTCTAAAAAAACATGACTCTATATCATTAACAAAAGGCAGGGAGGAGGTGAAGGTCCCACCCCCGCTGGTCCAGAAGAGGCATCTGCGTCCAACCAGTCCCACGCCTTTCCTGTGACTGGGACATCTCAAGAATAGCAGTCTCGTTTACCTGATCAACAGGGAGGCTGATGTGAACAGTCATTGTTTACCAACTTCTGCCGTCCTTGAGAGTGTCATTTGAACAAAAAGGTCTTGTAAAAACTCCCAAGTCTGTAGAAATTGTTGCTGTGTCCTATGAAGATAACCACTGGCTCCCTGGCAGGAATGTTACAATGGCAACCTTCAGATTCTACACTCTTTAGACTGATTCTCTGTGTCTCTCTCTGTGTCTCTGTCTCTCTGTCTCTGTCTCTCTGTCTGTCTCTGTCTGTCTTTGTCTCTCTCTGTCTCTCTCGCAGTAGCACTCACATGATGAAACATTAGAAGTCTATGCCTCTGTTACATTTATTATTCTACAGATAATTTGAGCATCTGTTGCAGAGGCAACAGCTAAATTAGCAAACGGACTCTGACAAAATGAAGACCAAAATAAAGGTAAAATATCTGATGATATAAATAAAAAGCAGGTACTGTTTTTTTCCCCAAAAGGTCAGGGAAGATTTAAAAGCTTAATTTTATGATTTCTATAATAAAAGTTGTATCTCTGGAATTAGATATCTTTTTTCCTTAAATGTTTTATACACACACACCATTTTAAAAAACACACAAAACCCTAAATTCTCAACAGATTTGGGGTTTTAAGGGAATTTTGTTAATGGATGTTCCCATTGACCCTGTGATACACGTTCCAAAGTGCAATGAAAGAGAATGGAGCAGCTCTTTGCTTTCATCAGCAGCGTGCCCATAGCCTAACGCACTTTAGTGATGTAGAGAGTGGAATTCAGAAACATTGGTCAGTCATCACCATCAGGCTTCCTTGACAGAGTGAAATAGCATAATGAAAGCAACGTAGGGACAGAAACAACGTCAGTTTAGAGGTGGAAATTTAAATTGTAATGAGTTTGGAAAGACTCCGAAGAACAAGCGTAATGGGAACTTTTGGGGCCCTGGCCTCCCTGAAGCCACAGAGAGGAAAGCTGGTCAAACCTGGCCTTGGGACCCTCCTCCCCCAGTGTCAGGCTGGACAGTGCTGGAGCATCCCACACCCGGGCCCCTGTGCCAGCACCCAGCCCACAACACCCAGTAAGTGCCAGGAGTCAGGCTGACCACCAGGCTACCTGGTCTCCAGTCTCTATATAACCAAAGCTCTATTTCCCCTTTTCTCAGAATAAAGGGTTCCAAGGCTAAGTGAGACACAGCTTCAAAGTCAGTGGACCAAGGGCTGGGGCCTGGCTGCTGAGAGGTTTGGGGACAGCCTCCCTGCCCAGTGATTAGCACTTATCAGCCTGGCCTTCTGCTCCCAAGATGCCCAGGACTCGCCCCGAGTTGGGGGGTTGGGGGGGTTCAGAGGGGTGGCGGGCAGCACACCAGAAGGGTCCAGGGTGCTGGGGCCGAGGAGTGGCCTTCCCATCACACGGAGGCTTGCAGCTGGGCTGCCTGTCCTGCTCCCGTCCTGGCTGGAGTTTCCGGTCAGAGCACATGCCCAGAGGTCTGCATCCGGCCGGGTGCATCCCCACCCAGCACACCCCTGCATTAGCTTTACTGTCCTGCAGATGGTGTGTGTATGTTTGCCATTTTACTACAGAACAAACTATAGTGATAAAAGCGAAATGCAGAAGTCATCTGAGGGAAAGACTGGAGAAATATTTTGATTTTTACTCTTCCCATTGTGATGGAGAAATTTGAATAACTGCATATTTTACAGAAGAACATTTTCTATCACATCCTGTCATCTTGAGTGTTAGGAGTAATGCTTGATATGTATTCCATACCCCCGAGATTCACTCTAAGATATGCATTAATACATTTGAAGTACAGGTGTTTATTGAAAATATACTTAAGGATGAGATGAATTAGGGTAGCAGGTGGTTGGAGAAGGATTTATCATGCTTTAAGTTGCAAGCCTGTTTTGGAATATACCCAGAATTTGTTTTAACCAGGTACGGCCGGATGACAGACAGGGAAACAGCTGCCTTGAAAGAAGAGTGTGTTATTCACAGTTTCTAAGAAGAGGGGCCAGCCCAGGCCAGGCAGGGCCACAGGGCGAAGCACCAGGGCCAGTCAGGAGGCAGACGGAGCAAAGGGAAGGTATGGGCATGAGCCTTTATTGTGGTTTTCATGGAAGGAATGGGGGAGACAGGGTAGGTCCTCAGAGCAAGCTTAGGATCGGCTGATTTGAATAGAGCCAGCAGACTCGGGCCTGAGGGTTGTCCCTCATTGTCAGGTCCCTGGCCCTGGGGTGTTTAGGGTGGGGGACTACTGGCTTGGAGTGTGAGAGATAAAGGAGGTGGCTGGGGTGTGGGTGCTGGATTTGCAGTTCACATGAAAGGCAGGCTCCTAGGCCAGCTGTTCCCTATCCAGGAACCAGCCAGCCCTGGAAAGGCACTCCCTCCAGGATGAACAAGGCTCCAAGATGTCAAAGCATCACAAAATACAGAAAATAGAAAACATAATGATTACAAAACCTCCTTGAAGCCTTTAAGAGCCAATTGGATTAACCAAAGTGACACCTTTTCATCCATCTTCCTTCGTATCATTCTTCATCTTATCGGTTTATTTCAGAGCTGGCTGGGAGCAGCCACCCCATGCAGGCCCTGCATAGCCCCGGGGGATGCAGAGGGAAAAGGCAGCCCCTGTCCTGGGACTGTGCCCTGTCACTTTGATGGGGTGACACTTGAGTAAAGTGCCCTGCAGGAGGACCAGTGCTCTGGGAGAAATGTGCATGGGAAGCAGGAAACTTGAGTTTCAGGGGGGTTCAGTCCCTTCGGAGTGGCAGAGAAGGCTGCCCAGAATTGGGGGTGATGACTATAAAGTTATACACGGATTTGGGGCTACATAGAGGTCGTCACCCCAAACCCCCGCATTGTTCAAGGGTCACCTGTGTTTTTTCTAGGTATTCAAATTTACTGGCACAGTTAGTCCCAGCATTTTCTTCTCATTTTTAATCCCCCCTGCTCTTGTATTTATGTCACCTTTCTCATTCCTAATGCTGTTAGGGATATTAACTCTTTGCCCATCTCCTGAAAATATATCTAGGAGCTCCAGACCCACAGCCTAGAAGCTTGGGGGCCTCAGTGGGAAACGTGTGTGTTCTGACTGTTCGGCCCCAGGCCTCATTGGCCAGTTGTCCCCCATGCTTTGTCTGGGTCTGTCTTTTGTTTTGAGACTTCACAGATTCTGAGACTCTTGATTTGCTTTTCAAAGGACTCCACACATCCATGTTTCTGCAACGATTCTTTTATATATTCCTGTATTTTTATTGTTTTAATTTAGATGATCAGTCAAATATACTTTATCTTTAAAGACATACAGATGGCCAACAGGCACATGAAAAGATTCTCAATGTAACTAATTATTAGAGAAATGCTAATCAAAACTACAATGAGGTATCATCTAACACCAGGCAGAATAGCTATCATCAAAAAGTCTACAAATAATAAATGCTGGAGAGGGTGTGGAGAAAAGGGAACCCTCCTACACGGTTGGTGGGAATGTAAATTGGTACAGCCACTATGGAGAACAGTATGGAGGGTCCTCAAAAAACTAAAAAGAGAGTTGCCATATGATCCAGCAATCCCACTCCTGGGCGTATACCCAGACAAAACTATAATTCGAAGAGATATATGTACCCCAGTATTCAAAGCAGCACTGTTTACAATAGCCAAGACATGGAAACAACCTAAATGTCCATCGACAGATGAATGGATAAAGAAGATATATATATATCCAGTGGTACATATATACAACGGAATATTAGCCATAAAAAAGAATGAAATAATGCCATTTGCAGCAATATGGGTGGACCTAGAGATTATCTTACTAAGTGAAATAAGTCAGAAGGAGAAAGACAATATTATATGATACCACTTATATGTGGAATCTAAAATAGAGCACAAATGAGCATATCAACAAAACAGACTCATAGATAACAGACTGGTGGTTGCCAGGTGGGAGGGGGCCAGGGGAGGAATGGATTGGGCGTTTGGGGTTAGCAGATGCAAGCTATTATATATAGGATGCATAAACAACAAGGTCCTACTGTATAGCACTGGAACTATAGTCAATATCCTGTGATAAACCATAATGGAAAAGAATATGAAAAAGAATATATATGTGTAACTGAGCCACTTTGCTGGACAACAGAAATTAACGTAACGTAAATCAACTCTACGTCAATAAAAACAAAAAAAAAATTATCTTTTTATGTTTTTGAGACAACTGTAGATGAACAGCCTATTATGCTAGCACCCTTTATTAGCAAACTATCTTTTTCCTACTGCATTGAAATGCTTCTCATATACTGGATTCCTGTAGATTATCAGTCTAATTTTTGAAACTATTCTGTCCTTAGTCTATTTTTAAGCTGTTACCTTAGTGTTTTGATAATAGCATCTGGATAATTAATTTAATGTCTGTTAAGGCATCCACTCCTCCTATCATTCTTTTTCCAGTTTGGGGGGGATAATCTTGCACATTTATTATTCCAAATAGTCTTTAAAATACTTTTGCCCAGTTCTATCCACTCCACTGGGACTCTGCTTGGATACCCGCGCACCTGTGCGTCCCTGGGAAGGACCAGCATTTTCAGGATGTCACAGATTTCTACTTGGGAGCCGATTGTGCCCTCCACGGATTCAGGCCATATGTATCAGTCCAGGTCCTAAGTTGTGAAGAAACCAACTTGAGCTATTTTCCTCCTGAAGGAATTATTACAGGACCCTCAATAGCTCAGAATCTCCAGAATGGCCAGAAATCAAGTTTGGGGACTACAATGCCAGGAAAGGAGTGATGTCCAAAATCACACCAAGGAACTGCTTGCTCTGAGGGGGACCCTGTCATCACCCCTGGGCTTGTGGCTGACCCTGCTGACTGTGGGCTCTGGACGCTGCCCCTAGAACCCCAGATCCTGCCCTTCTGGAAGGAGCACATGTCTGCTACTTGCAGGGCCAGAGTGGAGCCAGTTCAGTGCAAGCCTCTTTGCATCCCAGGCTCCCACCTAGAGTCTCCTGCAGGCTTGTCATGTCCCGTGGTGGGGAGCCTGGGGCGTCTGCCTGCTCTCTCGCTGCAAGGTCGCCTGGGGAAGCCTTTCTGGTAAAAGCGGAAGACTCGTAACAAAGAGATTCCTCAAACTGGGAGGAGGGCTCAGTGGTAGCGGGCAGCCAGATAAAATGACACGCATCTCCTGTACCTGAATTTTTGCCATTTAATAGCATTTTATACATAGCTTCACGTAGGTCATTAAATTGTCGTGTTTAATTTCTAAGTATCTTATATTTGTTATTACTTTGAATAGAATATTTTTTTCTTTTTTTAATTGGTTGTTACTAGTATCGTATTTATTATAACCAATGTAACAAATACTCTTTAATTCCCATCATTTTTAGTATAGTCTCTTAGATTCTTTTAGATATTCAACCACATTTGAGAAGAAAGATAATTCCATCTTCTCCAGTATTTACACAGCTTACAGTATTTTCTTATTTTATTAAATTAGCTAGAGTTTCTAAAACAATTGTGTAGAATTGTGGTCATGGGTGTGGATAACTGTCTCATTCCTGATCTTAGTGGAATTGCCTCCAGTATTTCTCCAGTTCAAATGATGTTTGCTTTTGACATTTTCTTGATAAAAGCCTTGTCAAATTTAAGTTGTTTTCTCATATTCTTAATTGACTTTTAGTTTTTATTATGAATGCCTGCTAAATTTTATGCAGTGATCTTATGATATTTATTTATAGGATCACATGATTTTTCTCTTTTGATTTGTTGATGGAACAAATTTTCTTAATAGATTTACCACTGTTCTAGAATTCTGTTTCTAAAATGAACCTTGGGTATTTTTCAGGGTAACCTAGGCTTTGGAAACAAGTAAATACAGAATGTTTAACAGAACAAAGTTTTACTTCTCCCTTTGCTATGTGGCCAGCCAGGCCTGGGGCTGCAGCAATCAGAATGCACACATTGACCAATGAGGCTGCTAAGCTTCCAGGTTCTGGACGTGTTTTCAGGAGATGCTTTCTGAGTACAGAGCCAACCCTAAGGAAAGGGTAGCCAGAGACTGAGAAAGACAGCACTGAGACCATTTCAGTACCTGGCTGCCACCATACCTGAGTTCCAAACCTTGAACTCTGGTTTTGGTTTTATGAATCTACAAATTCCCTTTCTTGTTTAAGGCATTTTGACTTGGGTTGTATAGTTCTCATTCAAGATTCCTTTTTAATACAGCCATGGAATATAATTCCTTTAATATAGCATTGGATTCAATTAGCCAGTTTTTTGCTTAGAATATTTGTGGGGTTTTTTTTTTTTTTAATTGAAAGGAGAAATTGGCCTTTTGGTTTGTTAGTGGGGGTGGGGAGCTTTTGTTTTTTCTTTTCAGAATTGCTGGTAAGGCTTTGCTAGCTTTATAAGGTAACTGTGGTGTTTTCTTCCTTGTCTCTTGGTCTGAAATTGTTTTAAAACATAGTAATTATCTTTTCATTAAAGGTCAGAGTGAACTCAGCCTGAAATGCCATATTGGACTTTCCAGTCTCTTATGGTTATTGATCTTTAGGTTTACTGCATCTTATGGACTCAGTATCATAGTTTTATTTTGCTAGGAAGTTATCCATGTCCTCTAGATTTTCAAATTTATGGCTGTAGAGCTGCCCATATTCTTTTAATCTCTACTATATTTATAGTTAAATCTCCTTTCTCATTCCTAGAGTTGTTTACTTTGGCTTTCTTTTTCAAAAATCAATCCTACCAAGGATTTGCATTATTATTTTTTTTTTTTTTGGTCTGTTCAAGAATCATCATTAGGCTTTATTCGTCCTAATACCTTTATTTCTATTCCATTAGTTTCACTTTTTATGTTTGTTAAATTTCTTTTTTTCTGTTTTCTATTATTTTGTTTTCATTCTTTTCCTAATTTAAGTTTTACATTTCATTTACTTTCAAGCAAGCCCATCCGTTTTTAACTTTTTCTATTGAGAAATACAAAACACATATGGGAAAGTGCACAACAGAAAAATGTGTAGCTTAGCAATTTATCAAGAGTCAAATAACCGTGTGACCTCTACTGAAGTCTAGAAATAAAGTGTCCCCAGCATCCCAAAGCCCTCCTTATGTACTCCCAGTTCACTGCCTCTCCACCCCCCCAAAGATAATCACTCTGCTAATCTTTATGATATTCACATCTTTAATTTTCTAAACAATTGTACCAGCTATGCATGCACCTCTGAACAGTATAGTTTAATTTTGTCTTTTTGGTTTTTTTTTTTTTTTGCGGTAGGCGGGCCTCTCACTGTTGTGGCCTCTCCCGTTGCGGGGCACAGGCTCAGCGGCCATGGCTCACGGGACCAGCCGCTCCGCGGCATGTGGGATCTTCCCGGACCGGGGCACGAACCCGTGTCCCCTGCATCGGCAGGCGGACTCACAACCACTGCGCCACCAGGGAAGCCCTTGTCTGGTTTTTTGAACTTCATTTCAGTAGAAGTCTTTCTTTTGTATCTGGCTTCCTGTGCTCAACATGCTGTGCGGTATACTCGTGTGGCATGTTGCTGTATTTATGTTCATTGCTTTATAATATTGCATGGTATGAATATAAAACAGTTTATTCATCCATTCTGCATTTGATGGACATTGAGCTCTTTCCTGTGTGAAGCTGTTTTAAGTAATGTTGCTATGAACTTTCCAGTACATGTTTTTTGTAACCATTGCATGCATATCTGTTGGATATAGTCCTAGGATGGATCTGTTGGGTATTATGTTAGATTGAGGCGCAATCTTTAACTTAAGTAGATAACGCCAAGCTGTTTTCCAGCATTTCTGTCTCAGTTCACACCCCACAGAAGTGTATGCATTCCTGTTGCTTCACATCCTTATCCTCACTTGGTTTTGTCTATTGTCATTATTCTTCAGTTTTAGCGATTCTGATGGGGATGTAATGACATCTCACTTTATTTTGATTTCTGTTTCTCAGAGTACTATTGTGGTGGGGCTCAATATCGCATGTTTCATAGGGGTTGTTTGTCTTTTTCTGAATATTTAAGACAGAACTTTTTGTTTGTTTTGGATGTAAGTCATCTGTCACTTACATGTGATGCAAAATCTCCTATTTTTACTCTCTTATGGGTATTGTTTGATGAAAAAAATTTTAATTACAAATAGTCAAACACATGAGTCATTTGTTCATTCTTAACACATTTTGAGCCATGTTTAAGAAGTGTTTCCTTATCCCAGGGTCATGAGGATATTCTCCTATCTTACCTTCTCACAGTTTTATTGTTTGGACCTTCATGTATTCATTTATAATCCATGATAAAAATGCTTTAAAGAACATATATGTTTAATTAGGTCCTATTTGTTTATTTTTGTTTTTATTTCCATTACTCTAGGAGATGGATCCAAAAAAATATTGCTACGATTTATGTCAAAGAGTGTTCTGCCTATGTTTTCCTCTAGGAGGTTTATAGTATCTGATTTTACATTTAGGTCTTTAATCCACTTTGAGTTTATTTTTGTGTATGGTGTTAGAGAATGTTCTAATTTCATTCTTTTACATGTAGCTGTCCAGTTTTCCCAGCACCACTTATTGAAGAGGCTGTCTTTTCTCCATTGTATATTCTTGCCTCCTTTGTCGTAGATTAGTTGACCATAGGTGCATGGGTTTATTTCTGGACTTTCTATCCTATTTCATTGATCTGTATTTCTGCTTTTGTGCCAGTACCATACTGTTTTGATGACTGTAGCTTTGTAGTATAGTCTGAAGTCAGGGAGCCTGATTCTTCCACCACTGTTTTTCATTCTCAAGATTGTTCTTGCTATTTGAGGTCATTTGTGTTTCCATACAAATTAAAAATTTATTTTGTTCTAGTTCTGTGAAAACTGCCATTGGTAATTTGATAGGGATTGCATTGAATCTGTAGATTGTCTTGGGTAGTATAGTCATTTTCACAGTGTTGATTCTTCCAATCCAAGAACAGGGTATATCTCTCCATCTATTTTTATGGTTTTCTGCCTCCATCTCTCTATTGTTCAGGCAAAGGTAGTTTGGGTAAACATGTGGGTACTGGAAACCACATCACTGCCTGTATAGAGCACGCTGACATTATACAGGAGGGAGTGAAAGTCGTGCACACAACCTGGCCTCTGAAATGTTCTCATCCATTTCACAGCTGTCCCCAGGCTCTGCAGGCCACTGGGAGCCCATGGTTCCCTGTCACTCCAATACCGTCTCTGTCCCCATAGCCAGCCCCTTCCCATACTGTCTTACTCCTGCTTCAGACAAGAGATAAATCAACCCCTAGAAATTTCATGTAGTTAAGCCTCCAATTCCAGAATAAATATTTTCTAGCAAAGAGGACCAGAAATAAAGTTCCATACAGGGATTTCAGCAATTTTGTTTCCTGTTTACTCTTGTTGTAAATCTCAGTGCCTTAAACAGTGGGCTGAGGGCGGGTGTGTAAGACACCTGGGGAGAAGGCCAAGAAGAGGCCCCTGCCCCGGGCTGCCTCAGGGGGGAATCGGTAGCCTCAGCTCCCCAGAGCTGGGCCTTGTCAAAGATGGACAGAGCTCTACCTCAAAGTGGTGAGGACAGGTTTTCATTAGAAGTAGAATGTGGAAGTTGGGAGGAGAGTTGAGTGTGTGCTTGAACTCGACTTCAGTTTGCACAGAGGTGACCAGGCATGTTAAAGGAAGGGTGAGGGAGTGGGGGTGGCGGGGAGTGGGTCCTCAGTAGAGTCAGGGAAGTGGAAAATCACAACGGGTTAGCAGGGTCCATGCGAAGATGCCCGCTGTCTGTGCCAGCTGCTGGCAGTCACCGGAGACAGGCTCCCCTCCCACACAGGCTGGCACATGGGCCCTCTCCCGAGGCTGGGAAAAGCAGCCAGTTCTCCTGGCAGCCTTGGGCTTTCTCAGGCAGGCACTTTTGGGGGGGTCAAGTCCTGTAGGGATGTTGCCTTGAGCTGTTAGAGCTTGTTTGTGTTTTCAGGCCTTTATAGGCCATGGTTGAGGCCTTGTGGGGAAGAGGGCTCGGGGGAGCCTGGGCAGAGTTTGACCAAGAGAGAGCCTGTCCACCAGCCTCCCTCCGGCCTCCGTTCTGGGTGGTGCCGCCCCTGCTCCCCTCCCATCCCCCTCAGGTCCAGGATGCTCTGAGGCAGAGTGGTCTTCTCCCTGAGCACATGCCCAGCTCTGATGGCCAGGGTCCACCCGGCACCCAAGGCTGGGGACCTCAGAACCCCCAATGGGCAGGGGCACCTGGGGTGAACTTTGACCTTTTTTTTTAAACCTTTGTTTTACCGTTTAACAGTTTTACCTTTTCCCTCGTTACCTTTTAAAACTTGGTCTCGAGAATCATAACCCTTCTTTTCCAGCTTTTTGAGACCAGAAATAAACATTGTCAATGACATGACCGTGGAGATTTCAGTGGCCAGAGAGCCACGGCCGCTCACCTTGGTCTGGCCCATGCCTCTCTACCAACGGCGGCCCTGACACTGCTGGGCAGCGGGCCCTGTGGACCTCCAGGGTTGGGTGCGGGGTCAGGTGTGGGCTGCACTATTTCCCGGAGTGTTGTATGGGGGTGTTGTTATGGCTCCTTTAGCTGGGCTTCAGCCCTGGAGCCTGGAGACATCTCTAAAAGCATGAGCATCTCTAAAGGCAGCTTTCGCAGCCCCTCCTGCCGTAGGTGGGTGGCTGTGGCAGGGGACAGTGGTTTGTGCGGACACTGCCCTCCTCCCCCTGCCTCCCGTCCTGCCCCCGAGGCCTGCGCGCAGATTTGGAGACTCGCTAACGAGCGGTCCTGGACACACAAGGTCCCCCCCACTCACTCAAACGTGTAGTAATTCAGATACATAAATTATAAATGATTTGAGAAGACTGAATGAAAAGGGCAAAGATGAGGCATAAAATAGGTAAAGGATAAACTATCTAGAGGTTTAAAATAGATGAAAATTTGGCCATGGACGATGCCCTTGACCTATGGCTGTCCCTCTTTTAGTTCACTTTTCCAGTAAGCCCAAGGCTGTGAACAGTTGGGTGCGTGTGTGACAACCCGACCAGGACTGGAGCTGGGTGGGGACAACCGTGTGCGTGTGCAGTGCAGTGATTTCTCTCTCATTCCTGCAGCCAGGTCAGGGCAGGTCCACTTCAAGCTGCAGGTCCGGCTCAGGTGTGCTCTGTGGCTCTCCTCCTGGGCTCCAGGCTTTTAAAAACACTTGAACTGCATTTTTTCTTTCCATAGTCTTTCATTTTCCCAGGCGTTTTTATTCATTCAGCTCGTATGGAAGGCCCACACCTCCTGGGCGTTGTGAACATTGTAATGGTTAAGTGGCAGCTGCCCTTGGGGGCACACAGACACGAGTCACTGCTGCTGAAAAAGTGAGTCTTCAGCAGGGGAGAAGCAAGCAACTCCCGAGAGGGAAACCAGACAAGGCCTCAGGGATGGCGCTGGAGTTGGGTCTTGACGATGAGTAGGACTTTGCTAGGCCATGAAGGGAGACAGGAGCTGCTGACCGTGGGAACAGAGTGTATGTTATCACAGACATGTGATAATGTCTCCATGCTCAACTTCATGTAATTTTCTGTAACTTTATAGCTTAGGTTTCTTCAAATTTATTTTTTTATTAATTGCTTTTAAAATAGACATTTTAAATAATTCCTAATAGTGTTTCTGATGTCTTTTGTCTATTAAAAAAATCATCTTGGCTTTATTATTTAAAGAAAACGAGATGAGATGCTTGTCACATGGTGTTCTTAAGCGTGTGTGTAGCTCAAGCACGTGCCCGGTTTTAACCGTGAGCTCTGTGTACTCCTGTCTAGATTAAGTTCGACAGCGTCGAGGTGTGTGTCTGCTGTGAGATGCAGCATCAGTCGTCGGGCTGCAGCAACCTTGGAGAGACATTGAAGCTGAACCCGCTGAGGGAGGACTGCAACACCGTGCGGCTGACCTTAAAGGTGACCCAGGCTCCTCTGCTTCTGCCTCCCATCCCATCCTTGCGACGTCTCGACATATCATAGGAAGGTTTTATTAACTGCGTTCCTTTCAGTTCTTAGTTCATCCAGCTGGGTCACATGCAGCAGGGAGTATCTTTCCAGAGAGCGTTTTAAACCATTAGAGATTTCCACTTTAAAGGTTTCACTTTCTCGGTTTTCCATTTCCACCATTTCACTCTCTGACTCCCACATCTGTGAAGCAGGGCTGAATGGTTAAAAGAGGTTGTTGCAGATGTGGATGTGATGCGTGCCACTGCTTTTCCAACATTTTTTTAAAATTTATTTATTTTTGGCTGCTCTGGGTCTTTGTTGCTGCATGCAGGCTTTCTCTAGTTGCCGCGAGTGGGAGCTACTCTTTGTTGCGGTGCGTGAGCTTCTCACTGTGGTGGCTTCTCTTGTTGCAGAGCTCGGGCTCTAGGCACACGGGCTTCAGTAGTTGTGGCTCGTGGGCTCAGTAGTTGTGGCTCGCAGGCTCAGTAGCTGTGGTGTGTGGGCTCTAGAGCTCAGGCTGAGTAGTTGTGCCACATGGGCTTAGTTGCTCCACGGCATCTGGGATCTTCCCGGACCAGGGCTCGAACCTGTGTCCCCTGCACTGGCAGGTGGATGCTCGACCACTGTGCCACCAGGGAAGTCCCTCCAACATTTTTTTAACTGAAGTATAGTTGATTTACAATGTTGTGTTAATTACTGCTGTACAGCAAAGTGACTCAGTTATACATACATTCTTTTACTGTATTCTTTTCCATTATGGTTTATCCCAGGAAGTTGGATATAGTTCTCTGTGCTATACAGTAGGACCTTGTTGTTTATCCATCGTATATATAAGGATTGGGAGTTTAGGGTTCGCCTCTGATAACCCCAATCTCCCAATCCTTCCCTCTCCCACCCTCCTCCCCCTAGGCAACCACCAGTCTGTTCTCTATGCCTGTGAATCTGTTTCTGTTTTGTAGATAGGTTCATCTGTGTCATATTTTAGATTCTACATATAAGTGATATCATATGATATTTGTCTTTCTGACTTATTTCACTTAGTATGATAATCTCTCGGTCCATCCGTGTTGCTGCAAATGGCATTATTTTGTTCTTTTTTATGGCTGAGCCAACATTTTTGCTATTCCATCATCAGGGGACAGGTGGGTACTTATTTCGCCTTTTTAAAGATATTTGGAGCAAGAAATTTTATAGTCTCCCATGGCAATCTATTCTTATGTACAGCATCTGATTTCTCTTTAATGACATGGAAAATTGTTTATATCACTTCTTTCTTTTTCTTCCTACAAGTTTTTCCTACTCCTGAAAATTAACATTGGCCGCTTAAAAACGTGTATGAACAATGAACCCAATTCTTCTCTTTTCCCTGAAACTAAACTGCTAAACATTTTTTGAAAGATGCAGCTACGGTCCAAGCAGCTCTTGGTGGGTGGTAAAATGGTATTTACGGTATACAGGGAGCCCTGTAGTACATACGTGTGCAAGGGTTGCAGTGTGTGGGGATCTGGAGGCTCCAGAGAGCCACGCTGGCACCTGGGAGAATGGAGAGCAGTGTCGCCGTCTGGAACGGGGGCCTGTGGTTCGTCCTCCATGGGTGTCATTTCAAATACTGGCAATGGTGAACCAGCAGGTCTGGGGAACTCCCTGTGAACTCCAGTGCCCTGGGAAGCTGGCTGGCAAACGAGCAGTGGCTACAGAGATAGAGGATGTGCCTGAGGCCCCCAGCACCTCCCTGTTTCACAGGGAGGGTGGTCCCCACTCATTGGTCCCAGCAGCCCACCAGAGTGACAGATCCAGGGGGTTGGAGGAAGCCAGAAGGCAGCAATCAAGGGCCCATCCTCTTGGTCACAAGGTGTTCCTTGCTGTCTCACGTTGAGTATGGCCACGGCTTCTATCTTAATAGCTCCTGGGGATGCTCAGCGTCATCCCACCAGCGTCGGCCATGCTCACTCTGATCTCATTCTGCCTACTCCTAAGTCTTCGGCTCAGCCCGGGCACCGTTTCTTTCCGTATTTGAAAAACGTCACAAGACAATAGGTCGTTATAATGACAGTGCAACCCCTACCCCCCAGAAGAAGCTGGCACACCCCCAGGGCATCTTGCAATGCTGCAGACTGCCTGGGTGTGCAGATGTGGTGAAGTGATCTGGTCACACCCCTCTCCCCGGTGGATGGATTGGAGGTATCTGGCCTGCTCCCCCAAGGCCTGGAGTTCCTAACGCTGCACTCAGGGGGCCCCTCCAGCCCCTGAGGAGGTGACCTTGGCTTGAACAGTGAGGATGGTGTGGGGTCAACAGCGCTCCCTCGAAGAATGCAGCCGGGCCTGGGGGAGCTTGCTGTCCACCCTCGTCCACTGTTCTGGTGTCCTGATGAGAAGGCCATGAGGGATAGGGTGGCTTGAATGGAATGGAGTGAAGGACACTGAAGATGTTCCAGCCAAGCTGGGAGCCTCGTTGAATGGCTCATCCCCACGGATGTTCGCGTTGCCTGGGACAATGGTAAGAGCTGAAGGAAAAGAAAGACTGCACCAAACTTCTCAATGAATTTGTTTCCAAAATGTAAGTAGAGGTAGTGCTGGTGGCGTGAGGCCCAGAGGAGGTAGGATTTATGACTGAGGTGGAAAGAGCAGCAGTTTGCAAACGAAGCGACCAACAAGGGATTAATTTCCAAAATATACACACAGCTCATGCAGCTCAATATCAAAAAACAAACAACCCCATCAAAAACTGGGCAGAAGATCTAAATACACATTTCTCCAAAGAAGACATACAGGTGGCCAAAAAGCACATGAAAAGATTAGATCACTAATCATTAGAGAAATGCAAATCAAAACTACAATGAGGTATCACCTCATATCAGTCAGAATGGCCATCATCAAAAAGTCTATACATAATAAGTGCTGGAGAGTGTGTGGAGAAAAGGGAACCTACACTGCTGGTGGGAATGTAAATTGGTGCAGCCACTATGGAGAACAGTATGGAGGTTCCTTAAATAACTAAAAATAGAACTACCATATGACCCAGCAATCCCACTCCTAGGGCATATATCTGGAGAAAACCATAATTTGAAAAGATACATGCACCCCTATGTTCATAGCAGCACTATTTACAATAGCCAAGACATGGAAGCAACCTAAATGTCCATTGATACATGAATGAATAAAGAAGATGTGGTACATATATACAACAGAATATTACTCAGCCATAAAAAAGGAATGAAATAATGCCATTTGCAGCAACATGGATGGACCTAGAGATTATCATACTGAGTGGAGTAAGTCAGACAGAGGAAGACAAGTATCATATGATATCACTTATATGTGGAATCATTAAAAATATGATACAATTGAACTTCTTTACAAAACAGAAACAGACTCACAGACATAGAAAACAAACCTATGGTTAGCAAAGGGGAAATGTGGGATGGGGGGTATAAATTAGGACTTTGGGATTAACATATATACATTATATATATAAAATAATCATAAAATAGATAAAATAGATAATCAACAAGGACCTACTGTACAGCACAGGGAACCCTACGCAATGTTCTGTAATAACCTGTATGGGAAAAGAATCTGAGAACAAATGGATATATGTATATGTATAACTGAAGCACTTTGCTGTACACCTGAAACGAACACAGCATTATAAATCAACTGTACTCCAGCATAAAATAAAAAATTAAATTTAGAAAAAGAGCAGGAGTGACCAGCCTGCCCCTGCCCTCCAGCCGAGGGCCTGGAAAGGGAGCAATGGCTCTGGGGGAAGCTGAGATTCATCCAAGATCAGGAAGACAAGGGACTCTTAGAAGTAAGAGTTTGTTTACTGCTGTCCTCTAACTTTGTTTTTTGTTTTCCAAAATTGTCTTGGTTATCCTAGTTCCTTTGTATTTCCATATAAATTGTGGAATCAACATTTCAATTTCTACAGAAATCCTGCTGGAATTTTGATTGAGATCGCACTGAATGTATACATCAACTTGGAGAGAACGGATATATTCATGGTTTAGCTCTCCATTTATTTAGGTCTTCTTTGATTTCATCAGTGTTTCTTTTTTTCCATCAGTGTTGTGTAGTTTTTAGTATATAGAGCATAACATTTTATAATATGTATGCTTAGAGTATTAATGTGTACAGGTGCTCTTTTAATGGTACTTAAATTTTTTTAAATTGTCTTTTGTTCATTCATATATAGAAATTTGATTTTTGTTACTGAGCTTGTATCCTGTGATTTGCTAAACTTACCTACTAGTTCTAGTAGCTCTTTTATAGATTCTTTTGGATTTTCTATGGAGGCAATCATGTGCTATTGATTACCAGAAAGATGCCATCTTACATCTTCTTTTCCCATCTGGTTGCCTCTGATTCTTCTTCCTTGCCTATTGCACTGACTAGAATCTCCAGCAGTGTCAGATAGAAGTAGTGAGAGCGTACATGCTTGCCTTGTTCCTGATTCTAGGGATTACGTGTGTTGTTAGCTCTGAGTTTTTTATAGATGTACACTATCTGGTTGTGGAAGTTGCCTACTATTCCTAGTTTTCTGAGAGTTTTTATCATGGTGGATGTTGGTTTTGTCAAAGTACCTTCTGCGTCTACTTAGATGTTCATATACTTTGTCTTCTTTATTCTACTAATGTGGTGAATCACGTTGGGTTTTTTTTATTGAGGTATAGTTGATTTACAATGTTATGTTAGTTTCAGGTGTACAGCAAAGTGACTTACTTATACATACATCTATATCTATTCTTTTTCAGATTATTTTCCATTATAGGTTATTACAAGATATTACGTGTAGCCCCCTGTGCTATACAGTAGGACCTTGTTGGTTATCTATTTTATGTAGAGTAGTGTGTATATGTTAATCCCAAACTTCTAATTTATCCCTCCCCCTCTTCCCTTTTGGTAATCATAAGTTTGCTTTCTATGTCTGTGAGTTTATTTCTCTTTTGCATATGAGTTCATCTGTATCGTTTTTTATAGATTCCACATATAAGCAATATCATATGATATTTGTCTTTCTTTGAATGGTGAACCAGCCTTGCATTCCCCAAAATCAACCCCACATGGTAAGTCTTTCCTCAGCTCTGTCGAGTCTTCTGGTGACCCTGTGGTTTCTGTGACTGTGCTTTTCATTTCTACCATTTCCATTTGATTCTTACGTGTAGCTTCCATCTCTCTGCTAAGTTCCCTATATGCTCTGGTCCACCTTTTCCACTAGAACTTGTTTGACAGCATCGGCCCCAGGTAAGCACGTCCTCCTATCTCTCCGTAGAGGTGTCTGTCTCTCCTTGGCATTTGGATTAGCTGGTTGCCCTGCGACCTCAGCTGTCAGATGGGATCAACTTAAGATGTGAATTTGCAGAGTGTCCAGTGTCTTATTTTTTTTGTAATGGTGGGGTGAATGCTCTTTTTAGCTGTCTGCATCCTAAGCAGAACTGGGAGGTATTATCCATAATGACCTCCCTGGTATAGAATTTTTGAGGAGCACATTTACCCCCTACGGGTTTATAGATGGTGTGCCATTCTCTTTTGACATCGAATATTGCTATAGAGAAAGATCTTATATCAGCATAATGCTCTCTCCTTTTTTGGTATGTGGTAGTCATCAGTGTTGTTTAAAAATATTTTTAACTCTCCAAGTTCCCCTAGACCTAGTCCTAGTGCCCTTTTGGGTGCCTGGAGCCACGTGAGTGGAACGTACATGGATCACTTTTCCAAGGCCGAGTGTGTACCTGTGGTGTGAGATTCTCCGGGGCTCTCTTTCCCTCTAGCACAGTAACTGGCAAATCATAAGTGGTGGCTGCACCATCAGCCTGGGTCCCTACCATGGGCAGAGACCCCATAACTCACCCACAAGTACCCACAATGGACACATGGCATGAATGAGAAATAAACCTCTGTTGTCTTAACCCACTGAGACTTGGGGGATGTTTGTTACCGCAGCGTAACCTAGCCCAGCCTGTCCGATACAAGGCAACATGGTTTCGGTCCTATGTCAATGGTGTTTTTAAATGATCAAGTCCATTAATTTCACTATGATATGTCTTGACACTGATCAGTCCTTCTCAAATTTCCATGGTCCACAGTGCACCTTTCAGCCTGTGAGTTTGCATCTTGCTTTATTTCAGAAAAACTTTCTTGAACTATGCATTTTAATTTTTTTTTCTGTTCTCTTAGTTTGAGGGTAACTGTGCCTTCCTTGGACCACCCTGACCTTTCATCACTATCACTTTTTTCTCTAGTTTTTACAACTCTTTCTTTTCCACCTCACTTTGCTCCATTTTCCTAAAGCCTCTCCCCCTCGCCTTGTTCTCTGCAGTGACTGTTATCTTTGTGCTCTGCTTCCGACGTGATCTCGGGTTTGGGCAGCTCACCTCTCAGTCTGTTTCTTTGTCGTTTATTCCTTGAGCCTTTGTGTCTCTACTTTTAGATCTTAGACTGAGCGGCCACCTTCTCAGTTTGGTCCCAGCCTTCCCCCAAGGATGTCTGTAGCTAGTTAATTACACGGGGGTGGGGGGAAGTTTCCATGTATTTTATCCCTTTCTTAGATCTTTTCTGAGGTCCATGGATACTTCAAAGCACTAGAGGCAAGTCCTAACCCCTATCAAGCATCGTGCTCTATTTAAATAGGCTTTAGCGTAATTAAGGTTTTGTATTTCCTCTTCATAAATATAGGTACTTCTTCCTCTGAGATTCATGTAGATCCAAGTACCACATTCTCTAGTTTTCTTGTAATTAGTCGTGCACTCTTTTTTTTTTAATTGACGTATACTTGGTTTCCAATGTTATGTTAATTTCTGCCGTACAGCAGAGTGATTCGGTTGTACATATATGTATCTTCTTTTTCATGTTCTTTTCCATTATGGTTTATTACAGGATATTGACTACAGCTCCCTGTGCCGTGCAGTAGAGCGTGTTGTTTATCTATTTTATACACAGTAGTGTGCGTTGTGCAGTCATTTTAAATATGCTCATTACGCTTAAAGTCATGCAAGCCAGGTTGTGCTCGGTGACTCACCCGCTGTGAAGGGACCTGGGGTGGCTTCTCCATGTTGAAACTCTCGGAACGCATTGGGGTGGCAGGAGGCACGTGGGGAAGGGCAGGCCTGCCCCTCCGTGGAGCACATTTCCTTGGGAGCCAGAGGAAAGGCACGAACGGGCATGTCACTTTGATTAGTTTCCCTTGCCTGCTGTTTTGATCAGCAATTAGAGTGGGTTTGTTGGTCCTTTAATAGTCTGACTTGAGGCTCTAGTTATCTGATTAGTGATGTTCCCTGCCTTAAATTTCCATATTAGATGATGGATTATTCATACTTTGTATCTAATGAACTCAGTTTGTGCCCAGGAAATCCCGTATAATTGGTTTGGGAATCAACACTCTTTGGATTTGAGGTGTGTTTGAATTAACTGATGGTGACTTAGTGAGATTGGTCTGATTTCTTCCTGACCTTCACACCACCCTCCCCCCACCACTCCCGATATCTGGAAGGTTGTGCAGGCATAATCCACCGTCAGGGAAAACAAGCAGAAACTGGTCTTCTTCCTGGCTGATACGGAGTCTAACTGGAACCCAGAAGATGGTGGGGATGCTGCCTCACTTGTCCCTCAGATTATTTTCGGGTGTTTGGGGGCTCTGAGCCCCCTTCCCTGGATCTCTTTTCAGCTTTCCCCAGCCGCATCGAATCCTGGATCCTGGGGGCAGACCAGCATCTCTCAAACATAATGCCTCCTGCCATGCCCAGGTTTGCTGCTCCACCCTGACAGGGTGAGGGCGGGGGAAAGGGCAAAGGACATAGAGGGGACCCAGAGCTCCGTCGTGCAGTGCAGCGATCCTCAGAATTGTAGAACTGGACGGATGGGGCATCCTGTTGCCCATCCTGTGGCTGAGCAGGCAGCAGCCCAGAGGGGGTCAGATGGCTCCTCCTGGGTCCCTGAGCGAGTCTGCTAATGGGCAGGTCTCCCTGGAGAGTCTGAGTTCTCCAAGACTCAGGTGCCTGCTCCCTGATGATGGGACCTGGCTGGGGGGCATCCCATTATGAAGTCCATAAAGAGGGTGGCCTCAAGATTAGGATTTCAGCATCTGCCTTCCCAAAGCACTGGACCGTGGTGGGAATTGCGACCAAAGGAGGTCCGCTTTCCTGATAAGATAATGTCTAGGCTTTTGGAAGATTGACAAAATAAATGATAAAAAGATGTTTTGGTAGTTGAATGGTTGTCTTTGCCAGGTCAAACCCAGCACAAGATTGTGACATATTTTCTGATCAGTATTAATAGAATTTTTAAAAGATTACACAAATCGGAATTGTTAGCTGATGGAATATGCTTCGTCATGTGTTGATATTATATCCATCCCAACTTTCATTCTTTGCTATATCCCAGAATATCATTGTGGTTTTATTATAATGATGTAATTCTAATTCAAAACAGAGTTAAAGATCTTTTTTCGTTTGGTAGTTTGCTTCAAGTACCTGGTTTAATTTATTGAGCTGTAGTAAAGCAAATTACCTAAAGAAACTTTTATCAATGGACAAGGAGATAAAAGCTTCCCAAGAAATCAGTCAGTTATTGAGTTTATATGCTTCCTTATCTTGTCTTGAAGATCCTTTTCTTTGTCTCTAAGGGAGTTAAAGGGAAAAAAATCCCAGCAAGACAATTTCCTAAAAACCTAGGGACCTGAAAAAATCATTTAATCTTGAGTAAGTTTTTAACCACGCTGAAGAAGTAAAAATGGTTCTGAGAATAAGCGAACACTAATATTTTGTGACAAAACTCACAGCATTGACTGGCAGTGTGAAAGAATAAACACACACACACACACACACACACACACACACCCTGCTAGAAGGGACCTTCCCATTTTCTGAAGTGGGCAGCTACACAGAGCAAGACAGACGGTCATATCTCTATACAGCTTTCTTCTCACCCCTGGATCCCCAAGGGGGTGGCTAACGGGTCCCTCTGGCCAAGTGGAATCCAGACAGAGATGAGAAGGATGTGAAATTCCCGATCTCCCACTTAGCAGTCACGGGGTCCCTGTAAGGGAATGTGCAGAGAGATCGAGCACAATTTATCTCTGGCAAGGCTTCCCCCCATCTCGTCCCCATGATAGGGTGGGTATGCCGACCACATTCCTGAATGGCATCTCTGCCCTTGGTTCCCAAAGCCACTGAAAGCCTGCCTGCCCACCCTCTGATTTTGGTGGCATTGCTTTCCCCTGTGTGGTTGGGATACTGAGTCTTGTGGGATGTCTGCAGCCCCAAGTCTGTATGGCATATTTAGAATAATCCTACAGAACAGAGGTTCCACCCAAGAGGCCTGCGACTTATCTGTACCTGCTCAGTTAAAACCAGGTCCAGGAGACTCAGATGTTGACATAGAAGTATTTCTAGGGATGTATTTGTAGCAGTCCCTGTGCGGGCAGCCTCGTTGGGCTGGTTGCCTCTCGCAGTCCCTCAGCACTGCCCGCCCCCCAGGATGGGTGTGTGGGCTACACGAAGGGTCAGGTGTGGAGCAGGCAGGCCCAGGACGGGCCACTCACTGCTCTGCTCGGGATGAGGGCACTTCCTGTGGGGCCAGCACCTCGCCTTTGTCCCTCCGCCAGGCGATTTTATCCCCGTCTCCTCCTCTTTGCAGGGAAGAGCCACAGCATTCCGGGCGCTGGTCCCTGCAGAGCTCTGGCATCTCCCTCTCCTAACCCCAAGGCTCTAGATCCCATGTCCTCCACACGAACACCACCACACACTCCAAGATCGTTTCCCTGAGCCCTGCCACCTCCAGGATGGCCTGGCGGGACGATCCAGCTCATGGCCCCAGCCTTGGCTCCTGTAGCCTTCGCCTTCTTGTCCGGCCTCCTCTATCCCAGGCCTTCTCCCCAGCCTCAGCCGGACTCCACCATGCGAGTCCATCCTTCTCCCTGCCCAGGGGCCAGATCCATGCCTTCAAGGACACATGGACCAGTGTCCAAAAGCCCCACCACTCTGTTCCTAGCCCCTCTCTGCTGGCGCCCACTCCCTGGATGAACCAAACTGTCCACATTCCCTCCTCATCTGCACCCAGCAAGACCAGTGGGCTGCGTCGTGAGGCCTGTGGCTGAGCACCTTACACCGTAAGCACCTGCCTCACCTGGCGCTCCACTCTGTGCAGCACCTGTGCTGCCTTCCCCTGCCCATCTCTCTCCTCAACTCTCCAAAATGACGATTTCAGATCTTCTCCCCTGTATTAGGGTTCTCCAGAGAAACAGAACCAATAAGATGCGCGTGTGTGTGTGTGTGTGTGTATGTGTGCGCGCGCGTCTGTGTGTACATATGAGAGAGATATATATTTAAAGAATTGACTGACATGATTACGAGGCTGACAAGTCCAGAATATGCAGGGTGGGCAGCAGGCTGAACATCAGGGAAGAGCTGAGTTCAAGTCCAAAGGCCATCTCTGTCTGCGTCAGGATCCCTCCTCCTCGGGGGAGATCAGGCCTTCACCTGGTTGGATGACCCCTACCCCCATTTGGAAGACACTCTGTTTTACTCAGGGTCACTGCTATGAATGTGAAGCTCACCCAAAAACACTCGCACAGAAACATCCAGAATGATGTTTGACCACATCCCTGGGCACCACAGGGCAGCCAAATTGACACACAAAATTAGTCATCCCAGCACCCCTGCAGTGGGACCACGGAGGGGTCCCAACCTCCCTCTCCTTCCTGCCACCCTCCCTGGCCGCTGTCCCACCACCTCACCCTGACATTAACGCTGCACATCCCATGAGGTCGCACTTGCTTTCAGGGTAAAGACCTGCATCTCGGAGCATGTCTCACAGAGTCTGTCTGGCCTCAGTTTGTGACACTCTTGCCTGTCCCCTTCCCACAGCCGCCCTGGCCCCCTCAGCCTCCAGGACACACGCAGGATGCTCCGTGCTCTGGGGTCTTGGCACACAAAGCTCTCCGTGTCTGGAAGGCTCTTCCTCTCCACTGCGATGGGCTCATTTTTCCTCATTCTTCGGCCGTCAGCGTTCCTCCAGCCCTCAGGCTAGACCAGCACCCTCACCCTAAGTTCCCACAGCTCCTTCTACTTTATCTTCACATGACAGTGGCCACGGGTTGTAAGCATGCCCCATCCAGACCGTAAGCCCCACAGGGGCAGGAACCAAATCTCTTTGGCTCACAGTGGCTCACAGAGAGGGGTGGGGCCCCAGGCGACACTCTGGAACTGTCTCTGAAATCAGGGTTTTTTTTTTTAAGTTTATGATGGTTTTCTATTCTTTTTATTAAAAGTAATAAATTAATTAATATTTATTTTTGGCTGCGTTGGGTCTTCGTCGCTGAGCGCGGGCTTTTCTCTAGTTGCGGTGAGCAGGGGCTACTCTTTCATTGTGGTGCACGGGCTTCTCGTTGCAGTGGCTTCTCTTGCTGCGGAGCACAGGCTCTAGGCATGCGGGTTTCAGTAGCTGTGGCGTGTGGGCTCAGTAGTTGTGGCACGTGGACTCAGTAATTGTAGCTCACGGGCTCTAGAGCGCAGGCTCAGTAATTGTGGCGCGTGGGCTTAGTTGCTCCGAGGCATGGGGGATCTTCCTGGATCAGGGCTCGAACCCATGTCCCCTGCATTGGCAGGCGTATTCTTAACCACTGCTGCCACCAGGGAAGTCCCTCAGTGAGGGTTTTTAATTCATTCATTCAGTCACTGTTTTGAGCACCTCTTCTGTGCCTGGGTTGGACATTGGGTGTCCAGAGATAAAAGATGTAGAGTCTGCCCTCCAGGTCTGGCGGAGGAAAGTCACAAGTGAAACAGACAATTACAGGGTAGTGCACTAGCTCCACTGTGACAGGAAATTAAAGTGTTAAATTATAAAAGCATTTTTCAATCCTAAGGGAGGGTCATTATTTTGCTGAGTGGGGTGATGAATAAAATGTTACGTATGCAGAGGTGATGGGGTGGGTTAGCTCTAAGAAAAGAATTGGTGACATCTAAGAAACCGAGGAAGTGGGAAGATAGGAAAACACATTTGGATTCTCTTGGTGAGCGATACCAAACACACACACAGCTCTGGCTACAGGGTGACATGACACAGTGCTTGGCCATATACACACCTCTGATCCTAACTGAAATGTCTGAAGACCTCTAAAAAAGCTGTCTTAGCTGGGGTTTTCCAGGGAAAAAGAACCAACAGAAAATATCTCTATACATCTCCTATTCCAGATTCCAATGGGAAAACACAATCTATTCTAGATTCCAGTGGAAAAGCACGAAGGGTATGATTGGTGATCTCAGACGGTAACAGCACCCATTTTCATAAAATCTTTGTGCTCCAAAGATAAAAATGGGTTTGTGGAATATTTAGCAAGAAATTCACCATTCATTTTGCTATTAGGAAAATGAGTCTTGGAGGCTGAGTATCTTGCCTAAGACAGCATAACCAGTTGGATGACGTATTTCTATAAATTCCCATTGAATTAGTCAGTTTTCCTCTCAGCATTTCACCTAGTAAAAAGCCATCATAATAATGTATCCAGCGAAAAGTCATTGTTTTTCGACTTTTCAGTGTATCTTTCTCTAAAGAACTTGCATGAAATAGATTCCTCTTTTTAAAAAACCTTACTCCATCACTTTCCTTCCATATATTTCCCAACACTGTTTGCCAGCTTTGGAAGCTTAAAACTGCCCTCCTTTGTCCTATCATTTCTCTACGACTTCATTGTCCTTTGCTGAAGACGCTACAGAAGCTGGGATTCTGAGCCACCATCTTTAGTTACTTCTGGTTTAGGCTTGTCGCATGCGATGTGCATGGCATGCGTTAATAAACTCTCTCTTGCAAAAAAGAAAATGTGTATATATACAGAGAGAGAGAGAGATTTATTATGGGAATTGGCTCATGTGCTTATGGCGGCCCAGAAGCCCCAGGATCTGCTGTCCGTGAGCTGGAGAACCAGGAAAGCGGGTTATATAACTCAGTCCAAGTCCCAAGGCCTGAGAATTGGGGAGGACATAGGATGTAAGTCCTGTTCTGAGTCTGAAAGCTCAGGAACCAGCAGTGACAATGTCCAAGGACAGGAGGAGAAGGACTTTCCAGCTCAAGCAGAGAGAACAAATTTTCCCTTCCTCTGCGTGTTTGCTCTACGAGGACCCTCAGCAGATTGGGTGATGCCCACCCACACTGGGTGTCTCCTTTACTCCATCTACTGATTGAACTGCTGGTCCCTTCCAGGACACCCTCACAGATGCACCCAGAAGTGATGTTTTACCAGCTACGTGGGCCTCCCTTAATCCAGTCAAGTCACAGTAGGGAAAAGCCTGTATCGCATTGGACGTCAAGGAAGAGTACCAACCAGTCCTTTCTGGAACCCTCTGTAACTTCTGCCATATATGTTGCATGTAAGACCAGAGTAAAGAAAGAGGGGCCCAGCTTCCGAGTGAGCTGCATGAGGCCTTCTAGGAAGTCACTGGCAGCCATCCTCTACCTTGAGAGTGTGCCCTGAGGACTGGGGGGTCAAGGTGGCGGGTGGGGCAGCTGTGGGATCGATTATGGTGCCAAGGGGATTCCAGTTGGGAAAGGGGTGCTACAGACCCCCATCATCGCATAGGTAAGAACCCTCTCATTATTTGAAATGGACAGTGGACATTTTTAAGGTCTAAGGCAACACGCTGTGCAAACACAGCTTCCTCCCAGACTGCTGCCCTGGACCCTCTCCAAGTGGACACCCTAAAGCCATCACCAGGGGACGTGCTGTGATGTAGCCAGTGAAAGACAGCTTCCTGGGGGGCCTGCAGGGCCTGGTGCTGGCCACACGGGCGGACCCCCCTCACACGAGGACCCGCAGTCTTCGGCACATTCAGATAAGGACCCACAAGGAGGTGGTCCACGGCCCTCCCCCCTCAGCTGCAGGATCTCCACGAGGCTAGCACAGTCTCGATGTCAGGGTCTGAGAGGAGGGTTATGATGAGGGCCAGCAACGCACTGTTTGGTCTGGGATGGTCCCAGGATGAGTAATAATAGTCCTGATTTTCACTCTAGTCCCCAAACAAAGCCAGGGCCTTCAGGAGGAGTCCCGTTGCCTTTTTGGTAGGGGGAGGCAGATAGCAGGCTGTTGCTTTCCATACACAGACTGGAGAGACAGCACAGAGCCCACTCCTGGAGATTAGAGGTTATTTCTAAAGCATGTAGTTATTTTCCGGGCTCTAAATTAGCAGAGAGATGCTGGGAGGAGGAGGGCATTAGGAGGAAAACACGTGGGATGGGAAATTTTTCAGTAATAATTGAATGATGAGGCCTTTTGAAAGAATGCATAAAACCGGCAGAAGAGAAAGTGAGAGCACAGAACTACGTGTAACAAAGGAGCCAGAGGCGACTGGGGGCCGTGGATAGATTCACTTGCTTGATTGTGGTGATGGCTACACAGGTGTATACGTGTGTCAAAACTCATCAAATTCTGTGCTTAAAATATGTGTATTTTGTCATACGTCAATTATACCTCAAGCTGTTAACCGTCTTCGTGACAGATGAGTGACAGTTTGAAAAAGGGATAAAAGCAAAGACCAGAAAGATGGAGATGGGCCAGTGCAGGAATTCAAAGATCCGTTTAGGGATTTGACTTGATTCAAAAATCAATAAGCACTGGTTATGGAAACTTGAGGAAGGCATAACATAATCATAGCAGAGCTGAGCAAAATCGTTTGGAGTGGCTTAATATCCCCAGGCCTTCACGGAGATGCCCAAGATGAGAGGGACCACAGGACAGAGCCTTCGGCTGAGGGAGCAGAATTATTGCGAGATAAACGACTTAGCAGAGGAGTGATACCTAAGTGTTCTTTTACATTTGGCCCCAGTTTGGCTTTTCTGGGAGCCATCCTTTGTGACCCGCTTTGCACAGCCTTTTTATTTATTTATTTACATTTTTATTTTTTAATCAAAGTATAGTTGATTTACAATGTTGTGTAAGTTTCAGGTGTACAGCACAGTGATTCAGTATGTAAACATATATCTGTATTCCTTTTCAGATTCTTTTCCCTTATAGGTTATTACAAGATACTGAGTATAGCTCCCTGTGCTATGCAGTAGGTCCTTGTTGTTTATCTATTTTATATATAGTAGTGTGTATATGCTAATCCTATACTCCTAATCTATCCCTCCCCCCACCTTTCCCCTTTGGTGACCACAAATTTGTTTTCTGTGTCTGTGTGTCTGTTTCTGTTTTGTAAATAAGTTCATTTGTATCATATTTTTAGATTCCACATGTAAGTGATATCATATGATATTTGTCTTCCTCTGTCTGACTTACTTCACTTAGAAGGATCATCTCTAGGTCCCCAAGTGCAGGGCCTTTTAGATCCATCACGCTGTTTTTCCCACCATGACCCCAGCCCCAGCGAGGTCTGCGAGGCAGACTTTATCATTGACACTTTAGAGGCGAGAACATGACTCCAGGACATGCAGTGTCAGAGCTACAGTCTCGTAACTGGTGGTGGACCCAGATTTCCATCTTGAATGCCAGATCTGATGCTTTCTCCACCACCAGTGGGATCCATGTAGGAGGACACGGGACAGTGCGGCCACAGGCTCAGGGTCGTTTCTGTGCAAACAGCAATGCCTTTGGCAGGCCTGGCCCCGTTCACCTCCTGGCTTATCCACCCTGCAAGAGGAACCGGGTCAACAGACTGGAAAGTCTGAGAGTAATGTAGCAAATGCCACCCATATTTGTCTAGTTTCATCATGTTTACAATGTTTGCTTCTATCTTTTTAAAAAACAAGAACCATATTTTTGCAAGACCCCACTGAGACCCCGGCCATGGCTCCCTCTCTATGTCTGAAATTAGAGGGTGTCCAGGGACAGCCACGATCCTGAGGTTGATTTTGCCTTTCCCCTGCATGCTTGCATAATTCACTAAAATTTTACATAAAATTTAACATAATCGGTACCATAAGCAGTTTTCTATTTTCACCCACCATCATGCTCTTTGATGTTGAGCCACATGGATATGTATGTAGCTTGAATGTATGTAGCTTGAATGTATGTAGCTTTTCCACAACTTGCTTATCTGTCTCATGTTAATGGATATAAGTTGTTTCCAATTTTTTACTGTTGCAACAGTACTAGAAAGAACAGTCACGCCCTCCTCAGCATGGGCTCTTGTGCTCCATCTTCTCAGTGGGCATACTTGCCAGGATGAAAGGAAAGTGCATCTGCCCTTTTGCAAAACATTTCCCATTTCTCTACGAAGGGGTAATGCAGACTCCCATTCTCACTGCCAGTGGAAGAGGTGCCCTTGCTCCGGCCACATCCTTGCCAAGACTTCTTGACATAGATTCTTCTCGACTTGTCATATATTGTCAACATCTTGGCTATTTACGTTTCTCATCAGTGAATTGGCTATTTACGTTTCTCATCAGTGAATTGCCTATTTTTTTGTGGTACGTGGACCTCTCACTGCTGTGGCCTCTCCCATTGCGGAGCACAGGCTCCGGACGCGCAGGCTCAGCGGCCATGGCTCACGGGCCCTGCCGCTCCGTGGCATGTGGGATCTTCCCAGACCGGGGCACGAACCCGTGTCCCCTGCATCGGCAGGCGGACTCTCAACGACTGCGCCACCAGTGAAGCCCTAACTGCATACTTTTGATGTCTGGTCATGTTTTATTTGGTTCCAAGGATTCTCTCATCTTCATTATGATTTCTCGTTCCATCCCTGAGTTATTTCTCAGTGTATTGTGAATTTGCAGATGTAGGGAGGGTTTGCTTGGTTGTCTTTCTGTCGTTTATAGCCAGCGTAACTGCACTGTGGTCAGGTAACCTGATGTGCCTGCATCTTTGGTGTTAGTTTGCTGACCCTTGCTTTGCATTTGTTTGTAACCAAGTTTTGGTAAAAGTCCCGCATATCTTGTGAGTACAGTTTCTGGTACATGCCTTGGCGTGGGGTTTGGCTCACCCCTATCCTCACTGACTGTCTGCTGGACGTGTTGGGACAGGTGTGTGGAAACCTCTGCTGCGGTGGTGCATCTGTCCATTTATACACCCGCTGCTTTGGGTTTCCCTTCTCTCTCGTCATCCCCATCTTGATCCTCTTTGTAGACTCATCTTCCTCCTCCAGGATTAGGGCCTGGTTCTGAGTTCTAATCCAGACCCTCATCTCTCCTGGCCAAGCACACCCTCCCTGGGCAAGTTCAGCTGCCTCCCTGGAATTGTTCCCCCCAACCTCCATGCTGGCCACCCCCAAGCCCAAAATACCAGTCCAGAACCATGCAGCTGCCTCCATGCAGAGGGCCTCGGCCCTCTCAGACTCAGTGGATCCATAGTGAGCTCTTTCTCATTGCCCCTCTGCTCCCAGCAATTCCACACCCCCTGCAGCCCGCCCTTTTCAGGAACAGCTGGCCCCTACTCAGACCACAGAGCGACTGTCTTTTCTCCTTTACAGACACCTGTTAATCACCAGGTCTCCTAACTATCTGTCATAATCACCTCTGCTCTTTGTTCTTACCTGTCCTTACTGTGGAAGCCACCTGTGGCTTTGCCCAATTCAAACATTTGTATGGGGCTTCCCTGGTGGCGCAGTGGTTGAGAATCTGCCTGCCAATGCAGGGGACACGGGTTCGAGCCCTGGTCTGGGAAGATCCCACATGCCGCGGAGCAACTGGGCCCGTGAGCCACAGCTACTGAGCCTGCGCCTCTGGAGCCTGTGCTCCGCAGCAGGAGAGGCCGAGACAGTGAGAGGCCCGCGCACCACGATGAAGAGTGGCCCCTGCTTGCCACAAGCAGAGAAAGCCCTCACACAGAAACGAAGACCCAACGCAGCTAAATAAATAAATAAAATGAATTTATAACAACAACAGCAAAAAACATTTGTATGTTCAGAATTCTTGAAAACTTCAATGTGCCTCCATCTCTCTTTTAACAGATCCTAGAGGGCATTGAAGGAAAATTGTCTAGTCTGGACCGCATGAGGAAATGTCCCATTATCAGTTAACTACAGATTGGAGATGTTACTTCTTACTGTAAATAGTATCCAAGTCCCGCAGAGGTGAAAGACTAATAAGATTGTTTAAATTACTTCTATGGGTATTTCCCACAAGTGTCTCTTCATTCTTTTTGACTTCATTCTTAATCTGCCTGGGTTGTTTTTTTTCTGTGGTACGCGGGCCCCTCACTGTTGTGGCCTCTCCTGTTGTGGAGCACAGGCTCCAGACGCGTAGGCTCAGCGGCCATGGCTCACGGGCCCAGCCGCTCCGCGACATGTGGGATCTTCCCGGACCGGGGCACGAACCCGTATCCCCTGCATCGGCAGGCAGACTCTCAACCACAGCGCCACCAGGGAAACCCTCTGCCTGGGTTTTAATCAAACCACTTTCACTCACATTTAACCTCTGGCAGGGAGGGGGGTGTTAAAACAAGCAGCGGTGGACAGAACCTTCAGGAAGCAGAAAAACAGCAGGGTAGGAAAAGGAGGGCGGACGTCAGAATTCTTTTCTCCCAATAATTGAACGGTGGGAACAACGATATAAAATTTGTTTAGACCACAAAAGGGCATTCTGGTCATCTAATCATTCCTGGGGCTATTTTCCTTAAGCATTCGTGGATAAGGCCTAAAAGTCCTCTGCTGAATTCATTCTCTGGTGTTTTTGAGCAGATGGAGGTCCTCAGGTGACTGGCCATACATCATGACCGTAGGTGATGTTTATTGAACCTCGCTGTGTGCTGAGCATTGCTCTGAGCCCTTCACATCTGTGAACTAATTTCACTTTCACAACCCTGTGAGAGGTAGATACCATCATTCCCATTTTACAGATGAGGGCACTGAGGCACCGTGAAATGAGACCGCTTCCCAAGGTCACGCAGGTCATAATGGTGGAGCGGGCTTCATGGCCCGGCTCCCACTGCCATCTGCAGTGGACACGTAGGCATGCTTCCCAGGACCACGGCTTAGCCACAGGGCAGTGGACACACATGCTCGGAACAAGCTTAAGCCCAGCGAGAAAACGGTTACCTTCTGAATCACCAAAATTAAACTATGTTCACTGTCTTTAAAAAAAATTCTTAGAAAATCGATGAACCACAAATTCATGTATTACATATGTGAGGAGGAATTAGTTCCTTGAACAGAACTTTTAGGAGGCATACATTCCCTTTATCCGCAGGCCAGGTGAAGGGCTGCAGCGTGGTACGTGTTCTGCCTGTGAACCAGTCTGTGAAAGGAAGGTCTTGCTTTACAAGGTGGTGATGAAGTTTTGTGGCTCCTGTATTAGGTGTTTCTAGTTTTGACAGACTCCCAGGAAAGGGGAATTTGTCCCTTTCTTGCCAGCTGAGTGAAACACCAGTGAAGTTACCTTCAGTTCCATTCTGTCACGCAAGGAGTAAACTGTCCTTTGGTACATGGAAAAAGATGGTACGAAATCAACACTGACTTGCAAGTGATGTGACCCAGGGGCATCACCTAGTGATGAGGGCATGTCCTGAAACTCAGGGCCAGTGCCTGTAAGCCGGTCAGACCTGCAGGTGTCTTTCATTTAGGAAATAGCAATGAACAAGCCCCTCATTTGCACATTTTTCTTCCAGGGTTGATATTGTCTTATCTTTCAAAATAATGCTTAAAATAAGGTCTACTACATTTTCTTGAATCTTAAATATTCCCACATTCATCAAAATGAAAGAGCAGGATTTTCTTTTCTTTTGGCTATCAAGAGAGTAATTTTTTAAAAAATATATTATTAAAGTTACTTTGCTTTTACTTTTTTAATAAATTTATTTATTTTATTATTTTATTTTGGCTGCATTGGGTCTTTGTTGCTGCACGCAGGCTTTTCTCTGGTTGAGGCGAGCGGGGGCTGCTCTTCGTTGCGGTGCGAGGGCTTCTCATTGTGGTGGCTTCTCTTGTTGCGCAGCACAGGCTCTAGGCTCGTGGGCTTGAGTAGTTGTGGCACGCGAGCTCAGTAGTTGTGGATCGCGGGCTGTAGAGCGCAGACTCAGTAGTTGTGGTACAGAGGCTTAGTTGCTCCGAGGCATGTGGGATCTTCCTGGATCAGGGGTCGAACCCGTGTCCCCTGCGTTGGCAGGTGGATTCTTAACCACTGCGTCACCAGGGAAGCCCCCAAGAGAGTAATTTTAACTGTAGAGTTTTCACTTATAAGTAGCTATAATCAGTTGTGTACTTGCTAAGAAAAGAGATTCTAAGACCTATTTTAAAGCAATTAAAAATGTAGTTAACATTTGAAAGCAATTAATATAAATACAGGTAGTTATTACAACTGTTAAATACCTGAAAATGCTTCATAATGTTTATAGATAAATAACTTACTCATTTTGGTCGTGTTTGTCCCCAGAAATGAACATTATGGGTGCATTCCTGAATTGACTGAAATAAAGGCAAACGTGATAACCAGTCACAGAAGACAGCAAAATGAATGGTACCCAACCTTCTCTGAGGCTGGTAACTTCCTCCTCTGCATTCCAGAACCCCCCATAGTGAGCTAATTGAACTTTACATTCAGCTTTGCACACGCCTGGCAGAAGCTCTCCCAGGCGGGTTCCCTTTGCCAACCCCTAGGAGTTGACCTACTTCAGTTTCAAATCTGGGCCAGTCCACACCTCACAGATGAAACAGTCAGGCCACAGAACAATGAGAAGACTCTCAAAGCCACACACCCAGCAGGAAGAGAGCGGGGCTGGAGGCTTCCAGTCCATGGATCTTTTGTGTGGTGTGAACAGGAAGTGATGGAAAGAAGATCAGGGAGATTTGGGGGCGGGGGGCTTCAGTGCCATCTTCTATCATGGTCATGTAGAGGCTGAGGGACTGAACAGGGTTGGTGCCTGCTGACGAGCTCAGTTGGTCTACAGCAGTCCTGGCATCCAGCATTCTCCTGGACCCTCCTGCTCTGCCACCTTCCCGGCCACTTGCCCAAGCCTGGGAGCTGGAACTTAGAGAGGCAGGCCAGTGTCCCCAGGGCCAGAGCTGGACGAGGTGGAGCTGGTGCTTAGAGAGAACGGGAGAGCACTGCCCTAGTGGCGAGGCAGGAAGGGGGCGGGAGGGAGCGGAAGGCCAGGGAAGGAGCGGAGATCTGATCAGCTGCGTGGACATCCCAATAAGCTGGGAGGAAGAAGGGACCCTGCAGCTCTTGGAGCGTGCACTGCCAACGGGCAGGAGTGGCCACTGGGGACTGGGGAGGCCACCGCCCAGTCCAGGGCAGACAGGCGCGGCCGGGGCAGAGGACAGATTCCAGGTGAGCTTGGCAGCTGCACTGACAGATGCCACGGAGGGCTTGGACATGGGGTGTGCAGAACCTGTGGAACCAAGGGTGACGCTAGGATTTTGGCTTCACCAACGGCATGGATGGCATCGCTGTGGAGCAAGAATAGGAGTCTGTGTTCCTGTGATGCTCTCTGGTCCCCCCCGCCCAGGCTCCTACTCCAGAGAAGGATGTATCTCTGCATCCATCCCTGCTGGCCTGTGCCAGGTGAGACCCCCGTGCCCCTCCTCAGGGGGTCTGGACCCCTGGACAGTTACTGCAGTCTGGGTCCTCCTTTCCCACAGCGTCCTCGCTGGCTGACCTCCCTCTGTTCAGATGCACCCCCTCCAGATGCCCTGATGACCGTGCAGCTGTCCTTCCTGGCCTTAAAGGACAGTGGTGCCAAGTGGATGCTGGATTAATACGGCGCTTACCCAGACAGAGGACTCTAACAGTGACTGTCTTGCATAATCAAAGCTAAATCGATAGCCTTGTGACTGTGTGGATTTATCCTGTCAACTAACTTGATTCCTTCAAGGCTGAGATTTTCCTTTAAGCAGGCTCAAATCTAACTGGCCCTCAATTCCTAGGCAAAAGAGGTACATTAGGGGTTGTTTCTGCTCTTTATGTCCTGGGGAATTTATTTTGCAGTAGGACATGAAGCCCAGTAATTGAAGTCAACTGAGGTTCACGGAAATGTGCCCCACAGCCACCCTCGAGGACCTTGTCCACCGTGGTCAGTACTGGTTTCTAGACCTTAGCATTCAGGCTTGTAGATGACAGGACTGTTTTAACACAAAAAAAGATTCTAAATGGCTTTCCAATAAGCATACAACATAGTGTCGAAAGTTGCAAAGTTGTTGGTTTTTTCTTTTAATTTTTTTAAAATTAATTTTTATTGGAATATAGTTGATTTACAGTGTTGTGTTAGTTTCTGCTGTACAGCGAAGTGATTCAGTTGTACATATACATGTATCCACTTTGTTTTTAGATTCTTCTCCTCTGTAGGTCATTACAGAGTAGTGAGTAGAGTTGCCTGTGCTCTACAGTAGGCTCTAAATCATTCCACATGGAAACAGAACACCTCTTGGAGTACTGTTATTTGAAGTAGGAGCACTTAAGTCACTTTAGCAGTACCTGATCACCTGCTCTGCCCCCGGGGGTGTTGGGTCCCCCGCCTCGCAGAGCTCCTTCGGGTGACTGAGTCCTTAGGTGTCACTGCCTCCAAGGTGCCGGCAGAATCTCCTTCCTTAAATTATGCAGCTTGGGCTGCCCCTCTGACTTTCTGGTCGCGTCCAGGTCCGGACACAGAATTTGGTCTCATTCAGAGCTTCCCTCCACATGCAGTTTGGATGCCCCATTCCTGTGAGGGAGGCCTGGTCCCTTTTTCCTCTTCTGCCCCAGCACCTGTGGGCCGAGGTCTGGGACATGTCCATCCTGTCCCTCTCAGATCCTGTCCCTCCGGGCATTGGCAGATGAAGGGATGAGGGAAGCAGCTTCTTCTGTCGGGCATGGGTCTGCCCCACGATGGTCTCCGTGTAGGCGGTGTGCTGGTCTCCATGTAGACGTGTGGTTGGTTTCCTGTGCGGTCAGCTCCGCCCTGTCCTTCCCCTTATTCAGAGGGTCCCCCCTGCCCCTCTTGTCTTGACAGCAGTCAGCACCCCTCACTGACGGCCCCCACTCTGGGGCTCTCCAGGAACCGTGTGGATGTTAAGCCCTGCCCTCCTGGGCATCCCGGTCCCCTGTGTGACCACGTGGAGGCAGTGCTCCCTGCCCAGCGCCTCCTGCAGGGTCTGCCCAGGATGCACCACAGTGGGCAGCTCCTGACCCCAGGGGCTGCACCCCTGCCCTGGGTGGAGGAATGTGCCTGCCCCTGGCCGCTGGCCTAGCATGTTGATGTTGCCAGTGGAACCTTTTCAGAACTAGGTATGATGTCAGGAACAGGCCAAACTTCCACCCCCATCACGTGGATTTGACAGACGCTCGTTTCATAACCCTCGGCTGTGTCTGAGGCCGTGTCCACAGTTGGCAGCTTCCCGCTGCCTTGGCTTTCTCGTCCCAACTTCAGCACCACCTCCAGGAGCCAGTAACAAACCACTGGTCTCTGGTTTTTCTCTGTTTTTTTGTTTTGTTTTGTTTTTTTTAATTTTTATTTTATATTGGAGTATAGTTGATTAACAATGTTGTGTAAATTTCAGGTGTACAGCAAAGTGATTCAGTTATATGTATACACGTATTTATTCTTTTTCAAGTTCTTTTCCCATTTAGGTTATTACAAAGTATTGAGCAGAGTTCCCTGTGCTATACAACAGGTCCTTTTTGGTTATCTGTTTTGTATACAGCAGTGTGTATATGTCAGTCCCATACTCCCAATCTATCCCTCCCCTGGCATTTTATTTTTTTTCCAAAGCATTTGTTTTAGAGTTGCTCTATTGGTGGATAAAACAACCGAAACTGATCATAGCCGAGAAAAGTTCTCTTGCCTGGAAGATTGGTTTAAAATTTTGTCATCTGGGTTCCCCACCCCCCACCGTCACCTATTTTTATGTTACTTGGCATTTATTTGAGAACACTTGTAGCATTAAGACTGATCCTGAATGTCGAGACTTATGACAGATTCCCACAGTTATTCTGAGAATTTTATACAGTAAACCTTAGGGCTTTTCCTCAACACTCCACTGACTGAAAAAGAAGCTTACTGAATATTTTCCATTATAAAAGCAATAACTGACCATTGCGAAAGTTTTAAAAACTAAATCGATAGATAATTGATGGATCATAGATAAGTAGATAGATACATAGATAGACAGGTATATAGACAGATAATCCTGCAATGAATACATTCTCTTCTAGACTTTTTTTCTACAAAAAATGCATTTATATATGTAAAAAATTTAACCTAAACCAGGAGCTTTATTAATACTGCATTAGCAGCTTTGCTTTATTCAGTTAATCATAGAGATAGTTGATAGATAGCTCTGTTAGGTATTGATAATTGGTTATTTCTCTTTGCCCCATCCCCCCTCCTGTTCCTGTCCTCCTTTGTCTGGCCTCGCTTTGGCCCCTCAAGCTGGTCTCTGCATTCTGCATCACCCAGACTCCCTTCTCTCTGCATCTGCTTGGGTTTGCCCAGTGAGAGGCACCAGCAGGAGATGGGAGGATGGAAAGAGAGGTCAGGCCATCTGTTCCCAGCCTCCTCCTCTCGCAGGCTGTGGGTTTTTACCTGCTCTGGTGGAGGGAACCCTCTCTGGGCTCTATTTCTGCTGGGTTCTAGGAACCTGGCTCCTTCCTTTGTACCTGGGGTGCTAGCCGCTCCCTGCTGCTGCTGGTTTGGGGTGTTCTTTGTGGGTTTGCTTTTCCCTGCACAGAGATGACTCATTACCTTTTCTTCAGCCGCTGAGTATGCCTGCTGTGTACTGCGGGGACAGCTGATAGAGGTGGTGGTGCGTGCGTTGATGTGTGTACAGATGGGGCTCTTTCTTTTTAGCAGATGCACTGTCTGGACTTATTGTGAACATTTCTTTCTAGGCAATATTTAAGATACACAGAACGGTCTGAAAAGTGACACAGTGAACCCCCGCGCGTCAATCATGTGAGTCAGACAAGAAAACACCATCAGCTCAGTGGAAGTGCCTCTCCCCTTCCCCCGCCCCCCCGCTGCATCTCATGTCCCCTGCGCCTTTGCTGTTCATCATATATTTGTGTCCCTAAACAGTGAGGTTAGTTTTTGCCTGGTCTCAGATTCACGCAGATGGTGTTTATTCTTTTCGTGCGGATTCACCTTTAACTCCCTTCTTTCAGGGGACATTTGGTGACAGTCGTCCGTTTGGTGGCAGGTCTCTGGTCTGTTTCCCCTGCTACACAGTCTTCCATTGTGTGGATGGACCAGCATTTATTTTCCCTTTCCCCTGTGGATGGAGATCTGGATGCCTTCAAAGACATTTGTATCACCAGCAGCGTTGCTCTGCATATCCTTGTGTATGTCTCCCTGGGCACCTGTGTGAGCATTTCTCCAGGAGACATTCCTAGGAGTGGAATTGCTGGGTCCCGGGCCTTAGGCATCTTCTACTTTATTGTGAATCGCCAAGTTGTTCTGCAAAGAGGTTGTGCTAACGTGTTCGCCACCGGCTCTCCATCAGGATTTGCATTTCCCAGGTCCTCACCAAGCTTTCTCCTTTTGCCATTGTGAGGGGAGGAACATGGTACCTCATTAAGTGGGTTACACGCATCCCCTGACCACAGGGAGGAGAAACACAGTCTCATGTTAAGAGCCATCGTGTTACTTCATCCTTGGGTTACCTGTTCATATCTTTTGCTATTTGCATATTGGCTTGTCTTTTTATTTTTTATTTTTAGAGATTTCTTATATATTCCAAATACCAATCCTTTCTTCACTGTGCATATTGCAAATATTTCCTCAGTCTGTAGACCTTTTTTTCCTTTTTTTTTTGTTGTCTTTTTTCATATAGAAGTTTTAACATTTCAATATAGCTGATTTTATCACTCTTTTCCTTTATGGTTTGTGCCTTTTAGATCTTGTTTAACAAATTCTCTTTATTTGAAGTAGTTGTTTCTATGAAGCTGCAGCAACACTGGATTAGTGAATACAGGATCATTGCTCCCAGGGGAAATACAAGGTGAGGACCCTGCCAGCCTCTGGTCACAACATTTTTATCAGCTAGTCAGTTCAGACCTTGCTTTATGTATGCTTATTGTTGATTCATTAACATTGAACTTGAGGCCAACAGCACTGAAACTCATGCTTCTGCAAAGCTTATCTGACACATGTAAATAGACCTGGAAAAGGACCCTTGTTTATAGTATGAGTTAAATGAGAAGGCAGAGGTTGCCTGGTTCAACTTCAGCTGAGAATATGCCCATCAGGCAGCTCACATTTTTGCTGCTCCACACATGACCTCGAATGACCCCAGAAGTGCCACGGATTTTGATTTGGGGGGTTAGAAATAAATTTTAGCAAGTAGGTGAATTCGCAAATATGGAATTCACGAACAACGTATGAGACCTTCTGCCAGCGTTCAGTAGGTTTTCTGTGAGGATTGTTCCACGTGTAGATGTACTTTTGACATATCTGTGGGAGGAGGTGAGCACCACGTCCTTCTGTTCCGCCATCTTGATCTCTCCCCCAGTTTACTTCTGTTTAATGTCTTCTCAGTTTAACGGCCGTGACCTGCTGTACAGCGTTGGATAGAAGTGATAATGGCCACCATCCCCATGTCCTTCCTGGTATTTTCTGTAGAGTTTTTTAAGTTAAGGGAGCTCTCATCTATTTCTAGTTTATTAGGAGCTTTTAAACTAGTGTTGACATATCAACTGCTGTTTTGACATCTAATCTTAATAGATTATCATATGGTTTTTCTCATTTAATGTGATGAATTCCATTAGATTATTTTATGTTAGAACATTCTTGTAACACAGGAATAAACCAAAGTCGGTCATAATGTGTTTCTAATACGCTATCGAATTTAACTTTGCCCAGGATTTTTGCATTTACGTTCACAAGGAAGAATTTTCCTCTCTTCTTTTTTTCACGTATAGATTTGTTTTTTAAAAATAGTCAGTTATCCCAACACAAGTTATGTAATGTGCCACTTTTTCTTTATTTTAAGGATCTATATCTGGACTCTCTTCTGTTCCTTATCAGTGTCATACTGTTCTGTTATTGTAGATTTATAATACATTTTGATGTGTGCAGGACCCTTCTCTTCCAAAAATCTCTTGACAAAACTTATTTTTAAAATTCACATAAATATAGGGTAATTCTTTGTTTGATCTTATTTTAAAGCTAGAGGCTAATTAGGATCACAGTGAGTTTTTAGAAATCTAGAATTTATAGGAAATATGTATATTAATATGTGTATATATATAAAAAACTGTTATAACTATATTTTATGGAATACCCGTGGTAACCAGAAAGAAAATACTATAAAATTAAACAAAAGAAAAAGAGAAAGGAATCAAGACCTATCAATACAGAAACAAGAAAAAAGAAAGGATGCAACACAAAGGAAGACAGGAAGAGATCAAAAGAGAGAAAATAGTACTACAAGACAAACAGAAAACAGTTAAAATGGCAATAGTAAATCCTACCATATCAGTAATTAATATAAAAAGACAAAATCCTCAATAAAAAGATACAGAGTGGCTGAATGGGTATTAAACCAAAAACCAAGATCCAATTGTGTACTGTCTACAAAAACACTCAGATTCAAGGACACACATAGGCTGCAAGTGAAGGGATGGAAAAGATATTTCATGCAGATGGAAACCAAAAGAGAGCAGGAGTGGCCATATTTATATCAGACAAAGTAGACTTTAAGTCAGAAACTGTCACTACAGACAAAGATGGTAATGACATAATGATAAAAGGGTCAATTCAACAGGAAGATAAAGCAATTGTAAATATATATGCACTCAACATCAGAGCACCTAAGTGTATAAAACAAATATTGACAGGTTTGAAAGGATAAATTAGTAATACAGTAATAGTAAGAGACTCCAATAATCCACTTTCAATAATGAATAGAACATCCAGACAGAAAATCAATACAGAAATAGTGGGCTAGAACAAAATGAGCCCAGCAGACTTAGACATACAGCACCTTTCACCCAACAACAGAAGAATACACATTCTTCTCAAGTGCACACAGAGCATTCTCTAGAATAGATCACATGTTAGGTCACAAAACAAGTGTTAACTAATTTAAGGTGATTGAAATCTACTAAGTGTCTTTTCTTTTTTTTTTTTCGGTACTGGGCCTCTAACTGTTGTGGCCTCTCCCGTGTAAATTTCCTCATGGATCTTTGCTCAAAGTTAAAAGTGCCTTTGAACAAATAGCACATATTGTGTGAGGAGCAAACCTGGCCTCTTGTAGTAGCATTTGTGTTGTTGATGGTAGATGAGAGGCCAGAGCAAGGCTAAAAATTCTTAAACTTATAGGGATTCCAGGTAGAATGTTTGTGTCTTGAAATTACAACTTTCACAGATTCCCCCATGAATCACTTACCTTCTCCATGTGACAGCCTAATTTTAGCTCCTTTTGTAGGATCAGTATTCCAGCCAGCCCAACAAAGAACTGCTTTCTAGAGACAAATTAAATGGCAAATGGCATGTGATCTGTTCCAGGATGGGCTCATCACTTGAGAAATTTTATGAAAAATGGAAGTCACAGATTTTACACACACACACACACACACACACACACACACACACACTGATCATATGACCAAGAGTTTTTGCAGAATCTTGATGTAAGACTCTGAAAAAAAACATTATTTCAAGGTGATGGTAAATTTTTCTGGTGTGTGGTTGGAAATTTGGAAATTAAGCCTGTTATTTCCTTCTAGTCTAAACTGAAAATTTAGAAAAGAATAATGAAATATCCCATACGTTTTTCAAACATATATTTACCAGACCCCTATTTTGATGAGATAGTCTACTATAAAGAATAGCAGAAGACTGGTCTCTGCTCTTGTTGAAGAGGGAAATATGCTGTCAGGAATTGTGCAGGGTCTGAGATTTTACTTGCTTTCAAGCTAACAAACTAGCCTGTTAGAATTTGCTGCACCTGTTAGAATTTGCTGCACCTGTTAGAATTTGCTGCTACTTCTCTGGCAGAAGACATGAGACTCCCGGTTCAGAGACAAAGGACTTTCTCACTCATGGCAAAAGCAGTGGCCAGAGCTTCATGCTGTATCAGTTCTTCATGCCCCTCAAGTCTCAGGGAAAGATACAAAGGCCCCTCATGGATGCCCACACATGTGGTGGGCATTACAGAAAGGGAACACTGAGCCTGGAGAATCTGCTGCCTTTGTAGTGAGCCTCCACTTTGTCCAGTGGACATGTGACCTCCTTCCTCCAGGATGCCTGTTGCAAACTCAACCCCAGGAAGTGGTCTGGGTGAAGAGTGATCAGGGCATACCCAAGTTCTTGACTTGGCCTTTCCCACCTTGGACAGAGAAGATAATGACAGGCGTGGTTTCTTTCGTCAGGCTCCACACCACGTCCACTGACCTTTCCTAACATCCTGTTTTTCCATATTGAACTCCAGTTGTTGCAATGAAAGACTGCCTAAGATAGTGATTACTGTGTCAAGTAATTGGGAAGCTTCCAGAGGATAATTCTGATAAAGCCCAACCCCATCCCTTGTAATTATAACACAGGTACAGTTATTGTTAGCCATGGGTTTCATCGCTTATTTTTTACGCTATGAGCCTTTCCTCATCTTCCTTCATCATACCTTGCCTGATAACAGTCTCCTCTGGAATCTCTTTTTTATTCAAAGAAACAAAAACATGTTAAAAAAAAAAACAGGTGAATTAGCTAATAGTAATGAATATAAGACCCTTTGTCCTCTGGACAACAATATTTTCAACAAACAGGGGAATCAAAATCCTAAATTTTGTATGTTTCTTAATGCGTAATTTCTCCTGGCTGTCACCTTTCTCTGTTGTGTTGTTAATATTCGGAATTTACTCGCTTTGGAGAGAATTTTTAAAGAATTTATCATTCGTAGGTTTCCCTAAGTATCTCCTTTTGTTTTTGTTTTATACTTGATTTGTTATAGACATGATTTCCTTAATTGTATTCGAGGAAGTATGCAAAGTGACCAGCAGCAAAACTCAGGATCCACCATGCAAGACCCACCTTGTCCTCACGCTTGCCATTTTGAAAGACCTTGTAAAGAGATTTTATAGAACTTGGATTTCAGTGCTTGCCCATCAAAGGGCAGAGGTAAAGGCATTATTTAAGCCAGAAAGAGAATTCTGAAGAAACACATAGACACAATTCCAGGTGTGTAGTCATCTAGCAAAAAGCCATGCATTTAAACAGCTAGAAGAAGAAAAAAAGAAGTCTTTTTGGTGTGTGAATCCAGTGAATATGCTCCATGAGACATAAAGCAGTGTTTGCCTCATGACGCTTGTTCAAACAAAAGGTTATGATTTGTGTTTATTTTTTGTTAGTAGTTTTACTTGGTTGCAAATGAGTCTATATTCAAAATTAATGTTACTTTCAGAAGGGCATTCACTTCAACAGTCAGCACCAACTATGTCCCAGGTTCTGCAAAAGGTCTATCATTTGTGAAAACAGATTGCGTTATCTCTTTCCCAACATCAGACATCTTCAGAAGTATCCCATTACCTACAAAATAAAATCCAAACACCGTAGCCTCTTCCCAACCCCATCTGTGCCCGCCGTTTCCCACAATTGAGCTCCCATCCTACTTCGTCTTTAGCAACTTCATAGAGGACACTTGAGGTGGCCCTAAGAATGTTACAGAGGATACTTAGATGAGCCTAAGAACCACCAAGAGCTTCTGGTCAAGACAGAGTTACAGGGACTGGATTTAAACTCCCACCTGAAACAAGAACAGCAACAAAAACCCGACAAAATACGAAGACATTGAACATCAGACAGTGAAGGACTGTGATCCTTGAAGTATGGTCAGCGAATGAGGGGAGAGTCTCCAGGGGACAGTGCAGAATGGGGAACTCAGGGGGATCCCTGCAGACTCCCTGAGTTGAGCTGACAGAGCTGAGGGTCTGAGGGAGACCGAGGACAGAATACTGGAGGGGAGAGAACCCTGGGATCTTCAGAGGGTCCCCCTGGAGTATTCAGTTGAATTAGCCGACGCACATGAAGAAACTATTTGAGTCTGAGAAAAGGATTAGAGGTTACAGTGTCCAGTACTCAGATTTGGGAGTAGCAACTCTTCCCACATTTGTTCAGAGTTCTCAGAACACTCTGACCTCAGGAGTGGAGAATAATTAGCCCTTAGCTGAGACTCGCTTCAGTTCTACCTAACAAATCTCCAAAACATGACTCTGTTCTCTGTATTCACGTTTGCATGGTATATTAACTTTGTCCTCTGTAATATTATCGTGATCACACCCTTTCTGGCTATCTTACAGGCAGTCTTGAGAACAAATGAGCAGGTTCTGAGGAAGGGGGTTGGGCAAAGACTTCTGTAGTCACAGCAGCCTACAGAAAATTGGGGAACTTTCTTAAAGGATGCTACTGATTAGAACACATGGGTTCAAGTATCCATGAGCAAGACCTGTGCATGCTCCCAGACTAGACCATCATTTGAAACATTCACAGTGCGTGTACAATTCATGTTAACGAGGAAATTCATGTTAACCTCGTCTTGAGGATTTGTCAACCCCTTGATTAGAAAATCGAAACTAACCTCATTAATACCATGGTCTTTCTGGTGAAAGATCCGTTTTTCCTAATAATTTTTTGAGTATTTACAGTATTTTCTGCATTTATCATATGAGTAGCGTATGAGTGTGTATATTGAAGGACATATAATTATTCTAAATGTTTGGTCATTTTTGTGAATCGTGGTTATTTTTTTTTTCTGTTTCTGGCATGGATTTGACAGTAAATGATCTAAAGAAGAATGAATTGTATTTGGATAGTTAAAATTCTATGAGTGAACCCTCTGAGAGCATAAGACAAAGATATCTCGTCTCGGCATTTAGTCATCTTATTCTCATTCATGATACTTGAAATTCTAGCTAGTGCTAATAGGCAAGAAAAGGAAATGAAAGGCATACAAATTGGGAAGGAAGAAATTAAACATGGAAGAAAATCCTGAGGTTACAGGATACTAGATAAATACAAATATTGATACAAACCACATTTCTGTATTCTAGCAATGAATATGTAGAGATCAAAATTAAAAGCATAAAAATAAACCTTAATCTAAACCTCACACCTTATTCAAAAATTAACTCAAAATGAATCACAGATTTAAATGTAAAACTATAAAAGCTTTTAGAAAAAAAAAGAGAAAATCACCACGATCCAGGGCTAGATAAAGATAAGTTGCAGACTGGGAGAAAATATTTGCAAACCACATATCTGACAACGGACTAGAATCTAGAATGCACAAAGAACTCTCAACACTCAGTTAAAAAAGAAAAAAAGGCAAACAGTCCAGCTAGAAAATGGGAAAAGTTATGAGCAGAGACTTTACCAACGAGGATAAACAGATGGCACATAAGCACTTGAAAAGATCATTAGCTGTGAGGGAAATGAAAGTTAAAACCACAATGCTATATCATTACACACCTGTCCGAATCGCTAACATAAAACAGTGATATCAAATTCTGGCATGGAGGCAGAGAAACTGGATCGTTCATACATTGCTGGTAGGAATGTAAAATGTTTCAGCCGCTCTGGGAAACAATTAGGAAGTTTCTTATGAAACTAAACATTCAGTTACCATATGACCCAGCAATTGTAGTTTTGGACATTTATCCCAGCGAAATAAAAACTCATGTTCACACACAGACCTGTGCACAAATCCTCCTGGGCTTTATTTGTAATAGCCCAAAACTGAAAACAACCCAGTTATTTTTCGGCTGGAGAATGAACAAACATGGAACTCAGCAATAAAAAGGGACGAGCTATTGATACATGCAGCAACTTGGATGAATCTTGAGGGAATTATGCTGAGTGAAAAGAGCCAGTTCTGAAGTTACATGCTTTATGATTCCAGTTGTATACCAGTCTTGAAATGACAAAATTATAAAAATGGAGACCAGACTAGTGGTTGACAGGGGTCTGGAAAGGGAGATTGAGCGGGGAACAGGGAGAGAGAGTTGAGTGTGTCTATAAAAGGGCAACACAGGCAGGGAGGGTGGATTCTTGTGGTGATGGAAATGTTCTCTGTCTTGACTGTATCATTGTCAATCATGGTTATGATATCATGCTATAGTTTTATAAGATGCTACCATGGGGGAAACTGAGGGAAGGGTATCCAGGATCTCTCTATGATTTCTTACAACTGCAAGTGAATCTACAGTTATCTCAAGAAAAGAAGTTTAAAACACTTGGAATTCTTATCAAAATTTTCAGTTATACTTTATAATTGACAAAGATTGCCCACCTACTCAAATGTTGGCTATTTGAAGATTTTCTTAGACAGTGACTACCTAATAATTATCAAAATTGTAAACTATATCACTTAGTATCTAAGAGTAATTTGATCAACCATGTAGAAACCAAGAATAAACAAATGTGTCTATAAAAGGCCAGTTTTGATGATGAAAAAAGAAACCCACAATTGAACATCCTCATCCTGGACCCTGACGGCAATGCCGAGGAGCCTGCTGTCTGCGTTGCCAAGATGACGCTGACGTCCTCCCGCATCTTTTCCCACAGGAACTGCTCTTCAGCGTGTGTGCCCTCAACGTCCTGTCCACCATCGTGTGTGCGCTGGCCACAGCCATGTGCTGCATGCAGATGGTCTCCGCCGACGTCCTGCAGATGGTGAGTGGTCCCCCTTCCTCCCCAGCACACTCAAAATGGCAGGCTCCAGCCCCTCCTCCCCAGCCAGTTTGAGACCAAGGTATCATGGACACCGCTGGCTTCCATCCAGAAGCCCCAAGGACAATAAGCCCCGACAGCGCGTGGGGCTTGGAGATCCTTGGAGGTCACTCCATGCTGCCCTCTGGAAGACAAAACTCACACATTTGTTGCCACTGATGTATTTATTTTAGGTGTTGTTGGAGCTCCTTGTTGACAGGGTCCAGCTACCATCACGTGCCTCTAGGTAGCCCCTGGTTTGTGCCCCTGAGTAATGTTAGCAACAGTCCTGTAGCCTGAGATGTCCTCTAGACCCGGCACCTCCAGAGCAAGGCTCTGTTCAGAATTCACTTTTAATAAAGGAAGATTCGGGGCTTCCCTGGTGGCGCAGTGGTTGAGAGTCCGCCTGCCGATGCAGGGGACACGGGTTCGTGCCCCGGTCCAGGAAGATCCCACATGCCGCAGAGCGGCTGGGCCCGTGAGCCATGGCCGCTGAGCCTGCGTGTCCGGAGCCTGTGCTCCACAATGGGAGAGACCACAGCAGTGAGAGGCCCGCGTACCGCATAAAATAAAAAAAAAATAAAGGAAGATTGTTTAGAATATGAGTTCTTCTCAAATTGAAAACCTGCTCCTCTGTGCTTTGCAGATTTGCTAATTAACCCTGAGCTCAAAATCCAGCGACAGGTCACTGGCCAGCCATCGTTAGAACCTCTGGCCAGGGTCTTAGAGAAGAGGAAGTGCTGGTCCCCAGGGGAGTGATGAGGCCAAGAGCAGAGGTCACACACTTATTAATACATGCTCAATAAATAATGACGGCTCTTCGTTATTTGTGTGAGTGGAACACAGCCCACTGCTCACTACGTTACCACTAAAGTCAGCAAATAAAGGGAAAGTGATGGGAAGACATCGCTGTTCATGCTAAGGGTAGGAACCCTGCCCTCCCTCTTCCCCGTGGCCCCTCCAAGACCTGCCCTGCCTCCCCTCCCCAGTGTTTTAAGCATCTCATGAAAAAAAAGGCAAGTTTTTCTTATAGGAGCCTGTTGGATTTATTGTTTCTCACCCACCCCGTGGCAGTGCATCAGCGCATCAAGGTGCAGGGCCAGAGAGCATCATTACCCAGGCGTTAAAAATTCATTGGCTCTAATCGCGTGCAGCCTCCCTGTGTACATCCACACAGCTGTCACAACCGGGCCGACCTTTCCGAGAGGCGGCAGTTTTCTGAAAGATACCCAATTAAGCAGCTCTTCAGCAGCGATGAACCTCAGGCCTTGCTCGCTGAGGCCTCACGTTGGTGATTCTCTCCAGCGTGTCGTGTAATGGAAGGTTAAGTACTGTGGGGCTCCGGTCACCTCAGCAGATTTTGCTCTCGATCTGGAAATATCACACCAATTTGGCCAAACTCACAGAACCACGGGGCTGGAAATGCTGAAGGTTTGTATTCCCTAGGTTTTCAGAATTAAAACGCAAATTACCAACTAAGTAAGAAGAAAGTGTGTCGTAGCTAAGATAGCGTATGTGGTGAAACGTAACGTGCAGGTCATTGTCAGTCCTCCGTGTAGAAAGTGAGCGGCCTAGCATCCTGGGTCTGAGGTCAGCGACATCTGGGTCGGGGTCCCACGGCTTTTACCTACGAACCTCCCTGAACCTCATTTTTCTCACTCAGGAGGGGCCCTGTTTAAATATCTATTTTGATTCTTAAATACGTGGAGGGAATACGTCCCAGTTTGTTATCGGGACATCGCAGCTGTGACCGTAAAGGCAGTGGTCCTCGATGTACTTTATCAACCAGATGTAAAGTATGGCTGCAATTACAACAGCTGCCATTAGAACCCCTGGCTGTTTCATGGCTAAGTATTATACTTGGTGAGTAAGTTTGCTTCAGACCCTTGGCTTGGAAATAGAAATGGATGAGTTTGCTGCTGGTGTGTTTTCTTCTCCTTTTGTGACCACGGACTGTGGAACAGACCAAGCTTTACTCTCCTCAGAAGGCCGGTTACCCCACTGACCTGCAGAGCCACCGGAGAGCCCATGACTGTGGCGCCCGTGGGACTAGCACCTGACCTTGGGCACATCATCACCCATTTGTCCCAGTTTCCTCTGCTCTAAGTAAAACTGTTTATATCCTACTGTCCTCATAGGGCCACTGAGAGGATGACTTAGATAAAGTGTCAGTGGGCTTTGAAAAAGCATGGTGGCCACATGGAGGTTGGCTGTTACCATATGGGTCAGGGGCTGGGCCAGCCTGGCCACACGTGCTGTGTCCTTGGAGAAGAAGTGGGACAGCCCAAGGGGGTCATGGTTATGCCCTGACGGGTGGGGCTGGGAGCTACGTTATACCTGAGGATGCCTCAGAAGCTCTTCTTAATTATTTTACCCGTCTTTTTCTCCCCCAGCTTTATTGAGATATAGTTGACTTTAATTTTCTTACTTCATATTGTTAAACTCTTTAATTAAAGAAGTAACATAGGGGGCTCCTCTGGTGGCACAGTGGTTGAGAGTCCGCCTGCCGATGCAGGGGACACGGGTTTGTGCCCTGGTCCAGGAAGATTCCACATGCCGTGGAGCGGCTGGGCCCGTGAGCCATGGCCGCTGAGCCTGCACATCCGGAGCTTGTGCTGCGCAATGGGAGAGGCCACAACAGTGAGAGGCCCGCATATCACAAAGGATCATTGAAACAAATAAAATATAGAGGTATATAAAGAAAACGTTGATCATCTCCCCTCCCCCACTGCATTCTCCTGAGAACAATTTGCAGTGAATCTTCCCTTTGTTTCTCGATTTCTTAGGACTTATAGAAACATATGAAAATAGTCTATCTTCCTTTTTTCCTCCCTCCCTCCTTTTCTCTCTCTCTCCTTCCTTCCCTTTCTTCCTTCATTTATTCCTTCTCTTTTTGCCAAAATGGGATCACACCACGTATGTTACTCTACGACTTAGTCTTATAACCTGAAACAATCATGGCCATCCAGCTAAGTCAACAGAAAGAGAGGTGTCTGAATATCTGCAGTGGTCCATGAGATGGAAGTCACGTCAGTTATTTGACCATTTCTCTATCTGAGTTGCTACTTGTTTTTGATTTGGGTTCTGTTTCTGCCTCTGCAAATGGTTCTCCTTGTACATACAGTTATAACTCTTTTTTTTTTGCCGTACGCGGGCCTCTCACTGTTGTGGCCTCTCCCGTTGCGGAGCCCAGGCTCCGGACGCGCAGGCTCAGCGGCCATGGCTCACGGGCCCAGCCTCTCCACGGCATGTGGGATCTTCCCGGACCGGGGCACGAACCCACGTCCCCTGCATCAGCAGGCGGACTCTCAACCACTGCGCCACCAGGGAAGCCCCAGTATAACACTTGACCAACCTGTGCTGACATGACTGGCCAGCCAGCTGCGGTTCTCCATCCCACCTGGGAGATGCTCTTCCTGCTGCCCACAGCACACCCCTACTCCCCGCAGCCTCTGCGGTTCACCCATGGGCCATTTATGCTCCCAGCAGTTGGGTCATCAGCTTTCTAAGGGACAGTTGTATCTATCCCCAGACCAGTTTAGGCCAGTGGTATGTGGACTCTAAGTGCATATTCTAGTACTACGTGAGCCAATGAAATATGAGTGCAAAAAGAGAGTTATGTCTGTTACAACAAAATTGAGTGCTCTGGAAAGAGTCAGTGAAAGAGGGTCACTAAATATATTGCCGTCAGTTTAGAAGTGGGTCAGACAACTCTAAGGGGTTGGGATAAAACCTGAAAAAAATCGAAGGGGTGTCTGCATACACATTGCTTCCCAAGTACCTTGAAGTTCTGGCTCTGCTGTAAAAACACAGAACTGGAAAGTCAGAGAATGTCTTACGGGTGTAGTTTATGCAGGAAGAACCACGGGGCACCCATCAGCAGACTGTGACTCACAGCAAAGGCCTTAGCCCACATGGAAGGAACCCATAATTTTATTCTTATTTTTGTGGACCAGCATTTTGGGATGATCAGGAGTTTGGGGAGAATTCATATAATGAATGCATATCTACGTGAGATGCAAATTGTTATGTCTATTGTCAGAATTTATCAAGCTGAATTCCTCTAATGTGTTTGGAAATAGTGGCAAAAGACCATCTGATGATAAAATTCAGTTTATTGATACAGTTTAGTGGAGAAAGCATTTACCTCCAAAGTGTCTGTAATCTCCTATTTTTAGTTTTATTTCCTAAGTGTCATCTCAGTTTTCCATGAAACTATTTTCCTCCCCACTTACTTTCTTGCCAACCACCTAGCCTCGGGGACATGGTCTGCTATTACCTGCATCTCCATTTCGCACACACTTGTTAACTTCATCTTTTATTACAGTCATCTATGTTTTCCACTCATCCTACACCCTGTAAAGTAGAGCTGCTTCAGAAGCTGCAGGCAGGGTACCGTGGCCGTCACAGACACGCTACTGTGGGCTTGCGCACGGAGCTCGGAATGGGTGCTGGCCGGACAGGGAGGGATGTAGTGCCCCCTGGGAACCCGCAGATCACTCAAGTTCACCTGTATCTTCCCCTCTCCAGTTCTCCCCACTGAGGCCGGCCCTCCTCTGACCCACAGTGACCTGCCTTGAGGTCTGGGTTCAGCAGAAAGGTCTCTGGGTCATAGGTGCTACTTACCCTCTCAGATCAGGACCAATAATGGGTGTCTGCTTGACCTAAAAAGCCAGCTACAGCAGACAATCATAAAAATGATACATACCATGAGCATTTTATTTTGGCTTTAAACATGCAAATGAGCATTTGTCCCCCAGTCTTGATTTGGGGCCATGATCTTCTCTTTGATTATGGGTCTCTTTGGTGTATCAGGTTGTGTTTACTGCATCAAGTTCATGGAACTCGCAGCCACCATGATTTCCAAATTTAGTTCCTTTTGATTGGAGTCAGTCAGGTGAAGCCATCTGCACGCAGAACTCCCGGGAGATTTTACGGTTCTTCACAGGTGAAGCCATCTGCACGCAGAACTCCCGGGAGATTTTACGGTTCTTCTCCACTCTGTTATGACTGCCTGGCCAGGACCTACCTTGGCAGTAATTTCTGCTTAGCTATCGAGTCTTTCCAAAGCCTTCAACTCGGTTTTCACGGAACAAGCAAGTTTTCCCATCTGCATTCATATTTCATTGCAAATTACAGTAGTAACTAAAACTGGTCTGAACCTGTTTGAGGAGGCAGCCCTGCTCATCCAAGGGTGGCAGGACCAGAGAGCAGCAGGGTGACCGGGGAGGGCATCACTCCAGGGTCCGGAGCACAGGGGCAGAGCTCCAGCTCACCAACGAGAGGTCCATTCAGAAAACTTTTACTGTGGCAATAATCCTGCTCTTTCTCTCAAGGATAGCACGTGCCTAAGATGGGTCCTACCTCCCAGAACAAACCCCTGAGAATGGGCTTCTCCCCGACAGGGTCTATAATGCAAACAACTCTTTTATGGATGATGAGGGTTGGGCGATGATGCCCATGCCAGGTGTGTGAACACCTCAACCAGGTACCAACCTCACTTTGCTCACCAGGCACAGGTGTACCTTTGTCACCACACGGACCAACCAGGGCTTTTACAGGTGGCCCAGGGCAAGCACAACCCCCTGGGAAAGAAGGGATGCTTCAGGGCACGTTTCCTCCCCAGCGAACCCAGATGCAGGCTCAGCTCTGCACCTGGCCATCGCCCTGCAGATGAGGGGCCGAGGAGGGTGCGGGTGGGCAGCAAACATTTCTGTGGGTCCTGAAGGATGACCAGGAGGTTGCTGGGTGAGAGGAGGCGGGATCTGGGGAGAGAGGACAGCCTGAGTTTGGTACTTGGGGTTGGTTCCAAAGGCAGATGGAGGAATTTGGGGCATCAGTGGGTTAGTGGGTAAAGAAGCTGGAAACTAGGTGGGATTCAGGGAGCAGAGGTCTTGTAAAAGAGTATTTAAAGGGAGTGACCTCATCACATTGGATTAAACGTAGCTTTTTAAAAAAATTATTTAATTATTTATTTACTTGGTTGTGCTGGGTCTTAGTTGCGGCTCGTGGGCTTCTTAGTTGTGGCATGTGAACTCTTAGTTGCGGCATGCATGTGGGATCTAGTTCCCTGAGCAGGAATCAAACCCGGGCCCCCTGCACTGGGAGCACGGAATCTTAACCACTGCGCCACCAGGGAAGCCCCTAAACAAAGCTTTTTAAAGCAGAACAGGAGGAAGAAGACCAAGGCAGAGAGATGATTTAGATGCTTCCGCAAGGAGGAGATAACCTGGGGGCTGCCGGGAGGTGGCAGTGAGGAGGAGGGTGTTCACCTGTGGAGTGCATGCTTATAGAGCACCTGCTGGGCCCTCGGCACCAGACCCCATGATGGACCCCATGGCCGGGGCCCAGGAGAGAAAAGGAGCTCGACATAGCTCATGCGGGGAGCTGGTTAGCCGGGGGTGAAAGGCAGAGGAGCAAGGAGGGCCTGGAGGTTACACAGAGACAACAGCAGAAGCTCTGCCACCCTTAGAGCTGGAGGACATAGGGGCAGGAACAGTGACAGGAACCCCCCTCCCTGCTGCCTCTTCACCAGGTTCCCTCTCACGCCCCCGTTGGCAGAACCTAACAGGACGCCAGCTGCAAGGGAGCCTGGGACCGTGGGGTGCAGACCTTCAACACCCCTGTCTCAGAGCAGAGTCCAGAGCTGGTGACCCTGGGCTCCCATACAGACGCTGCCTCGTCAGACAGATATTGAGGGGTGTCAAGGGAGATGTCGGTGTGACTCGTGGGCCTCCGGCTGTGGAAGCCAAGGAGCCGGGGTAAATGCTGCTGAGTCTGACAGGCTTCCACGAAGATAGGCCAATGCCCCCCCTGGAAAGGCCATTGGAGTTTAGGGCAGAAACGGAGACGGTCGTTTAGACTTTAAAAAGCCTCCCTTGTGTGACTGCATTGACTCATTTAAACCTGCTAATAGGATTGCCTGGACCTCCTCACCTCTCGCGTTCCTGGTGGGATTGGATCTTCCACAGAAAAGCGCTTTGGTGTATGCATTTCACACTTGAGTATGTTATTGATTTTTCTAATTTCTGATAAGGCAAATTCAAAATCTTCCCCCATGAGACCTCCAGGACCTTTGGCTTCATAGTGGCTGCTCAGCTTCCTGCAGTAGCTGCAGGGCGAGCAGCTTTCCAAAGTCAAGGCTGGCAGACACATACACTCTGCCCTTGGCCATGGATGCACCCCTATCTCAGACGGCCAAACATACAAACCATGGGTCACACCAGCTGGAGGGGCAAGGACCGTGCTCTGTGTGTGAAGAAGGCAGGTGTCACACGTTTAGACATGTGCAGTCTGATGTGTCACACATGTAGACATGCCCCCCACCCACCCCCAGTTCTTTCTGCATTAGTCTAGAGCATGCTGATTTCATAGCAGTGGACTGTATTCAGAATCGCGACCTCACCTGTACTTGTCCAGAAATGTTCCACCACCCCACCCGCTGCTGCTAGGAGGCACTTCCTACCACACAGCTTCAGTAGAGCTGCTGCCCAGCTCCAGCACCCTCGCTGGCTCCCCAGTGCCCCCAGAATTAGGAAGTAACTTCTAGAGCCTTACCGAAATTTGCTCTCGGTAAACACATCTTCCACTAGCTCACCTATTCTTCTTGAGCTCGGAGCCTCTTCTGTGAGCCCACTCATTGAAATCCTCTTCATCTTTCAGGCCCATTCAAATACCATCTTTTACATTAACCCTTTGTGGATCTCTGCAGGTTCCTGCAGAGCTTGGAGAGTTCACTGTTTCCTCATGGAACTGTCCTTGCTTGGCCATGGACAGTTGACTCTGGGTCCTGGTCTCACCCACCCCTTGCCGCCCCCCCATGCAGTGGGAGGTCCCAGAGCATAGTGTTCAGTAGCCTGGGGTCTGCCCACAGCTGGAGGCACTCTTGGGGAGGTGTGCCCTGGACCTGGAGCCGTGCTTCGGCTACCTCCACGCCACAGGTCATCTCTGGGGAGCAGTGGCCCATGGAAGGAGCAGCAGGTATTGGGTGGTGCCTCCCAAGAACAAAAATGGAAAATGAGGCAGAGACAGCTTCATTTTAAGTGATTTGACCTCACATTGCTCAAGCAGCCTCTCAGTTTTGAGGTTGCCCCCCAGAATGTTCTAGAGCTCAGGAAGGATTCTTTTCCCTCAGAGCAGTGTTTTTCCAAAGTGTGTGAATTCCCTAGAACTGCCAAATATTGATGGATACTATGTGTCCAAAGGGGCCCATCACAAAATATTTGAGGAATGTTCCATGAATGGGCTAAACAATTTAACGGATTTTTTTGGTGCAGGCCTTCTCAGGGCCTTGAACACACTCATAATGCACATGACAGGGCCCCAAGGAGGGAGTACCAAAGTGGCTTTGCCCAAGTTTATTTCACTGTAGGGGTTGGGGAGGGCGTGGGAGGGACATCCTGAGAGTCTGGTGTTTTCTCAGGAACTCACTCCAGGAAGTGCTGTCTTCAGCCCTGGGCGGCAGGCACCCCTCTGACCACAAGCTCTTCATCAGAGGAGACAGGTTTAGTGGCAGGAATAGAACCTAACTTCCCGGACTGTGCTTTGCCTCAGAAGACAGGCATCTGCGTAGCAGCGTGGGAACCGAACGTGCTGAGGCTCCGGAGCAGGGGGTGTGATCCTCCCGGAGCTGCCGTTTTAAATGTGTGTTTAGCCGTCACGGTTTGACGGGTTTAAGTACCTGAGTTCCAAGTGCATCATTAAAGCTTCTGCACAGTTACCTTCGTTAGACATAACGAAGACGTATGTCATGACGTTAGAGCCAGAGCAGCCGTCCTGATCTCGGAACCTCTCTGTTTTGCAGTTCCTTCCACAAAGGGCGCCTTCCGTCAGCCCGGCCTGCATGACCCCGCACGGCACTGTCCTCCACCAGACCCTGGATTTTGATGAGTTTGTGCCTCCACTGCCCCCTCCGCCCTATTATCCCCCGGAGTACACCTGCACGCCCACCACTGAGGCCCACAGGTGGGTCTTCCCTGGGGACACCTCCCTGAGCTATGCTGGGGCCCAAGGATGGGAGGCCCATTGGGGGAGGGGAGGTGCTCCTTGTCAGGGAAGGTGAGCAGAGGGGGAGGCGAATGAAGGCCTGTTGGATCAGACAGCAGAGCCCGGGGAGGTGGCAGGGCTCAGAGCCCCGTGCGTTTCCGCTGGCCTCACTGCAGGGCATCAGAGAAGAAACCCAGCCAGGCAGGAGCAGCCCTGTCCCACTCTTCACAAAACACAATACTGCCGTCGGTTTGTGGTCATTTAATAGAACATGTCACATTTAGTTAAAGATTGAATCAGCTGTATGATGGTTTTAATTGTCATGGAAAAGGCCATAGAGTTTATTGAAAGTGTCAGTTTCCAGCAAAAAACAAAAGTGAGGACTGCCTAATGAATGAGGCTTTTATTTCACAAACACGAGAATTCCAGGCGGGGAATCGGTCTGATCGCTTTGAGGGAAACGGGAAGGGTCTGGGCTCCTTACCCAAGGAGTGATGTTCCGCGGTTCTGCCTTTCCAGGGGCCTCCACCTGGACTTTGCTTCCTCCCCATTCGGCACTTTGTACCGCGTCACCATCAACAGCCCCGGCCTGCTCTACCCCGCCGAGCTCCCGCCGCCCTACGAGGCCGTGGTGGGCCCGACCCCCACCAGCCAGGTGAGGCCCGACCCCGACAGGCCAGTTCCCCGTTCCCGGTCCTGCTGCCTGCGCTGGCATCTCCCTCAGCCTTTCAGCAAACCTGTGGGATGCTGGTCGTCTTAGCCAGGTCATGGGGGAGCAGAGGCAGCAGGTGCAGCGAGCAGATCCTGCAGAGATGACAGCCAGGCGGGGATTCCAACCCTATGTCTGTGCTGCCTTTCCTTGCCTCCCCTCAGATGTGCTGGGGACACAGTGCAGAAAGAGTGGGCCCAGGCTCTGACCCGTGGGCAGAGGCCCCCCGGGGTGGGGTTGGGCCATGGTCTGAGTATGCAGGGGTCTCTGGGCTGTTTCAGCTACAGGCCACTGTCAAAGTCATCCGGACACCTGAGAGAGCTCGTCTGGATTCCTGGTCTTGTCAGAGGCCTGGCGGCTACAGCCAGGGAGGTGCCTGATCCCAGCGGGCAGGCATTCGGGATGTGTGGCCTCAGTTTCCTCATCTGTGAAATGGGGTCAGAATAGTACCAAGCACATCGGATGGAACAGGATGTTTGTAATGGACAGGACTGGGTACATGGCAGGGTCTGACTCAGCAAAAGCCGTGTGCCCTTTCTTGGTATTATTATCCTAGCCCTCATCATTGTCATTGCTGAATATCAAGGGGCACCAGCCAGGGCAGAGAGATGTGAGCACCGGGAAAGGCCATATGGTGCCCAAGTGCAGACGGAGTGGTAGGGCCATGGGGGAGTCCCCCAGGGCACCATAGGGATTGGGGCGTGGTGGGCAGTCACAGCCATCAAGGGAGCAGGGGCACCAGGACAGGGCTACAGCCACTCCTGGGCCCTGCGCATCAGTCAGAGGAGACACAGACAGACCCGGAGCATCAGGGGCATGCTGTGATGTCTCAGCAGCCACGGAGCTGCCCTGACACGTGTCCCCACCGGGAGCCCCTCGCCTGGAGGTGGTGTAGGCCCCAACCTCGCACTTTCACCCTGTGAGAAGGTGCCCGTGGTGAGCTGGCCAGGCGGCAGGGCCCATCCGTTCCCGCCACCCCCTGAGTATCAGCCCTGGGGTCCCCTGTGCTGGGCTCAGCGTCCAGGGGATGCAACCAGAGACAGTGCCGTCCACAAGGCGATCAAGTCCTGCAGGCCAGTGGCCGTGTGACGGGAAGGGACGAGGCTCGACAGACTCTCCTCGGGGTCCTGGGGAGGGACTGCTCAGCAGCCCCTAGCCCCGGCCAGCCACCCAGCCCACCCTGGCCCAGGCAGAGGCTCCTGACACCCCGGGGCCTCCCTCCAGGCCTGCTCCCACCGAGAGGTCCCGAGGCTCTCCAGGCCCCCACGGCAAAGGGACTTGGCTGGGACTCCTGGCTGTTTTCCTGTCCACGGGAGAAACAGAGGCATGGGGCTGTGAGGAAGGAGGCAGTGGTGTGACCATGACTGTCATCTCTAGACTTATAATAACTGAAATTCTCTGGAGTTTTTCCCTTTAAAGCGGAGCAAAGCATTCTGCCTTCCTGGAGTGGGTTTATTTTTCTCTTCATGATAAAAACAGTTCAAATCAGTATTGTCAAGGGAAGCTGCTTGTTGTGGTAACAGTCAGAGCCCTGAGTGGAGCCCTGGGTGCTGCAGGGCCCTGGGCAGGGATGCTGGTCCCTGCGTGTGTCCGGGGACCCTGGGAGATGAAGCCTTGGCTTGTGGGCGGCAGGACGCAGGTCAGGGAGGAGAGGCAGGGATGCTGCTGGGGAGGGAGCAGCTCCTGCAGAGGCTCTGAGGGAGGGGTGAGCATGAGGTGGGGGGCCGACCCACCCGCTGGGCCTCACTGGGTGCCAGGGTCATCAGAACATCCAAGCAAGTGTCCACGGCTGCTAGGATCTGAGGTCGGGACCTTAGAGAGATCATGGTTCGCTGCAAAGGTGGTCATGGAAGCCCTGGAGACCCAGACAGGTGGAGGCCCTAGGAGAGGGCATGGGGTGGGGTCCCGGAAAGCCTGGACTCAGAAACCAGTGGTCAGGGAGGAAGGCATGGGCCAAATGCTGCCCAGAGGCTGTGAAGGACTGAGCCCTGTCCACCTGGCTCACTTTTTGAGAGGCTGCCAGTGACTTTGTTAGGAG
>NW_020173040.1:3599373-3624606 GCF_003031525.2 Neophocaena asiaeorientalis asiaeorientalis
GATGTGAGGAGGGGAAGCAAGGGTGTGGACCACTGTTTCTAGCCTCCAGTGGGCATCCCGACTCCCTGGAGGGCTTGTCAATCAAATGCAGATGGCCGGGCACACCTCCAGGGCTCCGGAGTTCAGGGTCAGGGGGCTGCTGAGAATCTGCATGGCTACCAAAGTCCCCACTGTGGCTGCTCCAAGGACACCTTTGGGGCCTGGAGTAAATCGCTCTGGCAAGATGCTCGATGAAGAGGCTGGATAGGAGGTAGTTAGAGGGGGTGGGTGGGAATAGAGTGGGAGGGGTTACCATGGGGATATGCCAGGGCTGGAGGGCGGAGCCGGCTCCCCAGGGCCAGGGGAGAGAGGTCCCTGGAAGGCAGGAGGGGACTGAACCAGGTGCAGACGGGCAGCTCGCCCTGTAACCAGCAGGGACACCGAGCAGGGTGGCCAGGGGCCTGGAAACCCCAGGAAGCCCACAAGGCTGTGTGACTCTCCTCGGCCACCTTGGGGGCGAGAGGAGCCCTGCCGCCTCCCCCTCTGCACTGCGACCCTGCCTTTTGCCCTCACAGAGCTGCAGGCTCCAGCCTGCCTCTCCTTCGTCCCTGTGAGCTGTTACTCTATGTCCAGAAGAGAGGAACCGTGCATGATTCACGGGTCTGTGTGCACCACCCTGTGGAGAGTGGCGGAGCTGGAGCCGGCGAGAACCCCCATGATGCTCCCAGCCTCGCCGGACCTCCAAGGACCCGGCGTGCTGAGAAGCCGCCTCTGGTTTGGGTGTGACATCTGATGCACTCCCAACACTTGCACCTAGTGTTTATCACTATTTTACTCTTTTTTTCTGAAGAATAGACTATATCAGAGGATGATAATACTGGTTCTAAGACCCACGTGACCTCATTTTCCAAAAGAATGGGGAATTCTCTAAATGGAGATTTCTTTCAAAAGATTTTGGGGAGGAACTTTTGAAGGGCAAAGGCCTGTCTCACATTAGCTTGCGTTGGCTCAGAAACCACCAGCTTACAAGCCCCTGCGTGAATGTTATCCCCGGGAGGACGTGGCCCCCGCCCTTTTCTGGGCTGCCCACCTGGCTGGTAGCACTTGTGATAAATGGGCCGCCACAGGCACACACACACACACACACACACACACACACACACCCCGCCCCCAGCACCGAGGAGGCAGCTGCACCTCGCTGGCTGATTCTCTCTGACCCCGTGGAGTCCAGGATCCCATCCCGCCCACGGAGAGGAGGCTGCACCTGCCAGCTCTCCCTCCCCCAGTCCCCCGACGGGACAGCCACGAGCAGCCATCTTACAGCAGGACCCCCGCTCCCTGGGCCAGGAGGAGGTAATTACCCCCTTGTTAGGACAAACACATATGAATGGCCTATTTGCACTTGTTTGGACGCCCACCCCCTTGGAAAGCAAGCAGAGGCTGTGCAGGTCTGTGCGCGGCAGAGACCGCTCATCTGGACAGATTTTTCATTTGGGAAGAAAAGCCCCCCCTTGAGCCAGCACGTTCGTTTTGACCTGCGTGTTTCAGCCACATTCAGGTTCCGTTCTGACTTGGGTTGCGATGCGTTCTCTTTCCTGTGGCCTGAGATTGTGGCTTTGGGACCAGATTGGAGGGAGGGAGTTTCTTTCTACAGCAGGGAAGTGGCTGAGAATTTGCCTAGTTGATGCCCCTGTGTGAATGACAGCGTGTGTTCTGGGGGCCCCGTGAGACTGTGCGCCAGTCCACGGGCTGTAGGATCGGGAGACCAATGGGATTCGCTTCCTTGTAGCCACAGGACAGGGACGAATGGGCTTCTCTGGGGCTTCAGAGCAAGGGCCAGCTGGGCCACCTTGCGTGGGACCGGGCGTGTGAACCAAGGAGGCTCATGGGGGCTTGAAGGGCAGGAAGGGGGTTCACAGAAACCATTTGGGTGCAGATTCCATGACCTGGGATGCCACACTATAGAGCTGCCTTTGAACAGTGGGGCGTTTGGGGTCGACGTGGCCCAGCAGTGCTTTAGGAATTTCGGTGGCAACATGGCAGGTGGGACGAGAAGTGGTGAGAAAGGCAATGGACGTGACAGAGGTGTGTCCAACCCCAAGTCCTCGAAGTTATTATTTATATTTTCGAATGAAATGACCTTTACATTTGAAAGTCTGTAAGTGAAGTAGCTTCGAAGATTGCCTTGGGACACGAGCCGAAAACCTTAATGCACCTTTTCCGTGATGGCTGATAACTGCCCCCAAGAACAGCTTTTTGTAAACCTGGGACATAGCCAGCTGACCTCACCCAGGAGTGGGAAACTCATTACAGAAATAGGGCAGAATGTCCATATAGGACGTCTTAGCCCCCAAGTTCCTAGGAGAAAGGGAGATGAGGGGAACTTGGCTTATTTGCCTAAATGCCGATTGAGTTTTCAGTTACGATAAGTGGTCAAAATAGTGCATCTGGGAATAAATAAATGCAGGTGTTGGAGCGTCCACGTTACGTTATACATGAGGCTTCTCCTTTCACAGCCCTGCGGGAGCTGTGTTATGAACCTTTATTGCTAAACTTGGATTTCAACTTCAATTCTATGCCGCAAATCTATCTCTTCCACTGCCTTTGTGTTTCATGGACAATGCCCTGTGAAGTGAGCAGGCTTGCTGCGGCAAGGTGGCCTTGGACATCAGGGGAGGCCACATTCTAATTCAGTGCTTGACACCCTGCTCGCCGGAGGTGATCAATTTCCTGCTCCCAGGAGCTGTCTCCTCTTGAAACCAAATTTGACCGGGAGCCAGAGGGAAGCCAGCGATGCTTCTGCAAAATATGACACGAATCCAATTTCCTCCTGACCTTGTCTCACTGTGTGTTTTATTTCTCTTGTTTTATGTATATTTCTTTATTACCAGAAGCATTTTTTTCAGGCCTGAAGTTGCCACCCACCCCTACAAAAAAGAAAAAAAGAGTCCAATTGAGGGTTAGATACAGGAAGAGAGGTATGAAAGGAAACGAACCTCCGGGGCATTGTCCCTTTTTTTTGATTTGGCAGGAGATTCTTGACAGAGATTTTCCACACAGGTCATTGGTGTGGGGTGGTGTGAATTCTCCCATCCTTTCCCCTCCCTGGCAGAGAGGGACAGTATTACATACACATGGGATCCAAGGGACCATTTGAGCAGCTCTCTGGGTCTCTGGTTGGGGGCAGCCAGCAGCCCAGCACCTGCTGCAATGCCAGCCCGCTTGACAGAGGAGAGGTGGGCGCCATCAGCTACCCGATTGAAGGGGCAGGAGTCCAGGGAGGCAGAAATATAATTACTGAGCTGGAACCGGACCAGGCCGCAGGGGCCCGCCTCACCTTCCCTGGCCTCCCCCAGCTCATTATTGGCAAGCAGTTCTGAAATACCACAAGGGTCCAGAAATCGTGTTTTGAGATGGCACAGGGGCACGTGCATACAGGGTTCATCGCCTTCAGGCGCACGGCCTGGGAGGGGCCGCTGTGCCCTAAAGCAGCAATGGGACAGAGGCGCTCGCGTGGGGCAGATCCAAGCCCGGCAAGCGGGGAGCAGACGTGCCCCATCCCTGACAGCAGAGGAGGCTGGTCTCTCCCCTCACATTCCCGAGGCCTTTCTTCTCATTCAAGAAGAAAGCTGCAAAAGTGTGATGATGGTCCAACCCCATTCGAGCTTCACAGCCAGCCTCCACCAGGAAGGGATGGCATCTGACTGGGCTCGGGGCCCCGCATTCTACCCGGCGTGGGCCCCATGTGCGGCTGGGACCCCGGCAGAGCTTAGGCAGGGAGGGCGGCCTTGGGAGCAGCCTCTTGGTCCCACGTGCGGAAAGCAGAAGGGAGGGCAGGGCACATGCAGCTCTGGGGCATCCAGAGCTCGTTCAATGCCCACTTGTGTCCAAACTGCCGGCCCAAAGCATTGGGGTGCCATGAGTGTTGGTGTCGTGGGCTTACTCTTCAGGGAAGAGAGGAGGGGGTGGGAAGTGAGGGCAGGGGCTGTCCCACCTCCTCTGGTGACAGGGGGACCCTGTGTGGCCTCCGCCAGCCCCAAATGGTGCCCGTAAGCGGAAGGTGAGTGGGCTCAGGGTGGGCCCTCAGGGGCACACGGTTCTCATTGCAGAAGGTCGGAGGAAGGGGCTTTGGCCTTGGCAATGGCGTCTTCACCCTCCCACCCCCCGCCCCACACATTTAGGGGAGAAGATTGCAACCTGAGCACCTGTCTCTAGAAGACAAGCTCTAGGGTCAGCCTGCCTTTCTGGAGGCTGCTGTGATGTGCCCCACAGACAGCAGAGTACCTACGCGCGGCCTCCTCTTTCTTCCCGTAGATTCCAAGTGGGGACCTGCAAGTGACCGAGCCCGGCTCCGGGGACCCAGACGCCACCGCGGGCTTCAGCACACAAGGTAATCGTACCCTTTTCAGTCTTTGAAACACTAAGTTGGTAGTTTTCCAGGCTGTGTCTCCTCCCTTTTCCTTCTCTTCCTCTGTAAGGGGGGGAATTTGCTGCAGCCTCTCCTGCTAAGTACATGGAAGGTTCCACTTGTCCTCCTTCCCTGCCCCCAGTGGTCAGAGCTGGGAGGCCTCATGCTTTCCCTGGGGGGCTTTGTCCGCCTCCCCCAGCGCCCTTTCTCTCTCACTCGAGGAGTATGGATTTGAAGAAGAGTGCGATGCAGTCTGCGATGGACCCTTTCCAGAGCAAAATCGTACCAGGCTGGGCTGGGCCAGGGGGGATCCAGAGCTGGGGGCTCCCTGCCCACTGGCTGCGGAGGGGGAGGCTGGAGGGCAGGGGCCTGAGGTTGTGTCCTGGAGGGCGTGGCAGGAAAAGTGTGAGAAGTCAGATCCCAAATATGGGGTGGGAGTCACAGGACAAACCTCGGGGTGGGGAAGGTGGTCCGAGGTGACAGGCAAGCAGACAACCTTGGCAGCAGGGAGAACAGATGGGTGGGGTGGGGGTGGGGGCGTCCCTGGGGAGCTTTCGTCTTGAGGTCCCCAGCAGGCTCGTGTGGGTGCATTTATATGGAGACCAAAGTCAGCCCACCTTGGGAGATGACTAAGCGTCCCAGAAAGGACCGTGACTGTGGTGGCCCTCTGTGCTGCTGCCATCCCCACTTCAAGTAACGTCTAAGAGAAATAAGGAGGGGCCGTCCTTGATGAGGCCACCTCTGAGCGGCAGGGCCCCCGGGTCGCTACAGTTGAATGTGGAAGTGACCTTGCCCTTCCCTTGGTGACTCCAAGCAGCCGTCAGGAGCTTGTCTAAGAGGTGGCATCCAGTGACCACCTCTCCAGAGGCTACTCCAGGGCGCAGCGCCTTCTAAAGCTTGGGGGGAGGGCCTGCAGCCGGGTCCCCCATTCCAGCCACGTGATTCCCACAAACCACCAGTTCTCCAAGAAAGCATGGTTAGAAAGGCCAAGCAGCATGGCGGCTCCAGGGCCCGTTTCTATCTGTGGCCTCCGGGCAGGTGGAGATGGACAGGGTGTCTGGGATGCCCCTCTGGAGGCGTTCAGCAGGGCTGGGCCCTCCTCACTGCCTCACGACCCTGGGCAGCTAGCTGGGCTCCACCGAGAGATTCAGAGGGGCCAGCCCTGAGGGTAGGCAGGAACACACAAGAAGTTCTGGCAGGGGGCTTGCAGGCCAAGCAGGTAGTAACGGAATTTCTGTGTGGGATGAGGTTGAGGTCAAGGTCATTCTTTTTGCCAGTATACGTCCAGTTGTTCCAGGCTGTTTCTTGCTTTTGTGCCTTTGTCAAAAATCAGTCAAGCATAGTTGCATGGGTCTGCTTCTGGGTCCCTGTTCTGTTCTGTCCCATTGATCTGTGTCAGCCCCTCTGCCAATTCCACCCTGTCTTCATGGTTGTCGCTCTGTAATAAGCCTCAGTATCAGGTAAGGGATGCCTCCCACTTCATTCTTCTTTGTCAAGGTTGCAGCTACTGTAGGGCCTGTGCCTTTCCATATCCATTTTTGAATCAGCTCACCTGTATCTACAAAATACCTTGCTGGAACCTTTTTTTTTTTTAAGATCATTTTTTTCAATTTTTTTAATACATATTTATTGGAGTATAATTGCTTCACAATGCTGTGTTAGTTTCTGTTGTACAACAAAGTGAATCAGCCATATGCATACATATGTCCCCATATCCCCTCCCTTTTGAGCCTCCTTCCCACCCTCCCTATCCCACCCCTCTAGGTGGTCGCAAAGCACCAAGCTGATCTCCCTGTGCTGTGCTGCTTCCCACTAGCTAACTATTTTACATTTGGTGGTGTCTATATGTTGCTGATGCTTCTCTCACTTTGTCCCAGCTTCCCCCTCCCCGCTCTGTGACCTCAAGTCCATCCTCTATGTCTGCGTCTTTATTCCTGCCCTGCCTCTAGGTTCATCAGTACCATTTTTTTTCAGACTCCATATATATGTGTTAGCATACAGTATTTGTTTTCCTCTTTCTGACTTACTTCACTCTGTATCACGGACTGCAGGTCCATCCACTTCACTACAAATAACTCAATTTTGTTTCTTTTTATGGCTGAGTAATATTCCATTGTATATAGGTGCCACATCTTCTTTATCCATTCATCCGATGATGGACACTTAGGTTGCTTCCATGTCCTGGCTATTGTAAATAGAGCTGCAATGAACATTGTGGTACATGTCTCTTTATGAATTATGGTTTCCTCAGGGTATATATATGCCCAGTAGTGGAATTGCTGGATCATGTGGTAGTTCTATTTTTAGTTTTTTAAGGAACCTCCATACTGTTCTCCATAGTGGCTGTATCAATTTACATTCCCACCAACAGTGCAGGAGGGTTCCCTTTTCACCACACCCTCTCCAGCATTTGTTGTTTGTAGATTTTTTGATGATGGCCATTCTGACCAGTGTGAGGTGATACCTCATTGTAGTTTTGATTTGCATTTCTCTAATAATTAGTGATGTTGAGCATCTTTTCATGTGCCTCTTGGCCGCCTGTATGTCTTCTTTGGAGAAGTGTCCATTTAGGTCTTTTGCCCATTTTTTAATTGGGTTGTTTGTTTTTTTGATATTGAGCTCCATGAGCTGTTTGTATATTTTGGAGATTAATCCTTTGTCTGTTGTTTCATTTGCAAATATTTTCTCCCATTCTGTGCGTTGTCTTTTCGTCTTGTTTATGGTCTCCTTCGCTGTGCAAAAGCTTTTAAGTTTAATTACATCCTATTTGTTTATTTTTGTTTTTGTTTTCATTACTCCAGGAGGTGGGTCAAAAAGGATCTTGCTGGAATTTATGTCAAAGAGTGTTCTGCCTACGTTTTCCTCTAGGTTTATAGTATCTGATTTTACATTTAGGTCTTTAATCCATTTTGAGTTTATTTTTGTGTATGGTGTTAGGGAGTGTTCTAATTTCATTCTTTTACATGTAGCTGTCCAGTTTTCCCAGCACCACTTATTGAAGAGGCTGTCTTTTCTCCATTATATGTTCTTGCCCCCTTTGTTGTAAATTAGGTGACCATAGGTGCGTGGGTTTATCTCTGGGCTTTCTCTCCTGTACCATTGATCTATATTTCTATTTTTGTGCCAGTACTATACTGTCTTTTTTTGTTTGTTTTTTTTTTTTTTTTGCGGTACGCGGGCCTCTCACTGTTGTGGCCTCTCCTGCTGAGGAGCACAGGCTCCGGACGCACAGGCTCAGCGGCCATGGCTCACGGGCCCAGCCGCTCCGCGGCATGTGGGATCTTCCCGGACCGGGGCACGAACCCGCGTCCCCTGCATCGGCAGGCGGACTCTCAACCACTGCGTCACCAGGGAAGCCCTGTACTGTCTTGATTATTGTAGTTTGTAGTATAGTTTGAAGTTGGGGAGCCTGATTCTTCCAGCTCCATTTTTGTTTCTCAAGATTGCTTTGGCTATTTCAGGTCTTTTGTGTTTCCATACAAATTGTAAAGTTTTTTGTTCCAGTTCTGTGAAGAATGCCATTGGTAGTTTGATAGGGATTGCATTGCTTTGGGTAGTATAGTCATTTTCACAATATTGAATTTTCCAATCCAAGAACAGGGTATATCTCTCCATCTGTTTATGTCATCTTTGATTTCTCTCATCAGTGTTTTATAGTTTTCTAAGTACAAGTCTTTCACCTCCTTAGGTAGGTTTATTCCTAGGTATTTTATTCTTTTTTTTGCAGTGGTAAATGGGATTGTTTCCTTCAATTCTCTTTCTGATTTTTCGTTGTTCGTGTATAGGAATACCAGAGATTTCTGTGCATTAATTTTGTATCCTGCAACCTTGCCAAATTCATTGATTAGTTCTAATAGTTTTGCAGTGGCATCTTTAGGATTTTCTATGTATAGTATCATGTCATCTGTAAACAGTGACAGTTTTACTTCTTCTTTTCCAATTTGTATCCCTTTTATTTCTTTTTCTTCTCTAATTGCCATGGCTAGGACTTCCAAAACTATGTTGAATAAGAGTGGTGAGAGTGGACATCCTTGTCTTGTTCCTGATCTTAGTGGAAATGCTTTTAGTTTTTCATCATTGAGTATGATGTTTGCTGTGGATTTGTCATATATGGCCTTTATTATGTTGAGGTAGGTTCCCTCTATGCCCATTTTCTGGAGATAAATGGGTGTTGAATTTTGTCAAAAGCTTTTTCTGCATCTATTGAGATGATCATATGGTTTTTATTCCTTAATTTGTTAATACGGTGTATCATATTGATTGATTTGCGTATATTGAAGAATCCCTGCATTCCTGGCATAAACCCCACTTGATCATGGTGAATAATCCTTTTAATGTGCTGTTGGATTCTGTTTGCTAGTATTTTGTTGAGGATTTTTGCATCTATGTTCATCAGTGATATTGGTCTATAATTTTCTTTTTTTGTGATATCTTTTTCTCTTTTGGTATCAGGGTGATGGTGGCTTCGTAGAACAAATTTGGGAGTGTTCCTCCCTCTGCAATTGTTTGGAAGAGTTTAAAAAGGATGGGTGTTAGCTCTTCTCTAAATGTTTGCTAGAATTCACCTGTGAAGCCATCTGGTCCTGGGCTTTTGTTTGTTGGAAGATTTTTAATTACAGTTTCAACTTCATTACTAGTGAGAGGTGTGTTTATATTTTCTAATTCTTCCTGGTTCAGTCTTGGAAAATTGTATCTTTCCAAGAATTTGTCCATTTCTTCCAGGTTGTCCATTTTATTGGCATATAGTTGTTTGTAGTAGTCTCTTATAATCCTTTGTATTTCTGCGGTGTCTGTTGTAACTTCTCCTTTTTCATTTGTAATTTTATTGATTTGAGTCTTCTCCCTTTTTTTCTTGTTGAGTCTGGCTAATGGTTTATCAACTTTGTTTATCTTCTCAAAGAACCAGCTTTTAGTTTTATTGATCTTTGCTATTGTTTTATTTGTTTCTATTTCATTTATTTCTGCTCTGATCTTTATGATTTCTTTCTTTCTACTGACTTTGGGTTTTCTTTGTTCTTCTTTCTCTAGCTGCTTTAGGTGTAGGGTTAGATTGTTTATTTAAGATTTTTCTTGTTTCTTGAGGTGAGATTGAATTGCTATAAACTTCCCTCTTAGAATTGCTTTTGCTGCGTCCCATAGGTTTTGGGTCATTGTGTTTTTGTTGTCATTTGTTTCTATGTATTTTTAAAATTTCTTCAGGGATCTCTTGGTTACTTAGTAGCACACTGTTTAGACTCCATGTATTTGTGTTTCATTTTTTTAATTTATTTTTTTATCATTGTTTTGGCCATATGGCAGGTGGGATATTAGTTCCCTGATCAGGGATCGAACCCATGGCCCCCACGTTGGAAACATGGAGTCTTAACCACTGGACTGCCAGGGAAGTCTCCCTTGCTGCGATCTTGACGGGTATTAAACCTGTACAGCTATTTGGATAGAATCACCATCTTTCTTTTTTTATTGAAGTAGAGTTGAGTTACAATGCCATGTGGATTGCTGCTGTACAGCAAAGTGACTCAGTTATACATATATATCCTTTTCCATTATGTTTTATCACAGGATATTGACTGTAGTTCCCTGTGCTATACAGTAGGTCCTTGTTGTTTATCCATCCTATATGTACTAGTTTGCATCTGCTAATCCCAAACTCCCAGTCCATCCCTCTCCCTTCCCCCTCCCCCTTGGCAACCACAAATCTGTCCTCTATGTCTGTGAGTCTGTTTCTGTTTCATAGATAAGTTCATTTGTGCCATATTTTAGCGAATCGCCATCTTTCTAAAGCTGAGTCTTCCGAGGCGTGAACACAGTCTGTCTCCATGGTTTTCGAGCTTTGGTTTCACGGTATCATTTTCAGCATACAGATCCTGGGCAGCTTTCCTTAGTGTGTGTGTTTCGTGTTTCATTTTTCTCTGGAGCAGCTGTTGATGGCACTGGGTTTACACCTTTGGTTTCTGCATGTTCATCGTCAGTACGTGGGACTGACTCTGAATCAACGGGAGGGGATTCACTCATGTATTCCCCTTGAATCCTGCAGCCTAGATGAGTGCACTTATTAGCTCTAGAATTTTTTTGTTTGTTTTTTTGGAGATTCTGTTATTGTTTTTTTAAACAATATTGTTTTGCTATTTGTTAAAATAACAAAATAGTGATGAGGACATGGGGGCCCTAACTGGTGGCTTGTAAGTCAGCCCACTGCTTTGGCAAAGCGTTTGGGATGCAGAGCCATGAAAATATTTATGCCATTAGATGTGCTCATACTTCTAGAATCACCCCCGGAGAGTAATGCAGAAAAAGGAAAAGTAAGCATGCAGATAAGTTGTTGCCTTTTCCATAACAGTAAAAACTGAGGGGGACAATGAAGTCCATTAATAAGAGTTCAGGAAAATGTGTTACACAAGCTGAATATATCACTACACATTATTAGGAAAAATGTTTTCGATCCGTTAGGTGAAACCCTGGAGGTCCACCACGATTATGACTTCTATAAAAATGTAGGCACATGACACAACCCTGGAGGGGAGGGTGTGCAGAAATGAGAGTGACCAGCCTTGGGCCATAAGCTTTTCCTGTAATGCTGTCCTAATTTTATAAGTTTTCTATTAATTACTTACATTCAGAGCTAGGTCACATTTGTCACTCATGACTCTTTGCATTTTCTTGAGGAACTCAACCACTGGATTTTCACTGACATTAAGAAACTTGGGGGACTTCCCTGGTGGAGCAGTGGTTAAGAATCCACCTGCCAATGCAGGGTACATGGGTTCAAGCCCTGGTCCGGGAAGATCCCACATGCCACGGAGCAACTAAGCCCGTGCGCCACAACTACTGAGCCTGTGCTCTAGAGCCCACGAGCCACAACAACTGAGCCCACGCACCACAACTACTGAAGCCCATGCACCTAGAGCCGGTGGTCTGCAACAAGAGAAGCCACCAATGAGAAGCCCGTGCACCGCAGTGAAGAGTAGCCCCCACTCTCCGTAACTAGAGAAAGCCCACACACAGCAATGAAGACCCAATGCAGCCACAAAAAAAAATTAAATTAAAAAAAAAAGAAACTTGGGATCAAGGGTGTGTACATATATCCAGTCTCATCAAGTTATATACAGTAAATAGGCACAGGTGTTTTGCATATCAGTTATACCTCAGTAAAGCTGTGGAAGAGAGAGAGAGGGAATTGGGATCAAAAAGAATGTGAAGGAATGAATATTATTCAAAAGACTTTTAATATACTTGCTGGGTGATTTTTGAAAAGATTTTGAGAGTGTTAGTAATGACAATGTCTAGGTTTGAAGTTTTCTAAGGAGACAGGAAAGTATATTTTCTTTTCTACATTTATACATTTGGTCTTGAGCACTTGACCAATTACTTCCTTGGGATAAATTCCAGTGAGGGAAATTGCTGAGTCCAGGGGAGTGTGTATTTTAGACTTGGATGTATTGACTACACTGTGTCCTGGAAGGGTTTTATGATGAGTTTATGTTCCCACCAAGGGTGTTTGTGACACCCCAAGACATTGTGACTCCTGGGGACCTTTACCATCCTTGTAGGTGAACTTGACACACACATAGGATTGAGTTTCTGCACCTTTTTACATATCTATCATCAACTTGTAGGTCTGTTTTGGGTCCATTTATTTCTGTTGCAGTGGGGGTTTTTTTGTTTTTGTTTTGTTTAAGAAAACTATTTGTTAAATAGAGAAGTGAGAAAAGGTGTAAGAGTGACTCTTTCTATTTATGGCAGGTTTGCTTCCCCAGTTCAGGCTTTGCTTCTTGAAGCCTGTTAATGAGGCCTTTGCCGTACACAAGTTTACCATGTTTTTGTCAAATTTATCAAGCTTTTCCTTTATGGTTTCTATCATGTTTACAAAGTCTTTCACCCCCTCAAGGCAGTAGATTTATTCTCCCATATTTTCTTCTACTCTTATGGTATCTTAAAGAAGAAAAGGATTAATCGTCCTGAATAATAATAATTTTTTTTTTTTTTTTTTTTTTTTTTTTTTGCATGTGAGATGTGAGGTCTGTCTCATCTTTGTTGTTCCAGGTGGACTCATGGGACTGATGGTCTCAAAGCATCTCTCAGGAGGGCAGCGGCAGACAGTGGGGGATAGGGGGGCGCCGAACACGTGTGCTCCGGAATGGGTCCGCTTTCCGCCAGCTCCCACTCGGTGGCCTGCCACCTTCTTCCCCGCCCTCACTCAGCAGAGTTTCCTCGGCTGTGGGCTGGGGGTGACTGGGTGGGCCCTGGGCACAGGACTTGTGCACAGATGTGGGGCTTGCAGGGCCCCTGGGAGCAGAGAAGTTCCCCCAGGACCCACAGGAAGGGGAGGAAGGAACAGATCTCAAAGCCTCCCCCACTGTAAGAGTTCAGGTTGCTGTGGTTCTTAGCATATGTTCCCCACGCGGGCCACTCGCCTTGAACGTCTACTTCAGTGGGGGGAGGGGTGCAGTGAGGAGCCTTAGGGAGGGGCGCCCTGGGGTGGTCTGGTGATGGGAGAGAAGAGGGTAGAGGGCAGCGCTCCTCAAGCCCTGATGTGTATACAGGTCCACTGGGGACCCTGTTTAGACAGATTCTGGTCCAGCCTCCACCCCAGGGGCCACCTGCGGAGAAGCAAGGGGTAAAGCCCAGCGTAAGCAGCATGACATGACCGGTCCAGAGCAGCGGTTCTCACACTCGGGGCATCAGAATCCCCTGGGGCTTGTTCAAACCCCGATGGCCGGGCCCACCCTCGGAGCCGGGCAGGGCTGGACCGGGGATGTGCATTGAACATGTGACCCCCCACCTTCCTGTACTTCAGACCCCCCAGGGGATGCCCTGGATGGGAGACGCGGCTGGTTTCTGACTTCGAGTCTCTCGTGGAGACCCATACCCCTCCTGGAATGATTCTTGGGGGATCGTCTGGTCCCCCCATCCTTTCTACACAGAGCACTGTCAGCCTGGGCAGGACTTCCCCGCCCGCAAGATGACAGGGTTTGTCCAGGGTTGGAGTTTGGAGGGTGGGCTGCCCCCACCCCCTGGGAGGACCCTGGGTGGCGGACGGGCGCGTGGGCGGCGCTGTCCCGCGTGGGGTCGGCTTGGTAGTTGCCCAGCACCAGCGCTAACGCCGTGTCCTTTGCCTTGCAGCGCCGGCCGACAGCTCCAGCCTGCTGGCCCCCGAGGGCACTGCCATGCCGGGCCTGAGCCGCCCACCCTCCGACGGCCCCACGGGCGCCCTGCTGCCCGCCACACAACCGCGCCGCACATCCCCTGAGGGCCCCCCCCAGGACATGCGGTCGCGGCCAGGTCCCAGGCGCGTGGCCCGCTCTGCCAGCGACCCCACCTCGTGGGGCCCCTCCAGGGCCGCAGGTACAGCTGGCCCAGCCCCGTGTCCCCAGGGCGTGCCTGGCTCTGCCCGGACACTGCCGGCCTCGGTGCCCCCTGGGAGTGGAGTCCAGCCCTGGGCCCTGCCTCAGGGCCACACGGGGAACGTGGTCTCGATGTCCAGAGCCTGTAAGGGGGGAGGACAGTCTGGGGCCCCTGCTGTGCTCCCACCAGGCTTGCTGCTCTGGCCAGGAAGGTGGGAGGGAGGAGGAAGCGTTTGGGGTGATGACAGCCCTCCAGGAGGTCTGCCAGCCCCGACATTAGCCTGTGGGCTGCACACCAGCTCTGGGGCACGAGAAGGTCCTAGGGTCAGGCAGGGCCCACAGTCTGTATCTGTCTGTCAGCCGGGGTGGCTCTCCCCCCAGGACCAGTCTGGGTAACACACCTGTGGGAAGTGCCAGTGTCTGCTGAGCGGTCTGGTGGGACCCAGCACCACGCAAGGTGTGGCTGCATCTCAGTGACAGCGCTGCGGAGGTGGGTGTCCGCCAGCCGATGCCGCCCAGGGCAGACACGGGTGTGTTCTCGACAGCACTTCACGGGCGCCCTGGGCCGCACTCAGCGTGTGGCCCGGAGCTGCGTCAGAGTAGCCCACATGAAGTCAGCATGGCCAGTGCCCTCCCAGGCCGGGGGACCTGGCACCGGAGTCCTGTGCCCGGCAGCCCAGGAATCTGCACTTCAACCAGCCCCCCCAAGGGGTCTTGTACGTCCTGAAGTAGGAGGACCCCCATCTCCTCCCGGCTTGCTATTTTTGAGCGGGAGGATGGCGGGGTCTGTGCCAGTAAAGGCCAGTGAGCCCTTGGCCACAATGCCATCGCCGTGGGGACTTGTCCACATAGCACAAGTGAAGGAACCTGGAGGCCAGTGGTGCCTGGACTGGTCAGGGTCTTGTCCAGCTGGACCTCAAGGAGACTAGATCCCGTCCCGCCCCAGAACCGTGTCCCTGTGAGGAGCCAGCAACGCTCAAAGGCAGTTGCCCGGAGGTGTCCTGCTGGGAAGTGCTGGGCTTTGCTTCTGCAGCTCTTCGGTCCGCCTCCCTCTCCCTGCCCTCCTGCACCCACCTGCCAACTCACAGAGACGCCTCCGCCAGAACCTTCTCCTGGAGATGCCCCTCGGCTGGTGTACTCCTGGTTCAGGTGTCTCTCGCCCCGTTAGGGCCAACACTCCCCGAACGGGGCTCCCTGATGACTGCACACCCCCCCCACCCAGTGAAGTTCATGCTCCGCAAACCCTGACAGGTTAGGGATGGACCTGCAGAGCAGCGGTGGCTTGATCACAAGTCGTCACCCCTGCATCCTACTCACCGCCCTGTCGCCTCAGCCTCCTCTCGGCTGCGTGGCAGTTACTGTTGTGCATGTCTCCTGGGGGCCCGGACCCCCAGATGCAGAGGGGCATTGGGATGAGGGACGCTAGGTTTGTCAGTGGCACCGGCCTGCTACCCTGTGCCCGGGGCCACGCGGAGGAAGTGACGGGCCCTGGGGACGCCGCCTGCCCCGGGTGGGAGCCACCTGGGCGCCGGCTGGCTTAAATTCAGGAGTTATCCTCCGCTGCTCTTGCATCTGAAATCCATTTCTTATCCTCAGGAGGGTTACTGCGGTGTTATCGGGAACTCCTTTTCCCCGGCTGTGTGTTAATGGAATTCTCTTTCTGGTTAAGGTGATGCCTCGTCACACACCCCATCCTGCAGCCAGGATCTTGAAGCAGGACTGTCCCGGGCTGCACGGGCAACCGGTGAGACGCTCTTTTTTCTGAAACCCTTTGATAACCACAGTGTGGGGGGCAGGGGTGACCAGAGGTCCTCGGCTGCCTTGTGTCTAAACACAGCGCCTCCCAGGGTCACCCAGGCACGCGATGCCCCAAATCTCTGGGCTTTGGAAGATGGGCCTGCCCTGCCCCCCCTGCTCTCTTGGCAGATGTATTCAAGGCTACAGATAATTTAACACCACGCGGCTGCCTGTGTCACTGTATTTGAGATTCTCTTTGGAGGGGAGACGGGCCCCCGTGTGAATCTTATACAGTTTCACATGCTTAATTGCCAGGCTTGCTTGCTGCCACCAGAAATACCCCAGACCACCCAGAACGTGTTTCCTTGTGTGACTTGAAACGTAGGTTGAGCAACCGGGTCTTAATCTGGTGCTTGGTGAGTTGGTCACAGCTGACCGCCCGGAGCTTCTTTCTCTGGAGGGTCATCTGGAGTGGCTGGGGCCTGCTGGTAGCTGGTTCCGTTTCCCTGCCCTTGGCCTGGGGAGCATTGAGCACAAGGCCCTGGGCTTCGGGCGACTCTGCTGCCTCGTGAGAGGTGGCTGCTGTCTCTGCCCTTGACGTGAGGAGGGCGCTCTCATTGCCCCTCTGCCACCCCCAGCTCTGCTCTTAAGGCAGACGTGTCTCCAAATGCCACCCAACCCACAAGGGCGAAGGTCACTGAGCTGGGGAAGGCTGAGAAGGGGCAGCCCCCCTGCGAGCTCGGGAATTCCAGCAGAGAGGCACACAGAATGGAGACCCCTGCCCCGCCCTGCACTTCTCTCGCTGGCTGGCTTCGAATCTTGCCCTCCCATCTCCAGCCTTCGGCTCCAGGAGGCTGCGGCCCCTCTAGGTTACTGCAGGCTGAACTCAGGGCTGCGAGGGGCCAGGCTATGCCAGGGGACATGCGAAGCGAGGGCCAGCTGGGGAACACAGGAATCCCAGCGGAAAGCTTGTCCCGAGCATCCCTGTGTTTGCTTTTCAGAGAAGTTAGTGGACGGCTGCCTTCTGTTTTGTGTCGGGTGTTTTCAGATTGTGCATTTTCCCTTGGTTTTCAGCTTCCTTGTCTCACTCTGTCATGGTTGCCTGTGCCTGTCGGCCCCAGCTTTCACCCCCCAGGGAACCAGATGCCTGGAAAACGGACCAGCGGTTAAAGCCAGAGGCCTTACAGACAGTCTCCAAAGAGCGGCCGCACTCCTTAGTGGACAGCAAGGCCTACGCGGACGCCAGGGTTTTGGTGGCTAAGTTCTTGGAACACTCGAGCTGCTCCCTTCCCGTGGAGGTGAGGCACGTGGTGGGCTCCGCTGGCTCGGCCATCCCCTCCGAGGAGTGCCACATGGAGGAGGCCGTCCTCAGCGCCCGTGTCCTGGACCAGCTGTGAAGGCGCCTCCGTCTGGATGTGGACGTGGACAGACCTGGTGCCAGAGTCCCTGCCAGGGACGCCGGGCCTGTGGGGAGAGGCTGCTTCCCCGGGGGGATCAAGCGGCGGAGGCCCTTCCCTCCTCCAGGGGGACCCCATCGGCTGTTTTCTGGGGGCTGACGCTTCCTACCTGTCCCAGTGATACAGTGGATGACTCTCGTGTCCAGCGTGGATTCTTCCCTGCTGTCAGGCAGGTAGCACCTTGAACTAGCCACGTGACAGCGATCCAGTGGCAGGGGACACGCATGTAGCTAAAGAAACTGAAGTATCTTCACACTCGGGGCCATTCCTGCACCCCAGTCCCCACCCCCCCAATTTAGTTTAGTGTTTAAAGGGGTAGAGGAGTCCATCAGGCAATGAGCCCATTTCCCCTTGCGGTTTGAATCAATGATCAACCCTTTCTTAGAGGCTGATTTTTAAGAAAATAAGTCATTCTAGCCCAGATGGCAGCGGGGGTCCAGCCTTATGCCCGCAGGGCGACAGGGCCACCCTGTGGACAAACATACAATGAGGGACTCCCCAGGGGGGCCCGGCCACCCTGTGGCAAGGGGCTTTGAGGGACCCGCACCTTGTCTCCCGGGCAGCCCCTCCCTGCCTCTCCCTGCCCCGGGGCATTTTCCCAGCTTCCTCTCTGGCTGTCTCTCCACTGTCTCTTTAGCCAGCTCAGCACAGAGCACTTTGAGTAGTTATTTGCCCCGTAACAATAAGCCCCCATGGCGAGCCCCCGGGGTTCTCCCACATCTGCCCTCGCCAGACTGGCCTCAAGGGGTCTCTGATGACCCAGAGCAGCCCTTTCCCCAGCCGGGTGGCAGCCGCCACATCTGCTTTGGAAGATGCCACCTGTCGACCGCTCCTTTCCGTGAACCACCCCCACCTCGAGCTGGGTGCGCAGAAGCCTCCTCGGCCACGGCAGCTTGGGTGCCCTGGACCTTCTTGGCCCCCTGGGCCGCCCTGTTCTGGTGACCTCAGCAGCAGCTGCTTCCCAGCCAGGGTCGTGGAGCAGCACTGTCCTCAAGGACTTTCTGCAGCCACGGGGATACCCGTGCCATCCTGGAGTGTGGCTGGCGGCTCCTGCGTGGGACAAGGCAGCCGGAGACCACAGTTCTCAACCAAGAGCCCATGGCCCAACACAGGGAGTGCCGGGGGCGGGCTGGGAAGGTGCCCAGCACTGCCGGGTGTCCAGCAGCCCAGGGCTGTGCCACCGCCCCCCCCCACCCCCGTAGCCAGTGTGCTGGGGTGTGTGGGGGGAGCAGGGACGGGGCTCGCGAGGGTGTTTCCAGCCCAGACACCCCGAGGAGCCCGCGGTGCCAGTCAGCTGCCAACGCTTTGCTTCCTAATGTTATCATTGGTCACTGCCGTCCAGAGGTGAGAGCTGGACCAATATACAAATCAGGCCTTGTGATGATAGCCGGAACTTATCCGCTCGAGACATCACAGAGGAGAATTTATGAGCACTTTATCCAGACTATAAAACGGGAAATCTCTACTCTAATTTTTCTCAACTGAGGGCTTTTGAAGTCCCCAAAAGTAAATCTCTCTGCAGGTAAAGTAAATTGATGGTTTTTCCAAGGGGCCTCCCCTAAGCCTCCCAGCAAAGCATGGATGGCCCCAGCGCCCTGGCCTCTGCATCAAGGCATCTCTGGGGTGGCAGCCAGAGCTTAGCAGGCTGCAGGGGTCTCACCTGGGTGGGGGGCTCACATCAGGTTTGGGGGCTCACACGGCAGGGCCCTGGGCCAAGCCTGCAGGTCTCAGACAGGCTGCCTCTCGAGTGAGGCCAGCCCTTGCGTCCACCCCCCACCTCACGGGCATCAGAATTGTTACCCTGCAGCGGGCTGGGTGACCTCCAGGAGGCCTGGCCTGCTGCTCTGTGTCTTTTGCTTCCCCTCCCTGCAGGGCGCCACGTCTCCTGCCTCCAAGCACCTGCCACAGCCTGTGCCTCCACCTGGGTGCAGGTAGGTGCTCTGGCTTGAAGCCCACCGGCCGGCCGTTCTCAAGTGCTCGGCCCTCACACGTGTTCTCACGGCATCTCTTGCGGGTGAGTACGCCGTACCCAGTTCTACAGCGCTGGGCTGGCACCTTCTGAGGGCCCAGGCACCTGGCTCCCAGGAAAGGTCCCGGGAAGAGAGAGGTGCCTGGCAACGGGCCGGGGTCTGACTCCCCAGCCCGGGTACCTTCAACCCCACTCTGCTCGGCGGCACCTGGGAACCAGCAGCCCCGGCATTGAGCGCCCTGAGCCCCAGGCTGTGTCGGCTCATAGCCAAGGGGAAAGGCAGTGACCCCCCGTCACTGGTGCGTCCTCGTCCGCTCGGCCCTGGTCTCCCTGCTCTCGTTAACACGTCAGCAGGCAGGCCCCCACGGGCTGCGCTGGAAGCCAAGGCCCAGGATGCCCCCTGCACAGGGCCCAGGGCCTGTGCTCTCCTGGACCTCCCCCACCAAAAAGAGGGCCAGCACAGGGCCAGTGTCTGTCTGGCACTGCCATTAGACCCCCACCCAGGGACCACAAGGATGCTGGGCTGGAGGAACTCCAGACCCCTACTCTATGGCAAACAGGGGGGGCGCTTACCCTTCACAAGCACTTAAGGGCTTCTTCAGCTGGTGACAATGATACAAAATGCGTGTAACAAACCTCATAAAAGAAAGCTTATTTCGAATGGATGTTTTCTCCCCCGTGGCTGTACTGATCCACAGATGCTGCTGTTAAGGCAGAATTTATAGGAAATTGTTTTCAAGCCTGTTTGTACAACTGGCAGGCTGTATTTATTTAATGTACCTCAAGGTGTTTTCATAATGATCAGTGTTTTAATAAAAACTATTTCTGGCCTCTGTGTCTCTGAGGTCTGATCGGGACAGATGCCGAGAGCCGTGTGTACTGCTGGTGACCAGGTGCCAAGCGAGGGCTCAGGCCGGACGACCGACCACGGAGCACGACCCACCCCGGCACCTGACTGTGTTTCCTAACAAACATCCTTCTGGAGACAGACCCTGGCGGTGTGAGGGGAGAGGGCAGGCGCCCGGCCCACAGCTGTCCCTCTGTGGGACATGTCCCCCAGCTTCTGGGAGGAATGCAGGCACTTGGCTTAAAGCTTTTTTTTTTTTTTTTTTTTTTTTTTAAATGTGTAGCACATGAAGGGACACCTGCTACCCGTCATCTGCTAGCCATGGGTTTCCTCTCCGGAGCCCATTCACCTGCCTCATTCTGGGCGCTGCAGGGCCATACCCCTGGGCCCCCCTGAGCCGAGGCCCCTCCCCTCCAGCTCTCACCCCAGGGTGTGGGCCATCCCTGCCTAGTGGCTCACAGCATGGAACTAAGACCCCGGCCAGAGAAGGGGCCCGGCTTGCCCAGCGTCCCTTGATAACATGCTGGAACACCACCCAGGGCTTCTGACCAGAGCCCATGCTCACCCCAGCTCCCCATGCCAGGGGACACCGGGACCAGGACGGTGACCGCAGAACGCAGTCAGTGATGGGAGCACTGCCAAGTCCTGCTATCAATCAGGTGAGACGGGCTGCAGGGCGGCCCCAGGGAAGGAGCCAGGCTGTAGGTGGGCCGCTTTCTGCTCTGTACACGCACACACCTCTCCCAGGGATGATTCCCATCTGAACCAGGAGAAGCCCGAGCCTCCCACTCTCCCTCATCCAATTAGTCAGGAGCTTGTCTCCTGCGGGGATGGTGCCTGGAGCCCTCAGACCTGGCAGGGAGGCCCCCCACCCGGAGCCGGGCTGTGAGGGGCGGAGTTAGTTAGAGGAAAGCTGGGTGGCCACTTCTCCGTCAACAAACCAGCCACACGGACAGCTTTCCATCATGACCTCAGGTTTATTAGTGGTATTAGCGAGTCTTCCCAAGGTCAGCTGCATGCAACACACAGGTCACCCTCATCCAGTGGTCCTAGAGCTTAGTTACTGCATGGTAAGGCTTCTTAAGTCACAGTGTATTCTTCAAGGCCTGGGCCAAAGAGAGAGACTTCCGGACAAAATGACATCGTGAACACTGAGCTCTGCGGGGCGGATCTAGACTATGTTGCACTTGACCTACACGCACTGGAACACCGCTCATGGTGACGGCACCCGGACGCGCAGGCCCCCGGGGACAGCAGGCTCCAGGTGTCCGGGGAGGGTCTGGTTTCCGAGGGGGGAGCTCACGTGTGGATGCGTGTGTGTAGACAGAGATTGTAATGAGGCCACCGGCCTGTGTGGGAGGCTGCCCAGGGGCGTCCAGGGGCCAGCGGACAGGCGGGCACGGGCAGCAGACGTGGTCACGGGTCGTCGGAAAATCCTAACGTCTGAAGAGCAGTTTGTTGTCAAAAGTCAAAATGGTGATGTTGTCTAAATAGGCATAGAGTTTTGAGGTTGTGGATATCACCATTTATGTAACTCAGGGATGTCTCCTTTCTCGGGAAATACAACCACGTGTCCCCCAACTTCAGTGACCAGTCCCATCCTGAGAGCTGGCTGCCCACACTCAGCCATCAGGGCAGTCGGGCGCCCTCCCCACAGGAACCCGAGCCCCAGCTGAGGGCGGGGCACACCGCTGCTGCCCCCTGGAGCGCGCTGTCCTCGAGGGGCTCCCCGCACAGCCGCATCCGGGGGCACCCACGTTCGCCCTCCATGGCTCCACACCACACGGACGTACAGACAAACCCTTGTCCGTCGCAATGAGAAAATTCAGAATGTGGCAAAATACGTGACTGTTCTACAAAGACTGGTTCCTGTGACTCCCCTTGGATAAAGACCCCTTTTGGTCCAAAAAAAAAAGTGGGTGGTGAGGGCATGCCCTTCGGAGGAGCCAGTGTCATCAGGTGGGCTGTGGGTTCAGGGGTTGGGTCCTGGGTCCGGCTCCCACTCCTTGGGGTGCAGGCGGGCAGCCTAGATGTACAACGGGGTCTCCTGGCCTGTGAGGAGCCTGAACATGGCGGCAGGCATGGTCTTCATATGGATCTGCCAATGAGAGAGAGGGGCTGACCCAGCCCTCCCTGCCTCCGCCTCCCGCCCCCGTCCCCCCCATGTGAGACCAGCGATGCCCAAGTCCCCTGAGCGTGTCCTGTGTAAAGTACCCGCGTCCAGAGGGGAGGAAGAATGACCTGTGGACCGTCAACAACAAATTGGCACTTGTCGTGGGCACTTGCCATCTACGTCTACAAGGATTAAAGCAGGTGCCGCTGCAGCTGCTGACTTGATTCAACACCCCCTGAAAGGAGTTCAGGTGGAGATCAGGAATGAGGCCCTCTGTGCTCTGGGGAAAACTGGGAGAACAGGTCTTCAGATAGATAGTGAGATATTTTCAGGAGCCAATTTTATGAGCCCAATTCTTGCATCTCCTCATATCTAGAAAAACACCGAGATCCTTCCTGGTGACGTCTGCTGCTCCTGATTAGCTGTAACCCTCAGGAGACTTGCAGAACCTCCTGCCAAAAATATGTGCTCCATTGCATGTCCTCCCACCTCACCAAAATCACATGCATACTGACCTTCCCCCCTGCCTCTTTGGAGCAGTTTACCAGAGCTATATGAAATGCTGTCTCCTGGGCTACAGTGCTCATTTTGCCCCAAATAAAACAACTCACAACTCTCATGTTGTGCATTTTTTCAAGTCGACACCGTGGTCACCACCCCGATGGCGGCTTAGAAAGCATACCCTGACTGCGCAGACTGTGACCCGGGCGCCCCGTCCAGGCCTTTAGAGGGTTTTACACGCGGTCAAGGGCTGTTTTCCCTTCAGCTCAAGCTGACACCAGGTGCATAAAAAGTTGGACTTTCGACTGTGCACCGAGCTGAAGGCAGGCTGGGGCGCCCAGGCCTCCTTGGAAACTGCAAGGGGCAAGCTCTGCCTCGGCGTGAGACCCAGAGGCTCACACACAAAGGGCGTGTGCGGCGGGCGGAGGCCTGGAGCCCCCCAGCCCCCTGGGGGTCAGTTAGCAAAGGAGCCTTTGGGGCCTGACCTCAGTCCCTGGCACCACAGAGGCTGGGTATGCCAGCAAGGCACAGAGACGGCTGCCCGGAGAGGCCAGCCGTGGGGGGCACATACCCTAAATCCCGCCTGGGCCCCGGGCTCTGCTTCTGCTTCCTTTAAGCAGTCTGCTCTGCAGGCTAGCCCGGGACCCGGCCGTGCTCAGGTCCCTGTGGGTGACCGTGGCTCTAGGGGGTGGGCTGGCAGACCTCCAGCGCCCAGGGAGAGGCGGCCGCAGGTGCAGCCACCCCCAGGGGCGTGCAGCCAACCCCCCAGGCCTGCCCTTCCTCGGGCAAGCCGTTCTCAGGCCTTATCTGACCAACCCAGATGGCCAGTCTGGCCGAAGCGTTTTCTTGTCACCCAGGCTCCCCACCCCGGCTCCCAACACCAGGGTCTGTCTGATCCACTTAGATGTTTGCTCCTTCGTCAGCCTGCGATGACTTTTCCCATCAGCAGATTCATTCTAGTTCCTCAATCTGAAACCCACCCCCAAGGCCCAGCAAAACACCAGGTCTAGTGATCGGTGACTCATTTTCCAAATGCGCTCAGGGATGATGGAAAACACAGGCAGACAAGCTCATGTCTCAGGACCAGCCAGGACCGGCTTCCAACACCCTGGGCCTGAGGTCCAGCCTGATTGATACCCATTCACCTCAGGTCCAGACAGTCGGACGCATTTCTCCCGCTCCCAGCCCAGCTCCCCTGCCCGACTGATGGCCCCAGTCTCGAGGCGTCTACTTAGGACAATTGGATTTTCCTTTCTTTGAAGCCGTTTGTAAGAGAAGGCTAACGGCGCCTACCTGGCCTCCTCCTTCCTGAGAGCTGCTGTCTGCCACCACCCATGCAGGGAAACAGGCCTCCTCCCCCGGCCTTGGGACTTTCACAAAATACTGAGTGGGTCAACGTGGCCCCAGGAAAGGTGTCCTGACCGGACATGATCTGAAGGCCCCTCAGGGAACAGCATCGCGCTCCCCCCACCAGCCTCCAAAAAGGAAGCCGTGCCCTCTCCCCACACGGCCCCTGGGTCCCCACCGCCCTCAGAATCAAACCTAAACTCCCCGCCCAGCACCTGCCTTCACAGCCGTCCCGTGTCACCTGCCACTCAGCGCTGGTCTGCCCCTTCTGCGCTGCTGTCACCCAGGCTTCATCCAGGGAGATACCCATTCACCCTGACTCCCCGCTTCCCACACACCTACACACACCCACCCCCGCACCGGGGAGGCCTCCTTCCCAGCACTGGGCTGGTACCCCCACTCCCAGCATCTTACGTCCCCTGCTGAGGTATCCTGCTCCTTCCTGAGCTCCCCGCTCTGTACCCCGTCCACCCTCACGCTGGCATGGCATCGCACTGATGCCATAAAGAAGCAGAAAAGGAGGCGGGGTACAGCCAGCAGAGTGGGAGAGGGGAGCACAGCAGGGCCGGCCTGCGAATGCCCACCCCCATCCCATCAGCCACAGTTACCCGGGGTGAGGAGGGGATGCCAGACCCCGCCTGCAGAAGGCTCCCCCGTGGGAGACACAGCCGTGCTCAGCTGATGCAGCCCCTGGAGGAGGCTCACGAAGGTCCGGGTGGGAGCACGCCAGCCAGCAGATGTGCCCAAGTCCCCGCAGGGACAGGCTCTGCCAAGAAGGGAGGCTTTGCTCCAGGGTGCTTCCCCAGCACCTTATACACGCCCTGGGGGATTAGATGTCGGCCATGGAAACATCTGGGCTCCGAGAGCCCGGTTCTGGCTTCGGGCAGTGACCTCTCACCTCTCCCACCGAGTTGGACAGCGCCTGGACGATCTTCTCGTGGGCCGTGGCCACCACGCTCTGCCCGTTGATCTCGATGATGCGGTGGCCCACGCGGACGCCGCCCCGCTCCGCGATGCCCCCACGCATGAGGCTGCAGATCTAAGCGACACGGGGCGGGGGGTGGTCGGGTCAGCACAGGGTCCCCGTCACGCTCGCCAGTCGCCTCCAGCCCCCAAAGACGGGGAGGAGAGTTAATCACACGCAGGATGAAGCCCCAGGGCAGACGCTCCTACATGCCGTCTGCCGGCTCACCAACTGGGAGGTTACGGTTTGGAATGCGTTTGAAAATGGCTGGGGGAGACCCGTCCCCCCCCCCCCCCCACCCGCCCCAGCCACCCGGAGCCTCTGTTCCTGGTCAGGGGTGTGGAGGCCGGGAGGTGTGCAGGTAAAGCCGGTTCTGGCAGATCCGCCAGCAGACACTCTGCTCCTCTTTCCAGTGAAGACGGTCACTGCTCCCCCGTCACGGGGAGGTGGTGATTTCACCAGCCGACAAGTGGAAAGAGGTGATGCAGCCCCCACGTGTGTGAGATCCACTAAACACTGGGTGTCAGAAGGTGGGTCCATGCAGACAGCAGGGAGGGTGGGCAGCTGCAG